>NC_054747.1:3751382-4103882 GCF_018143015.1 Lytechinus variegatus | reverse complement strand
CACTATATTTTTGCTCTAAAATTGTACACATATAATGGGCTCGACTTCCGGGTTGAAGGTCATTTGCATTTCACGTGTAGTCAGTCTTTCGCGAGCAGTACATACAGTGCAGACAGCAGACCGAGACGGTCCGAAAACGTAGTTTTTACTAGAAGACTTCAGTTCACGGAGATTGGGAGTTTCTCATACTGATAATAAGCATCGTCGTCTTGTCGGTAGTATGGCTGGTCAAGTGGAAGTTATTCGCATAGGCTCGAGGAAGAGCGAGGTGAATGCCTGTGGGGAACCGAAGTATTTTTGTTCGGTCCCATACGTGTTTGGTTGTGTATTGTGTTTAGCGAATTTCTTCCTCTTGTCGTAAGATAAGACAATTGACAGCGCAGCTCAGTCTCAGCGATGTCGATGAGGTGACACGCCCACTCTGATCCTGGCCGGCACCCCTGGGCCTGGCAAGCCTGGCGCTGGCCTGGACCTTGATCTAGACACAGCGTAGTTTTGTGATGATATATTTATCATTGCCAGACACCTTTATTTCAGTGCTTTAATTAAAGGCAGTGTATACAGCCACACGCGTGTGTCTTTACCATCCAGCCACACGCGTGTGGTTATATCCAGAACACCTATCTGTGGATACCGCCACACGCCGCCAGTAATAACAGTAAAACACGTATGTAGGTCTGACCGTCTATATCACCATCAAAATAACCTCATTTCTTCATTAAATTCTTACATTCTAAACCCCTTTGATATCTTTAGATCGTTTCAATTTCATTCTCACCGTCTTCTCTCCTTGCTTTTCTTGTCTTGTTACAAACGGTCGTCTGTTTAACAGCAAATTCTCTTTTTCTACTTGTGTCGATTCTGGCTTCCTTCGCGGTGGCAGACCCATACAGCGTTAGCGCAGCGCAGTAGTAGACCTACACAGTTTGGGTTTCGCACGTACGCGCACATAGCCTAGAGTCAGTAGAGAATCGACACAAGTAGAAAAAGTGTGGAAATTTGCTATTTAACAGGCGGCCTTTTGTAACAAGACAAGAAAAGCAAGGAAAGAAGATGGTGAGAATGAAATTGAAACGATTTAAAGAAATCAGAGTGGTTTAGAATGTAAGAATTTAATGAAGAAATGAGGTTATTTTGATCGTGATATAGACGGTCAGACCTACATACGCGTTTTACTGTTATTACTGGCGGCGTGTGGCGGTATCCACAGATAGGTGTTCTGGATATAACCACACGCGTGTGGCTGGATGGTAAAGACACACGCGTGTGGCTGTATACACTGCCTTAATTAAAAATGACAACTAACTTGTTAGAGGAAATACATTCAGGAAAAATTCGCACTAGCTACTCCAAAACTTAAGACAAATATTGTGGAAATTATGAATAGGCCCTATCATAAAAATAAATTATTTTATATTTACCAACCGTTCTTCTTTGCATCGCAATTGCCGCATACCCTTCACGAAAAACAATACGTGAGTAGTCGTGACTATTAATAGTCACGTATTGTTTTTCTTGAAATCACTTTTACTTTTATTAAAAAATAATTTGAGTTCACATGGTTCCAATATTGCATCCTACGTTCCCCCGGGGGGGGGGGGGCACTCGACCAAAAAAGTGGTGGGGGTGTGCCGCGGGCGAGACAAAAAACGGGGGCCTTGGAGCTGGCTTATTGTAAAAAGGAGGGTCCTCGGAACGGGCTTCGGAACGACAAATGTTTGTGAAAACGGGGGTCCTTGGAACGGATCGCCAGCGTGTGAGCGCGTATGCATCCCTACAGAACGGTCATGCGTGCATGATGCAGCTAGCGCGGCCTCCGCCGGGGAGCTCTGCGGCCGCTTTTCACCAAAATTGCAGCTCATTCAACGCGATCGGAGCGGCGTAACGAAAAATATGCGAAGCTTTGGAGCGGATTTCTCTCTTTATTTTTTTTCGATAAGAAGAAAATGCTATGCCTTGGAGCGGCTTTCTTTGTTCTTTTTCTCAACAAGGCAAAAATGCTATGCCTTGGAACGGAAATTTGAGTGTAAAAATGGGGGTCCCCTCCGCGGCACATACCCACTATGCATTATATACTGAGTGCCCCCCCCCCCCCCCCGGGCTACGTTCCCATTGCAAAATTATTCTAAATCAAAAAGCTGAGAAGAAACTGACAAGTGATAAGGGGTTCATTTCTTATCTATATATTGTTTGCTTATATTTATATTGGAAAATAAATGTACTTCATTCATTTAAAGTTAAACATTCATTCATTACCCTTTTTCAGTTGGCCATGATACAAACCAATCATGTTGTGGAACTGTTGCAGAAAGTTCATCCAGATGTGGAATTCAAGATTGGTAAATTAAAAAATTGTGTTTTTTTTCTTTTTACTTTTTTCCTCAGATTTTGAGGGGTTAATGCCAAGACAATCCAAGTTTTTAATGATCATAGTATTATTGATAATGAGTTGGAAAATGAGATCGTACTTAACAATTTTGGCCATGGGGCTGTGATGTAGGTACAATTTATCCAAGGCACTACATGGAAAATTGTTCATTCACCACCTTTTTTGCATTAAAAAAACAAAAAACCAACTTGTGAAATGTTATTTCTTTCAATGATAAATAAATACTTTTTTATGAAGTCCACTAAATAATTGTTATTTACATGTAATATTACTATCAATGGTGAATAATTCATATAATTGTTGAAATATTTTTGATCAGTTCCTTTTCCCATCATTATAGTGATGATTTCAATTAGATTTTTATGAATAAATAACTAACTGATGATGATGATGAACCTGGCATTGTTCACAGAATTTGGATTTAAGATAATTTCATGTGAAGCTCTGGATTTTTTTTTCTTCAAATGTTGAAGAGCTACAATGGAGCTACTACAACCCAAAAAGAAATATTGCCAAAGCTGCCATTCTAAACATATAATAGTGAGGAGGGGGAGGAGGAGGATAATGATGATGATTTAGATAGATGACAAGGGTACACCTGGGCCCCGTCTTACAAAGAGCTGCGATTGATCCGATCAATCGCAACTATGGACGGCCAGCAACATCATCATATTTTATGCATGATGTTTGTTTAAAATATTTTCCAGCTTTGATGTATATTCATGCATCCATTGTTTTCTTAAAAATTCCCTGTGCTTCTCTTTGTTTACAAAGGACATTGTGCAAATTTCCTGTACTACTGTAGAAAAAAATTATGACACTTTTTGATTTCCATAGAGTTACAATTGATTGGACCAATCGTAACTCTTTGTAAGACGGGCCCAGATTAACCAATTGAGCATTGAGAAGGGGCTTTAAATATCTTCATGTATGATGCAGAAAAAGTTAGATGATTTAAATACATTTACATCATTGGTGGATCCAGGAATTCTAGTGTAGGGTCTTCTTCTGAAAAGAAAAAGATTTAACAAATGTTTTTTTTTTGTACAAGTCAAATCATATCCTATATGTAATTCAGTTTACTAAGACTTACAGTGTAACATATGAAAGTTATGACAGTCAGAAATTCTGCTTATTTTGTGGCTGTAGGCAGTGAAGGGCAAGGGGGGGGGTCGCAGTTCCCCCTTCTCCCAGAAATTTTAATTTTTTTACTGAAAATTTCGCAAAATTCACAAAAAATGTGCATGATATCCTTCAAATGCACTGGGGAAAATGCATAAGTATCCCCATAATGAGCTTTGTCACTTTGCGCTTGTGCTTTTGAGCTCCTTTCAGAAATGTTATGTGTCTTGTCTCCCACCTCTAAAAAAGTTCTGTGTTTACTTTAGCCATGTGATGTACACTCTGCTAATAATTAATTCTATTGTTTTTTTTTATCTCAGTCACCATGGAGACCATAGGGGACCACATTCAAGACAAGCCGCTCGCATCCATCGGAGAATCCAACCTCTTCACCAAAGAACTTGAGAAAGCTCTAGCGCTAGATGAAGTGGAGATGATCGTCCATTCTCTTAAGGATATGCCGTCAAAGCTGCCCTCGGACATGGCCATTGGAGCCATTTGCGAGTAAGAGCAAAATTACAAGATGGCACAACAAATCTCCAAGGCCTGTATTCTGAACTCAGGTTTAAATTAAACCCTGGTTTAAAGTTATGGTTTAAATATAGAGAGCCAATTAGGACACAAATCCCTTACAATACACGTCCAATGTATTAACTCATATGACACTCAAATTGTCCATAATTGTCTATGAATGATATCTGAGGTACCCGTAAGTAACAGTGTATTAACCGCACCCGTGTATTAACCGCACCCCCAACTTTGAACTAAAAAAAATTTTTTTAAAAATCTCACATTTACATGCATATTTGAGGTATGAAGAAACAAAAACTAAGTTTAAGATTTCAAAGTATCCAAAGAGATTACTGGTATGCAGAAATCTGCTGTTCTTGATCAATTCATCTACAAATGTTAGAAAGAACGTTCCCGACAATATTGGCCACTTACACACTCACTCACCTCACAGTCACAGTGTACACACACAGCACTGCCATTACATTGCAAACTACAATACAGTAGCAGTCATGCCAGTACATCTTATCAAATTATGATCTGTTTCTTTCCCAGCGTAGGAGGAAGAAACATTCCCATATCTTGCATCACAACCTCACAATCACTTTCAGAAATTTGATGCCTTAGCGTGAATTTTGGATACGGGATTACAGGAAGGTTAAAGAACCAAAGAAATTGACATTTTTTCCAGTTGTTTCATACGGCTTCGTGCCGTCTCTCTCGTGCGTGGTTTACATGGTATCTTATGAAGAGCAAACAGGAAGGAAAAAACAAGCTGGCACGAAACGGAACTTTGAATAGCGCCAGCTTAAGTCGCACTATAACCATATTACAACGCAATCTCTAAGCTCACTCGACTCCCGCTCAGCGGTGACAAAATTTTACCGAGTATGCTTGGCATCTCTTTTAACTTTAGAGCTGGGAACTTCACTACTTTGAATCGAGAATAAGTGTCATGAAGGTGGGTGCGTTTGTTTTGGACAATATTTAATTAAGATAGTAACAATCGCTTCCCATTACCCGCGGCTCATACCCCTCTAAACGACAGTGCCTGGGCGGCTACGCCCGGCCACTCGATGTGTTGTGAACTGGCAGACATCGTACATGTACGGGAGGGGTTACGGCGGGCTGGCTCAAACCCGTCACCGTGTATAAACCGCACCCCCGACTTTTGCTTCTATCCCGCCGAGAAAAAGGTGCGGTTAATACACCGTCACTTACGGTATTTTTCTTCATTAAAAGCGAAAGGAAACAAAATAGTAACCACAAGAAATATACAATATAATCTTAATTTTTGAATTTGTGGCTCCCCATAATTTTAGTACAGAGTTTAACCATGGTCCGAGTTAAAGGGGAATGAAACCTTTGGAACAAATAGGCTTGTGTAGAAACAGAAAAATCAAAGAATAAGAATAAAGAAAGTTTGAGAAAAATCGGACAAATAATGAGAAAGTTATGAGCATTTGAATATTGCAATCACTAATGCCATGGAGATCCTCCCATTGGCAATGCGACAAGTATGTGTGATGTCACTGATGAACAACTTTCCCTTTGGTGGACTATAAAATACCCGCAAAATGTCTCTTTTTGCTTTTTCTTATGATGATACAAACTCTCTATCCATGATGTATTCTAAAAAAAATATGTATTACATGCCCTCATGTAGAAAGAACACATGATCTATGGATAGATGTGATAAAAGAGGCAATTTAAGTGAAATATATACTAAAGTAATGGGAGAGTTGTTCACAAGTGACATCACACATCTTTGTCGCATTGCCAATTTGATATCTCCATAGCATTAGTGATCGCAGTATTCAAATGCTCATAACTTTCTCATTATTTGTCCGATTTTTCTCAAACTTTTGTTGATCTGTTTCTTTGATTTTCTGTTTTCACACAAGCTATCTTGTTTCAATGATTTCATTCTTCTTTAAACCTGACTTCAGAATATGGGCCAATGAGTCCAAGGCTTATGCTGGGGACATCATTGTCAGTCAACAGGGCATCCAAATCCATGGCCTTTGAAGATATTTCTGTACTTTTAAATTGTTTTGACATGACTTAATTGTCATATGTTTTATTTATCAATAATGATATAGAAAGCATGTAGCTCCAAAATACTTTTGATTTAACTCTTAATGTGCCATTCACTGCAATCAGTGAGTGCCATGTTTTTTTCAAAAGAGTCTATATTCAATTGTTTTATGTATAAAAAAGGGGATCACTCCTGAAACAATAATGTTAAACCTCTTGACCATAAGCTGAACTGAACAATGGAATCACTCGTGCATGCAATGCAAAATGCAATAGGCATAACAATAGCTGTATGACCAGTGCACGAAAATGTGTTCATGGCACTCCAGTGGATGCACAGATATATGTTTGTGGCACATTAAGAGTTAATAATAATAATAATATAAATTTAGAGAGCGCAGAAAATATTCCATAAAGTATATATTCTACTGCACTATCTATAGGACTCCTTAACCCTAAAATGGCCGGGGGGGTTGAATCAACCCCCCCCCCCTCAACATTTTCTATAATCATTCCGCCGCATGAAATTTTGTTACCGCGCAACTCACAGAGTTTAAATCTCGCGCATCTTTTGAGACCAAATTTACGACATCCGGGTACGCAGTTCCGAAACAACGCAACATTTGGTAAGTGCATCCAAAAAATTGTTCCAAAATGTGATTTTGTGTACAAAGTCAATGCAAATTGAGTTTTCTCATCTTCATTCTTATTCATAAAGATATGATTATTTTTACTTTAAACAGCTGAAATCAATTGATTTTAGGTAATTATGCTTCAAAAATGTTGTGCAATAAATCTGGTAAAAAAACAAAGAAAAACAAAAGGTTGAAAACAAAGAAATACAGAAGAAATTCATAAAACAATAAAATACTTAAGAAATTGATTTCCAAAACGAAGTTTTTGTTCGATTTTGATTGTTAAGAATGCTACAAAGAATATTTTTACCAAAAATTAGCATTTTAAGAGTTTTATTTAGTGAGTGAGAGCAAAAATTATGATTTATGCATAAATTAGCATAATTCATATAGAATAAAATCTCATTATTTTGGAGAATTTTACCATACAGCCTTGTAGATTACATTGCACATTACCAGCGGGGGGAAGTGGTTGAAACCTACGGCGGGGGGGGGGCAGAAAAGACATATCCCTGCCCCCCCCCCTTGACGAGCTTGAAGACCTTTTTTTTTTTTTGCTTGTCAAATTTTTTTCGGGTACGATTGAAGAGCTTTTTGATTGAAGACTTTTTTTTTGCTTGTCAAATTTTTCGACCGGTTTTACCCCCCCCCTGTGGAAAATCCCAGGTACGCCACTGATAGTAAAGGTGAGAACTAGACCATGACTTATGGTAAGCTGGACTTCAGAATACAGGCCAAGAACTCTTGCTCAAAAAAACTAACAATTACTTCCTTCTGATCAATGTTTCTTTGTCAATATCATTTTAGGAGAGAAGATCCCCACGATGCGTTGGTCCTTCGGAAAAATTTAAGTGGAATCACAATCGACACTATGAAAGAAGGCAGGTGAGTGAAGGAAGATTGTTTTTATGGGAAATTGACACTGTTTGGATCACCAAAGGGTTCATTACCATCCTGCCTGTGGGGAATCTACAGGTGGGACTATGGTATGCCAATGCTGTACACAGCACACAATTAAAAAAATCATTAAAATATCACTTTTGTTACCAAAAATACTAATTTATTTTTCATTAGTAAATTGGGAGTAATTTTTCTATTCACCACAGTACTTGAAAACTTGAATTTTGGGCATATTTTTGTGTACGCCCTCTATTGATGGAAAGAAATATGGCAATACAATTGTAATTTTTCATTCTCTATTTTTAATTAAGAAAAAATAATTTAAAGAATCAAATTTACTTAACCCTATCTACGCTGGGGTATTTTGGGAGTTCATATGGCCTCCCAGGCCCCCCCCCCTTGAAGATCTCGGCCGTCAACCACGCGATCGTAATTTATTTCATGCAAATAGCTACTAAGTGATTATGCTAATTTATGTGTAATTAGTATGCAAAATTATCCTTTTTCCTCTAACTCCCTAAATAAAGCTCTAAATGTACTACATGTAATATTTGGCATGGAAACTCTTTGTGGTGTTCTTAGCAATTGTAAATGAATAAAATTGCAATATCAAATCATTTTCTTATGTATTATATTGTTTTTTGCAATTATGTATTTCTTTGTTTTTGGACCTTTTGTTTTTCATTGTTTTTTCAATGAAATTTGTTGGGGACTCTTCTGTGATCATAAAAAGCATAAAATAAATACATTTAGACCAGCAAAACTAAAAACAATCATACATTTATGAATTTTGGTTGAAAACACAATTTGCATTGACTTTGTACACGAAATCACGTTTTTGATCAATTTTCGGTCTGACATGCTCTTACATAATGTTGCGTAATATCGGAACCAGGTACCCAGGTGACGCAAAATTGGTCTTAAAAGTTGCGCAAGACTTGAAAGTAAAAAGTCAGCGAGCGGCGTGGTCAAAAAAATTCGCGCAGCGAAAATATCGTGCGATTCGTTGATGGGGGTGGGGGGCCTCTGAGCCCCCCCCCCGGCCTAGATAGGGTTAAGAGCCAAGTTATATGATGAATAGCTGTAATGGAAACTGACAGTGTCAAAATCAAGCATTTGTCCCAAAGAAAAAGAAGAAATAAGCCAAACATTGCCAGCCTTATTTCACCACACAGGGAGTGGTAACAGAGAACAAGGTTATATCATAACCTTGTTCATATAATGAGTCCGTTTGGATATAATTCACCCAGAGTATAAACAAGATGTGAGTAATTGTTTCCCCATATGGTTGGCTGTTTGATTGATTTCACATCGCACAAATTTTGAAAGACTGGACAAGAAATTATTGCATATATACATGTAGCATAGTTTATTGTATCAAACCTAAGCAAGCAAGCAAGCCCTGAAATATGCCTATCCCCCCAGTTGACTGCCTCAAGGTCTTACGCCGGTATTGAAAATATCTTGTGTTTAAGTTTCTCTTATGAGATACATGATGGATAACATGAGCGATGAAGAGGACAAAAGTTGGAGAAAATGGACTCTAGAGAGAGGAGGATGAAGATGATTATGATGATGATGGTGATGATGGTGATGATGATGATGATGATGGTAATGGTGATGATGGTGATGATGATGATGATGGCGATGATGATGATGATGATGGTGATGATGATGATGATGATGGTGATGATGATGGTGATGATGGTAATGGTGATGATGATGATGATGGTGATTATGATGATGATGATGAGGATGATGATGATGAGGATGATGAGGAGGATGATGATGATGAGGATGATGAGGATGATGGTGATGATGATGATGATGATGATGGTGATGATGATGATGAGGATGATGATGATGATGATGATGATGATGGTGATGATGATGATGATGATGATGATGGTGATGATGATGGTGATGATGGTAATGGTGATGATGATGATGATGGTGATGATGATGATGATGATGATGAGGATGATGAGGAGGATGATGATGATGAGGATGATGAGGAGGATGGTGATGATGATGATGATGATGATGATGATGGTGGTGATGATGGTGATGATGGTAATGGTGATGATGATGATGAGGATGAGGATGATGATGAGGATGATGAGGATGATGAGGAGGATGATGATGAGGATGATGATGAGGATGATGATGATGAGGATGATGAGGAGGATGATGATGGTGCTGATAATGATGACGATGATAGTAATGATGATGACAACAGTATTGATGATGACTATGAGGATGATGATGAATGTCAACCTTCTCCGTGGTTTCATCCTGCATGGTGTAAACTTAGTTGTCTACAAGAGTCAAATTGTAAATTCAACCCATTTTCCATTTTGTTGGATTTCCAGTTATGCTTTACTAATTTCACCTATCATCCAATAATGATGATAAATAATAACAGTATATTTGGCCAGGCTAGCCACTTCAGTTCGAAAGCTGTTCTCACAGTGGGTCCTGCTGTTGTTATTACCCCGGCTTTAGCTCAGCTACCAAGGCGCTCATGCATTCGAGGAATTGCTTCCTACCAATTCCTTTCAATTAGTTTAAAGGACAAGTCCACCCCAACAAAAACTTGATTTGAATAAAAAGAGAAAAATTCAACAAGCATAAAACTGAAAATTTCATCAAAATTGGTTTTAAAATAAGAAAGTTATGGTATTTTAAAGTTTCGCTTATTTCAACAAAATAGTTATATGAATGAGCCAGTTACATCCAAATGAGAGAGTTGATGATATCACTCACTCACTATTTCTTTTGTATTTTATTTTATGAAATAATAAATAATAGTGTTCTTACCTTTTTTGGCCAAAACGATGTGCATAAAATTGTGGTTTCATAGAAGATGTTTAAATTTTGTCTTGTCATCTCTTAAGGCTAATAACTTTACCGTATCATATATATAAAAAATGAGTCAGTTTGGTTCATTCTCTGTGCTTGGGGGAATATCAAATACTTGAATAGTAAATATATGATGGACCCTAGACAGGTGAATAGGCAGTGGAATAAGGTCCAGTGCAACTTAGCTAATGTGGATCGCATGGTTGAGCAAATTAGGGAACTCATTACAATGAGGGATGAAAAGGATGTATCCTATTTAACTGAAAGTGAATTGAAGGAACTTATTGACTTTCTGTGCCTACAGGCATATTGATTCATGGTCCCACCTCGGTTTTGTTTTGTTTGTTGTTGAATGGATGTTTTAAAGTGCATTTTTTAATATACTGAATATGTTTGTTTTGTAAATTGGAAAACACGTTTTTATGTATATGTGCATTTTTATGCGAATAAAGAAGACTTTGAATTGAATTGAATTGAATTTTTATTTTCTCGTCATTTTCATGTGAAATGAAGTTCAATTCCTCCCTGAACACGTGGAATTCCATCATTTTAACATTTTGTGCTTCAGGCAAGGAGGTCCTAATCGTCAAATTCGTAAAAATTGAAATATTGTATAATTCAAACAATAAAAAACAAAAGAAATAGTGAGTGAGTGACATCATCGACTCTCTCATTTGGATGTAACTGGCTCGTTCATATAATCATTTTGTTGAAAATAAGCAAAACTTTGAAATGTCATAACTTTCTTATTTTACATCCGATTTTTAAGAAATTTTCAGCATTGTGCTTGTCTGATTTTTCTCTATTGATTCAAATCAACATTTTTCTCATGTGGACTTGACCTTTAACACCCAATAAGTCTATGAACTGTTTTTATCATATGAAAGAGTGCAAAAGGCATCTGACCAAGTGGAATCTAGACCATTTTTTATTAGATTGAGTGGATATTAGACCAAGTGCAGTGTACACCCAATGGCAATTACACCAAATTGAAAGTGTGTTTAGCCCATGTTGTATTGGACGTTATGATAAGTTAACCAACTGCTTGTACATCAAGTGAATATTATCATGTTTCTTTTTTTCTGTTTATCTTTCAGTGTGTTAGGCACGAGCTCAGTCAGAAGAGTGGCCCAACTGAAGAGAAAATTTCCACATCTTGTTTTTAAAGATGTTGTATCCTTCTTGTTTCCTTGCACGATTGATTTGATTCACATTTATTGTACAACGACAGAAAAGGAAGATTTTTTAAAGACTAAATATCGAGCTTTTGTCAGTCAAGCCTCCAAATGTACCCCAAATCAGTTGGGAATGCATATCCAATAAAAAGTTATTATAAAGTGAAAACAAATTCTAAGCAGACAGGTGAAAGTTTAACAATGATTAGGCATATATAAGGGAGAGAAAAAAATGTTAGATTTAACCTATAGTACATTGATCAGAGAGGAACCTTAATTATGCATAACTAAAGATCTTTAACTATTATTGATCAGATGGGTAATGTAAATAAACTATGGTTTGATTAAGATCTTTAATTAATATTGGTCAGAGAGGAAATTTGAATAGATTATGATTCAATAAAGAATATTAACAAAAATTAATCAGAGGGGTAATTTAATTGAATAGGTTATGAATGGATAAAATTCTTTAACTAACATTGATCAGAGAGAAAAATTTGAGGATGTTATTTGATTCACACTAAAAACAACAACTTAAAAACACAATTTTCTTATATTGATAGTTTATTCTCCAATATAATTTAAAGGGGAAGTTCACCCTGAAGAAAACTTTGTTGTAAAAATAGCAGAAAAAATAGTGAAAAATATCGGTGAAGGTTTGAGGAAAATCTGTTAAAGAGTAAGAAAGTTATTAGAGTTCAAAGTTTTGGAATTGTGACATCATAAACGAGCAGCTGTCCCATGTGTTATGTAATATAAAATGCATGAATTTCAAATTTTGTATGGTTCCTGATGACTTAATTTTGTTTTCTTTTCATGATCGGATGTGAAATGATTTGTCTATTGATATACAAAAGGTACAGTGAAAACCATTTTCAATTTTCTGAGAAAATGACATTTCATTGATTTTTTACCATTCGCTATGTAGGAATGCTGCTCGCATATGACGTCACAAATCAAATAATTGATATTCTAATAACTTTTTAATTATTTGATGAATTTTTCTCAAACCTTCGGCAATATTTTTTTTATTTTTTCTGCTATTTTCACAATAAACTTTTTGTCAGGGTGAACTTCCCCTTTAATACCTTATTATTCTTTGCTTCACCATCAAAGAATATCAGTTGAAGGGTGACAGGCTGCAGGAAGGAAAAAATCCAAGAGCAAATATTAATGACAGCGGCCAATATTCTGAACTCGGATTTGATTTAATCTTGGGTCTGATAAAGTTCTTTAACCAACATTGATCAGAGAGGAAATTTGAATACGAGGCTTAGGAAATTAGATGAAGCCAAGGATTATGATGGATTGGTGCTGGCTGTAGCTGGTCTAATGAGAATGGGATGGGAACACAGAATAAGCCAGGTAGGTTGATTGATGGACAGATTGATAGATGGGTGGATGGATGAATGGGTGGATAGATAGATAGATGGTTGGATGGATGGATGGATGGAAGGGTAGATAGATGGATGGATAGATAGATAGATGGATGGATGGATGGATGGATGGATGGATGGAAGGGTAGATAGATGGATGGATAGATAGATAGATGGATGGATGGATGGATGGATGGATGGTTAGATAGAAGGATGGATGGAGGGAGTGATACAAGAATGGATAGATGGATGGATGGATCGATAGAAGGATAGACAGATACTTGGATGGATGGATGGATGGAAGGGTAGATTGAAGGATAGATGGATAGATAGATAGATAGATAGATAAAGGGATGGATGGATAGACAGATACTTGGATGGATGGAGGATGGATGGAGGGAGTGATAGAAGAATGGATTGATGGATGGATGGATGGATCGATGGATGGATCGATAGAAGGATAGACAGATACTTGGATGGAGGGATGGATGGATGGATAGATGGTTAGATAGAAGGATGGATTGAGTGAAAGAAGAATGGATTGATGGATGGATAGATATATTTATGGATGGAGGGTGTGGTACTTAGATTACTGGTTGGATGGATAGACAGATAGATGGACTGGTAAATGAATGGATAGATGGGTACGTATGAATGGATGAATTAATTGATCGAAGGGTGGATGGAGGGAGTGATAGATAATGGATGAAAGATAGGATGGATGGGTGAAAAGACGAATGTAAGAATAGATGGAAGGAAGGATGGATGGGTGGGTGGGGGGACGGATGAATGGATAGATAGATGGAGAGATGGATAGACAGATGGAGAGATAGATGGATGGATGGAAAGAATGATGGAAAGAGGGATGGACGGAAAGATGGATGGATGGAAAGATAGATGGATGAATGGATGGAAGGAAGAATTGAAGGAAAGATGAATGGATGGAATAATTGATGGAAAGATGGGTCGATGATTTGATGAAGGTACAATTTAGTATCTGATTTATTGGAAGTAACATACTGAAGCTGAAATATCTGCATTTGAATTTCTAGATAAGTAGGTACATTCATGCTTTATAAAGTAAAATCTGTTTTTTTTTTTCATATATCCGTAATACATTGTACATAACACACTCTATCTTTCATATTTCCATGAATATGATATCCTATATTTTACTTTTTACCGATTTGCAATTTCTACCCCTTTTTCTAAGATTCTAAAGCCAGACACCTGCAAGTACTCAGTCAGCCAGGGGGCTCTTGGCATCGAGATCAAATCAAACAATCAGCGGATGCATGCGCTACTCAGACAACTCAATCACGTACCAACACTTCTCCGATGTATATCAGAGAGGGCGCTGTTGAAGACTCTAGAGGGTGGGTGCAGTGCACCCGTTGCTGTCTTCTCAGAATTAGAAGATAATAAGGTATGTGTGATTTTTTTTATCATTTAGAATTAATATTTCAAACAAGTTATGATAGAAATCTAATTTATTCCTCATCTTTTTTTATCTCCCGTGCAGTCGCTTTGTTGAAGATAATTGACATGTTGGTTTGATATACAGTGCGTCAAACAATTGATTTATCATAACTTAATCACAAATACAATATACAAATGACCTCTATTGTAAAGCTTAGAATCTTAGAATTTTCTATGATTAAGGTATCAAATAAAAGAGCAGATTTTTAACTTTTTAGGCATGTGATTTTCTTTATGAAATTTTTGAAATTCGCCAATGAGTTTTTGGTATCCTTTCTTCAAAGTGCTTTTGCTCACTCATTGCGTGAATGAGGAATAATCTAAATAATTTCAGATGAAAGAGGAGATTCTAGGCTTTACCATGGTAGATCATTTGTCTATTGTATTTGTGATTAAGTTAACCGAGATTTAGTGATGATTAATCATCACTAAATCTTGGTTTCGTTGTTTTTATATTTATATGACCAAAGATAATGAACTGCCACTTTTAATCTATTAATTTCATTTCACTTTTCTTATTCTGGAATGGGCAGAGTTTGGATGGGTTTTGGGAGGAAGACCTGTGGGTTATGGTGATATAGTAAACCTTATCTATACCCATGCAGGCAGCTTCCCCAAAGTTTCTGTTTGTGGTAACTCCCGTAGGAACTCGGCAGGACAGCATTTTGCTGGTAAACGCCAAGCTGGTATATAACCAATTACCTATGAAACATTTTACGTCTAGGTTAATCAGTCATAGTGGCTGACGTTATAGACGACAGATATCACTCTTGGGCCTTTTTATCAAAGTGGAGACAATGGCAGAGTTGGGATTCAAAGTATTTCGAACTCACAACCTTGCGATTATGAGTCCAATGCTCTAACCACTGGACCACACGACCCGTCTCATCCAGGTCTTATTTTAATGATAACGACTTCTTTATTCACTTCTTTAAAAAAAAAAACACACACACACAATAGCTTACAAGCATTTGATAATAAATACAAAAAATTAATATGGTAATGACATCTATGAAATAATCCATCCAGCAAAATCACAGACAAAATTGTAGCAATCATCTTCTCTGATTCTTGTGTGTTGGATATATGATGTAATGTATATTGCAGTAATAATTGTTCTTATAAACACAGCATTTATTATGCGCCATCTATCTAGCCCAGTGCTACATACGCATTTGCCCGATTGCCCGGGGCAAGTAAAAGTTAAAGTCGGGCAAGTGTTTTGAAATAAAGACCAAAACTACTTGCCCGAATTGGGCAAGCAAAAATTCCCATAGTAGAATGACCAAAATTAGGGTCGATATGATATATTGATCCTAAATTTGGTAATGGCGGACAAGATAAAATCACTTAGGAAAAAGAAATTCAAGAAAAAGGTACATCAGTTCATGATGAAAGAGAAAAAAAAGGTCAATGGTTCATTAAACCATAATGTTTTCTTTTGAAGAGGTAAAACTTTTTTTTCAAGGATTTTTTCGGGCAAGTGAAATTGATTTTCAGGCACGTATATTCCAACTATTTAAAAATTTACTTTAACGACAGGGCAAGTGCTTCGATAAAGTTATGTAGCACCCTGTAATCTAGTAAACTATTCCGAGGCGCAGTTTCTATTCTTCACCTTTATCTGATTATACATGTATTATATTTATTTCAGTTAACACTCAATGCATCAGTACTGAGTCTGGATGGATCAGAACTAAGAGAGAAAGAGAAATCAAGTACCCTACCTCAGCAGTTAACACAAGAGGTGATTCTACTAGTCATATTTTTAAGCCCATGCTATCACTTGACTCTTTGCACACTGAATTAATTTTGGGGGATAATAATGACGGCTGTTTCAATGTCATTTTCTTCAATTGAAGATTCCTACATTGCTTCTTTGATACTTATGATTATGACATTGATGTTATCCAAGAACTATTGCAATTATGAGCTTCTCAATATCTGTGTAGAGGAAAAAAATAATTAATACAATTGTTAAATTTTATTGTACGAAAGTGAAAAATTCCATCATTACAATTGTTATTATTTTGTATTTGATTATATATACAACTTAGTTATCATTGTTCATCATTTATTCATGTATTTGTGATGGTTATTGTCAACCACGCATAACTTTTCATGGGGAGGGGGTCAGAGAAAAATACATGGAGGCTCGGGATGAATTTTCTTCAAATTTTGTTTCAAATTTAGGTAATATGTTGTGAAAAGAATTGCCTGGAAATAAAATAGTTTTCAGAGGGGGGGGGGGGGGGTGAGAGACTGAATTTCAGCTGTCTAATTAATAGTAATTGATTTCATTGACATCTGTGATTTTTTTTTGCCATTAATCAAGTATGATTCACATTGTGTAGAATTTCATTAATACTTTGAAATAGCCTTTTTGTTTGTAAATTCTTTTTTCTTCCCACGTGTAGCACTCCATCGATACAGAAACCATTCCTGAAATACAGCTCTTTTCCAGCGTCATTGCTCCTTGGGTATCCCAGAATGCCATGCAGGAAGCTGAGGCTCTTGGCATAAGCGTTGCCAAGGGTCTATTTGAGAAAGGAGCTGGGCCCATTTTAGAAGCAGCTAAAGCAGAGATAGCGGAAAGAAGAAAGTGAGATCGATTCATTCTTTCACTCTACGGACTGTATTCTGCTGAAATAGTCTAGCCATTCAAGGCCCTGTTTCACAAAAGTTGCAATCAATGACAAATGGAAAGCTTCTGTTACAAGCTACTGGTATAGTGCAATTTGATTGGCCAAGGGGATATTTGTCATAGGATTCCTGCTTTTGTTATTGATATATATGTACTTCACGAAACAGGATTGAGATGGTCTTTCATTAAAAACTGTGTATGACTTTGCTATTGACTTGAATATGAGAAAGAAACAGCTGTGCAATTCAGACTTCTGGGCCCCGTCTTACAAAGAGTTACGATTGATCCAATCAATCGTAACTCTATGGAAATCCATCAGTGTCATAATTTTTTCTACAGGAAATATGCACAATTTCTTTTGTAACCAAAGGCAAACACAGTAAATTTTCAAGAAAACAATGAATGCATGAATATGCATCATCGCCAGAAAATATTTTGAACAAACACGCATAATAGATGTTGACGTTGCTGGCCGTCCATAGTTGCGTTCAACATAGTTGCGATTGATCGGATCAATCGCAACTCTTTGTAAGAGTTTTATTGTGCACATATTGGAGTTTTATTGTGCACATATTGGAGTCTTCCCATGAGGCCGAGGGTCCCCGACGCCGAAGATTACAAATGTCTACATCAAATTATGTTCTGCTTAGCCTAATCATATAAACATTGCTTTCAGTTTAAAAACATGCCCTGGGGCCCGTTGCAGAAAGAGTTGCATTTGAACGCAAGTCAAAAAATCAATCGCAAGTCAAAAATGCGCGCTGTTGATTGGTTGAAAATCAAGTTGCGCATGATTTTTAGAGTTGCGTTTGATTGCAACTCTTTCTGCAATGGGCTCCAGAAGGTGCATAGTTGATGTCTACCTGTGTATTTCAGTTTACCTTGAAGGTTAATTAGCAACAACAAATATTTATGAGACCCTTCACCATATGCATGTATCTGTCATTTTGGTGCAAACTTTTTACAATGCAGACTAAAAGATGAGTCTTTGCTCAATCGTTTAACAAAAGATTGTCTTTTTGGCGTTGTGAGATAGTAGAACATCTATCAATGTTGAAAATCTCCTTCATATTTAGAAATATTTTCAACAGCTTTTCATTTTTTTTTAATACTGTGCTCTTTATACATCATTAGGAATTGTATCAAGTTTTTCACAAAACATGTTGATTGTAAAATGTTTAAGTAACAGTCGTGCAGTTTTATGAAACAATTCATAAGCCTTATATAACAGGGTTATGAAATGCTAAAATCAATCAAAATTGATGTTATAATAGATAACATTTCAATGGACTATCATTGTAATGGAAAAATATTAATTTTGAAAGAATATCAATTAGTTACGACTCCATAATGTCTTAATTTTCATTTTTGTGCCCTATATAATAGGGTTATGAACTGCAAAGATGAATTAATATTGACGTTATTGATATACAGTTGTGCTCAAAAGTTCGTGAACCTCTTCACAAAATGTTGAATGTAGACATCAGCACTACAATTTTCGGTGATCCCAGAAAAATAAACTGATATTTTATCACCTGATTTCACAAATAAATATCTAAAACATGGCAGAACTTGAACACTTTAAAGCTAAATGATAGTAGTTGCAGTAAAACACTAATCTCGTGAGAAAGTCTGTAAAACCAAGGTTTAGTATGACTATATCATCGTGGATCTAGATCTGGTACAGTTACATAAACCGAACTTTGTGAAATCATAAAATCTAAGCTGAAATACGATCACACTGAAAATCCCCAACACAGATAGGCACACGTGGGACATTGTATTATTATTGCTGGAATAAAGACCGACGGAAGTGACCGAATCCTTGCTTATTTTGCTTATTTCTCAGCAATTACACAATTTCTTCCAGAATCCTTTGGCTCATATTTTTTATTCATACAATCAGACACTTGGGTGGTCATTATAGTAGATTCTGTAAAAAGTAGTTTTGAGATCGTTACCAAAACTGGAATTTATCTTTAAATATGTTTATTTTTTGGTTCATAAACTTTTGAGCACCACTGTACATTTAAATGAAATTATCTTTGTATTCGAAAAAATATCTACCTTACGAGGAAATATATTGGAGTAGTGACCCCATTATACACCTGCCAAATGATCCTATTTGATAGGAATGTAAGCCCTTTGTACCTGTTAATGTTCACAAATCTGTGTAAAATTGAGTAGGAAATCTGACAATGTTCTTGTTTTATACTTAATTTCTTAGTAATCTGTTGCCATTCCCATGATTTTCTTATTTATTGGTTCAAATATTTTGGCTCTCTAGTTGGTAGATATTTTTTTTTCATTTTCTTAGAACTGCATTGTGTATGACTTTTATTGCATTTTGCAGAAAAATGCAATTAATTTACATTCACTGAGAAAAAGGTCTAGATTTTGTTTTAGAACTACTTCTTTTCAACCCAAACATATTGGACACATTTTGTATTATATTTGGATTATATATGTCTTTCAAAATAAGTTTTGTAATGCATCGTTCCCACTGCCGTGTGATCCTACACGAAAGCCATGATTTGCCTTTCGTAACTGATCACAAATTTTTTTTAACCTTTCAAACTTATTCTACGATCAATACGATCGCCACGCTGATCTGATTTGAACTGTTACAATATTATAAGATCACCATGATTAAGTACACGGTTTGAATCGTGTTGCAAGTCGTGACAGTGGGAACTAGGTATAAAGGATGAGGAAATTTCAGGATTATTAAAGAGAAATTCCAGTAGTTGCAGTAAACACTGATTTCATGAGAAAGTCTGTAAAACAAGCCTTAATTGTCAGTATATCATCAAGGATTTAGATCTGGTACAGTTACATAAACTGAACTTTGTGAAATCTTGAAATCTACGCTGAAAAATGTTCAGACTGAAGATCCCCAACACAGATAAGCACACGTGGGACAGTGTATAATTATATTGCTTTGAATGTCGGGCCCAAAGCCCTACCCGAATCCTGTGCTTATTTGTCGATTTCTCAGCAATTACACAATTTCTTCCAGAATCCTTTGGCACATGCGTTTTATTTATACAAACAGACACTTTGGTGGTCATTTCATTGGATTCTGTACGAACTCATTTTGATATCGTTACCAAAACTAGCATTTACCTTTAGACCATTATGACTTATGCCATCTACTTATGAATAAAATCAAGCATTGATTTTGAGAGAATCTCAATAAAATCAAGCAGTGATTTTGAGAAGAGTGTTTTTATTTTGATTACCAAGCAATCTATTTTTTTCTTAAAATTAAGTGTCTTATCAAGCTTTTAATACCGCATACAGTGTACATCCAAACATTTTATATGAACTCTAGTGAACAATAATAAAGCAATATTGATGGTCTCTAGGCTATACGACATATAACGCCTGAGTCGTAGACGAGGGTGATATCAATTTAGTTAGGGCAATATATGTCCTTTCGCCCCCCAGGCCAGTCAATATTGCAATTAATAACCAAATCAGACATCTAGAGCAAAAATCATTAAAATTTAGATATTTTAAATTTTTAGAATGAGAATCTAGTTTCTCATGTTGAGCAGACTGGGCCTCTGAACTTCACCATTGTGACGTAATTGACATGACGCGTCCCTGGCCTAGGGACGCAGTATCCAGCATTGTCTCAACTTGATTACCATTATGACGTATAGCAATGTGCGTTTCAAGGATGCGTACAAAAACGCGTAGAAAACCCGGATGTAAGCGCTGCTTTTAATGCCTGCTATATTTCCATGCATTTTCAAATTTACTTTCCTGAATGGGCAATAAATTGGGCCCTATGAATAAACAATTGGAGTTTTATCGACCGGCCATTTGATCCCAGTCTTTAAAAAAAGCAGGCAACAATGTTTCAAAGTTGCCCTACTCAGATGTCTAATACGGTTAATAATGCAATATGTCCTGAGAGACACTTTGAAAATCGTAAAAATCAAGGTGGCATGAATATTTGTTATATTGGATGGCTTAGCCAGCCATGCCACTTATAAAAGTTAAAGATAAATTCCAGTTTTGGTAACGATCACAAAATGACTTTTTACAGAATCTAATATAATGACCACCCAAGTGTCTGTATGAATAAAAAATATGTGCCAAAGGATTCTGGGAGAAATTGTGTAATTGCTGAGAAATAAGCGCAGATTCGGTCACTTCCGTCGGGTCTATATTCCAGCAATAATACACTGTCCCATGCCTATCTGTGTTGGTGATGTTCAGTGTGAACATTTTTCAGCGTAGATTTCAAGATTTCACAAAGTTCAGTTTATGTAACTGTACCAGATCTAGATCCTCGATGATATTCTGACAATTAAGCCTGGTTTTACAGACTTTCTCATGAAATCAGTGTTTACTGCAACTACTGGTATTTCTCTTTAATTATTGGACCAAAGTGCCTTATACCTTTTTGTATAATAGTTACAGTTCTTTGTATGTACTTGTATGTGATTTGATCAGCCGATAAATGACTGTTATAGGGGTATTGCAAGAAACTTGCTATCGACTTTATTAACTGTCAGGTCCCAAAGTCTGTCATAAGCCTGGTAACTATTAAAGTCGTAAGTGATTGGAAAGCTGCATTTGAATCGGGTTCCATTTTTGCAATGGAAAGTTTTTGTTTTTTTCAAATTGACTTACTGCTTGCAAAATTGCAGTTAGAAAGTGCAATTGATTGCATACTTCTTGCAATGTTCATATTCCCCCATTTAATATGTTCCATAATATTGAAGAAGCAATTGATTTGTAAGATGTCTTTATTTTCCAAAAGTTTAATCTAAATCTCATTCTACAGCTACTTGAATCTTTTCTTGTGAGACTTTGTAATTGTTTTATAGTGTTTGATCATAGAGGTTAAGCGCATGTGGAGTATTCACAAAATATAGTGCATTATTGCACTGATCATTACCTCCTTCCATAAAGTACTCATATTCTGCATGTATGCACTTTTATGTTTAAAGTATGTAAACTCTCTGATCAACACTCGATAGTCGATAGTATACTTCTGTTTTTATTAGGCTGTATCAGATAAAGCAAATAATCAACTCATTAGGTCCGTTGCATAAAACTCTTTTCCTAACCTGAGATTTCCAAGGTTGAAAACTCGGGTTCCGTAGATTTCTCAGGTTCACGTACTACCTGAGATTTCAAAATCGATTGCAAAGAAGACTTTGAAAAACTTGGATTGTTATCTAGAATTTTGATAACCATGAATATTCGTGAACGAGGATGCGCGCTGAAATTTTGGGTAAAAAAAATATCCCATCAAAGGGATTGTTAAAGTCCACAATCAGATTGCACCATGAGGGATTTTGTCTGGCTAATCACCCTCAAATTATTTTATTGCTATATAAATGAATGTATGTACTTAATTTATATAGATGTACTGTCATTTCATTTCATTCTCAGGAAATGGTGGGCTGCTCATTATGTAAAATTGATAAGGAATCATTATCCTTGTTTTAAAACGATATTTTAGTATGTACTTAAGTATGAAAATGAATAAAAAGGTACTGGTTTATAAGTAACATTTCCACGTTCCACTGTTTTGTTTTGCTTATTTCTTGTTGTCTTTCCTATCTTATCATGTAACCCCTTTCTTCCTGGTAAATTATGCTTCTGTCTTTTTTTGTGATTAATTATTATTTTTAAAATTCCAAGCCAAATCTTTCATTCTACACTTGGCTTCTTTCCACTCTGGAGGCTGTTTCACAAAGCTCTTCGTAAATTAAGCACTTCTGGAGCCTGTTACTAAACCTTTGCCATGTGGCAACTACCGGGGAAACCTTGATTGTGATTGGATGCTGAGCCTGTTACCATGGCTACAATACGGGCCCCAGATGTATGAATCGTGATTCTACAGTCTCACCAATGAGACTGACTCTAAACAGAGTGACAGCATGTCAGTGGAAATAGCATAAATATATTACATAGGTTATGTAGATTCAAATCAGTGATAAGTCAATACACCATCACGTGATCAGCACTGCAAGGATCACATTTGTTATATTCTAGGTTTTGGACGTCACCTCGGTAAATATAACTGCATTGTATTGTAAATGGCAGCAGTATGTTGACCGAGGTGACGTCACTTGCCTCCTATAATAATCAGGTAGTTTACTTGATGTACACGCTATACCCGTGCGTTGATGCATGAAGAACGCACTCGCTATATTTTTCTTAATTTTCTATTTTCAGAGCAGCAATCATTGCAAGTTTTATCGTAAAGCCAGATCATAAATGCAGACTCGGGTGGGGAATCTACATAGACTGGCAGATATTGCCTGGTATATCTTTTTAATGTCAGCGTGCCAAATTCGATGTTACCATGGTTAGATACGCTATTTTATTCATGCAGGGTTCCCACAGAAATTTGAAAACAGAATTCCATGACTTTTCCATTACTTTTCCATGACTAAATTGCTGCTTTCCATGACTTGCTTTCTGGCACGGTTTCTAAAATGAGACACATTATGATGGCCTCCATAACCTTCCCTCACAGCAATCCATTCCACTCACTACCTTACTCATGACATGTACATCTACATGTATTATCATTTGTATTCTGACCAGGGTACAGTACAATTTTTGTTTCGCCAACATCAAGATTCAATATTGTCTTGAACACAAACTCATGTAATTTCTTGAACTGACAGATTGCCATAAACTATTTTCGAATTTTCAGAGCATAGCATGCAGATCTTGTCACAAAAGTGAACTATACAATAGATGTAAATGTCAAATTTTCCAGGCATATTGAAATTAGGATCCTGAATTCACCTTTTCTACAAAACTTCCACATAAAAGTCATGGAATTCTGTTTTCAAATTTCTGGGGGAACCCTGAATTATATGAAGATGAAACACTTTACATATGTCACACATGAGCCAATTATTACAAAAGAGTGACATTTAAGTTTTACTATAAGGTGACATGAAAAAAAAAGGCTAACAAAGACATCCTCATCCTAAAATTCTCAACATAGTGCTGCATTTTACTCTACATTACAAAAAATGAGGCCATTTGTGATACAACTTGAGAAAACCAGCTAAATGAACAAGTGTATTTATTTCCTAATTCGCTAGCTCAACCGGAAATAAATATTTTCCTATTGAGCCTCTTTCTTTGCAAAAGAAACATACATTATATAATTAATAAATTAGAATTATATTACCTTGAGAGGCACCGTACTTCAGCTGCAGGGACAAGACATTTTCTCTGCTCTCTCTCTCTCTTCTTTGACTTACATTTGTAATAAAACAGGAATCAGAAAAAAGGAAGTTATATACCTGGATTATCAAAAATGGTTAATTCATAGACATGGGTTTATTAATGTTCTTTGACATAAAAATTATATCTCCAGTTACCTTAAAGAAGTCATTCTACACAATAAGGCTCATTCTTTTATCCACTACTTTGTGGAAAAATACGTTTAAAGTTGATCTCGGCAGCAGTAACAAACCACGTAACTGCAATTCATCAATACTCACTCACATGTTGCAAATTTCGTGTAAAAACTGAAGGGAAATTTGGAAATGACTTTTTAGAAGCGTGACTTGTCCGCTGCGTGCTGAAAACGGTCAATGATTCAAACTACTCTTACATGACTGCACACAGTTTAACTTTCCCGCCTCTCCAACTGATTTGCATACTTGGAATGCAAAGCACGTAACCAACAATAGGAAACATCATTATTTCTAATTCGCTAGCTCAACCGGAAATAAATATTTTCCTATTGAGCCTCTTTCTTTGCAAAAGAAACATACATTATATAATTAATAAATTAGAATTATATTACCTTGAGAGGCAACGTACTTCAGCTGCAGAGACAAGACATTTTCTCTGCTCTCTCTAAGTCAAGACTAAAGAACGGGTATGTTGTATAAAGGATATCAATATTGCTAGTTATTCATTTTTAATTCATATAGATAGTCATTAAACAAAATTATCAAGTTATCCAGTAATTTATTACTGGGGTATCAATACTGGAATGATATGTTGAGATCAACTTTAAAACATTACAATGATTTGCATGAATTTCAAATACCCAAATTTAATGAAACAAACATCTTATTTTTTAAGAGATTCTTTTACATATCTTTCTTTAGAAGAATCTGATGCCCATCTGCTGTGCCTTTTAAATAGGCGATCTGGTACTCCGATTTGGGCTGCTGCCGTAGCACCACCCGCCCTCAGGCTATGTAACCCAAACTGTTTCGAGTTTACCCCGATAGCTTCTAGAACTTCTTTGAAAATCTCCCTGCATCTCGAATAGGACATCTTTCTTTTTCTGAGTTTGTAACAATTTTGAGATTTACAAAAGGTGAGAGGCCTGAACACAAAATCATTTTCATCTCTAGATGCAGATTGTGTACTCTCTAAATATCTGCGCATCATATTAACTGGACATGTCGCTTTTCCAGTGGTAGAAACGATTACCCAGGCTCCTTCTCGAATTTGGTCAGTTTTACTTTTCTCAAGGAAAACTTTCATATGAGAGTCAAATAATTCAATGTCACTAAGCTTAATGTTGGAAAGTTCATCGAATCTTAAAAAACCTGCATATGCTAACAATAACATAGAGCAATTACGAAGATCTTTCACAGATCCAGAGTCAAACTTATGAACGATACTCAAAAGCATGTCAGGGGTAATAGGTTCTTTCCTATTCACCGGTCTTGCTAGGATCCTCTTGATCCCTTCTAAAATCAATTTCAACTTAGATTCGCAAGGGTTACTTCTGTTCCTTGTATTAATTGAACAATCAACTTGCCATTTTAAAGCATAAAAAGCTGTCTCTATTTTGCTATATGGAGATCCTCCATTGAACAAAAATATAAAGTACCTTGCAATGCTTTCTTGACATAAGTCTTGACATGACGTGCCACTGTTTCTTCACCACGCATTCCATGCTTCTATACTGCACGTTTATATTTCTTGACCGTGCTCTCTGCCCGGGAAGCTTCTAAAACTCTTGTGAGTGTGTCTTTGAAGTCAATGTCCTGTATAAAATACAAAATGAAAGCAAAGAGGATACATCCTCCTCTGTGAAGATGAGTTTTCCATGAAAAACTGCCAGTGCAATCACTAATAATATACATCCATGTTGCTACTGCCAGTGCAGATGCAAACAGACAACACTTCACAATTAAGGAAAACCAGTGTTTAATTTTACACATTCTCCAGTGAGACAGTGTCATTCATAGTCATCTCCAGTGAGATTCTGTCACTCATTCTATCTACCGTCTAAACGTAGACAAATTACTCCACTTTTGAATTTATCGGATCCGAAAACTGTATTTCTATTTCGACCCTGAACGAAAATGTTAGTTGGATCAGAAAACTTGATGATCTGACGGATAATGCTTGAAAATTTACTATTTCTTGAGAAAAGTAAAGGCCAAAAGGGTGCAGAAGGCCGGTTAGGAACCACAAGAGTAGCTATTGTTCTGCTTGCTTTAGTGTGTCTGATAGCTTTTGGCACCAATTTGATTGGGGGAACTAACCAATTATTGTGATGTTCCCAGGACACTGAAAATGCATCTACTTTATTAGTCTGAGTGGATGCAAATTTGGAATTGAAATTCGGAATCTTAGCGTTGTGATCGTCTGCAAATCTATCAACTGTGAGTGGTCCCCAAAGTTTATCCATAAAAGATAAAAAGGTTTCTGAAACACCCCAATCATCAAAATCTATTTCTCTGCTCAAGGCATATGCCTCTTGATTTTAATATATCGGTATCCACTGTACCTCCATTACTATATTCATTTGATTACAGTAATCTGCTAAGTCAATACTCAGCTGATGGAGATCATTTTTCATACTACCCTTCTTTATGATCTTCTCTACTCCAGTATTATCGGTGAAAATCTTTACTGTCTGGTTTCTTATACTCTTTCCAAATGCATGTACTGCCAGTGCAACACCTTTAAGTTCTCTCCAAGTGGAACTTTTACCTTGCTCTTCTTCTGACCAGATGTGTTGGAATTTGAGTCCGCCACACTCTGCTGACCAAGCTCCACACCCGATGTGGCTGGCGTCTGAAAAGACAAGTATCTGCGGTATAGAATAATGCAAGATATTTCGTACATTTAAAGACTTCACATTATCTCTCCAGAAGAACAGTTCTTTTGTGATATCATTTCGTGTGGATAGATTAATTTCTTTGTCCCAGTGTTTGCATGAGGCAACAGCAATTGAAGAAAATCTAGTTCTCAACTGTACGATCTGCCCAGTTACAGGTAGCAAGGAAATAATTTTACCTATAAAGGCCGCTAACTTTCTAGCGGTAGTGTGTGATCATATCGTTTATGCAATCCAAAATATTGACAATTCTACGATCTGGTGCATGTAAAGTGCCACTTTAGAATCCCAAGTTAAACCAAGCCAATCAATTTTCTGAGTAGGTATCCATACTGACTTCTCTACGTTAGGCACTAAACCCGCATTCAATAAGTCATTTCTGACTGCTGTGGCAATATCTTCACATTCTTGAAAGGAGGATGCTCTAATCCATCCATCATCTAGAAATACAACTACAAAAACATGTTTGTTTCTCCAATGCTTGAAAAGAGGTCTAATTGTTTTAGTGAAAATATATGGAGCAGAGGACAAGCCAAAAGGAAGTACCTTAAAAGAGAAATATCTAATAATTCCGTTGAAGTTCCAACTGAAACATAAATATTTACAATGTTCTTCAAATATATCAGTATGGTGATATCCCGACTTAAGGTCAAAGGAAACCATGTAGTCACCCTTTTGAAAGTATTCCAGTGCTACATTCCAGTCTTCAAAGCATACCTTTTGTTTCCAAACGTATTGATTAATATATCTTAAATCTAAGATAAAGCGCTTCTTGCCATAATTTTGAACAGAAACTATAAGAGGGTTGACGTATTCTGGAACAGAACTCACTTCGGAGATCAAATCTTTATTCAATAGTTCAAGAACAGCTTCAGAAACGAAGTCTGTGTGCTCAAGGGTTGATTTGCTATTTTGAAACACTTTTGGAGGGGGTGTCTCAAGAAAGGGTATCTTATAACCAAATTGAATCATTTTCACTACTTCTTCTGTGGCTCCTATTAATTTCCAGAAGTCAACGTTGGCTTTCATTCTTCCTCTAACAATGGGTTCAGCTCTACCTTGTTCGTATTCAAAATAGTTGATTCTGTAATCTTCTATTTCACACCGATTCATCTCTCCCCTCTCCGATTCCAGATCTCTTTCGACTCTTTCGCTTAACCCTATCTAGGCCGGGGGGGGCCTCGGAGGCCCCCCCCCCTCAACAAATTGCGCGATATTTTCGCCGTGCGAAATTTTTTGACCGCGCCGCTCGCTGACTTTTTACTTTCAAGTCTTGCGCAACTTTTGAGACCAATTTTGCGTCACCTGGGTATGTGGTTCCGAAATTACGCAACAATATGTAAGTGCATGTCAGACCGAAAATTGCTCAAAAACGTGATTTCGTGTACAAAGTCAATGCAAATTGTGTTCTTAACCAAAATTCATAAATGTATGATTATTTTTAGTTTTGCTTGTCTAAATGTATCCATTTTATGCTTTTTATGATCACAGAAGAGTCCCCAACAAATTTCATTGAAAAAAACAATGAAAAACAAAAGGTCAAAAAACAAAGAAATACATAAGAAATTGCAAAAAACAATATAATACATAAGAAAACGATTTGATATCACAATTTTTTTCATGTACACTTGCTAAAGACACCACAAAGAGTTTCTATACCAAAAATTAGTACATTTGGAGCTTTATTTTGGGAGTTAGAGGAAAAAGTATGATTTCGCATACTAATTACGCATAAATTAGCATAATCACTTAATAACAATTCGCATGAAATAAATTACTATACGATCTTGTAGATTATGTCCCAGGCGACCCGCGTGCCAATTTTCGGCGCGATCGCGCGGTCGACGGCCGAGATCTTAGGGGGGGGGGCCTGGGAGGCCCCCCCCCCCGGCCATAGGAACTCCCAAAATACCCCGGCCTAGATAGGGTTAATTCAGGTATTGCTGAAAGACAAGAATCCAAGCAAACATACTGATATCCAATGACACCAAAATAAATTGTGCTCATTGCATGCATGTTTTTAATTCTTATAAGAGTGACGATTTTCATGATTACTATAAGACCCATACAACGTGACAGTGTTTCTCAGTAAAGGATTTGCCTTCTTAAGGTCTATCCAAAAATCATTTTAAAATGAAAGATATAGGTTTTACCATATGATTATCTGTGAGATTCCGATTCGACCCACCGTCTACATTCAAACAATTAATTCACACCAATGGTACCATGACGAAAATCTCTCGTTTGAGGGCTGTATACCCCATTTTTCCTTATCAACAAATATCTTCTCCCAGTAATACAAATCCTATTGCCCTCAAGAGATTAAATTTAAGTATAGAAACACCTGTTTCTTGACCTCGGTCCGCGAAGATAATTCACCCCAGCATCTACGGTCACAGCAGGGGGCCACACACGATGGATTGCAATGTGTGTAGTTCCGGCGAGCGCATGGCCATGGATGTATACACGCGTTGATAGAAAGTTTTTTCTTTCTTTCTTTCCTTCTTTCTTTCTTTCTTTCTTTCTTTCTCTCTCTCCCTTCCTTCCTTTCTTTTTTTCTTTCTTTCTTTCTCTCTCTCTTCCTTTCTTTCTTTCTTTCTTCCTTCCTTTCTTTCCTTCTTTCTCTCTGTCTGGCTGTCTAATTCTTTTCTTTCTAGACTTATTTTCTTCCTTCCTTTCTTTCCTTCTTTCTCTCTGTCTGGCTGTCTAATTCTTTTCTTTCTAGACTTATTTTCTTCATCCACCCCCTTTTGATCTACACCTCTAAAGAACGTGCATTTGCCAATCATATCTGTAGTAAGGCCTATGAATGTCCTTTTCTCAAAGCTGAGGTGTAGGCCTATACATAGAACATTAAAATACAAAGACCAGCATTATGAATCACAATGTTTGGATAGCATTTCAATGTTCTATTCATATCTATTCAGAACGTTTTCTAATTCACATGCGTTATTAGCAGGTGATCTTCTTTATCTCCCATTATTGTTCTTATTTTGTGGGCCTATAGCCTGTGTATACGGTAAACCTCCCTCTGAAATACCTTTCTTGGTTTCATGTTTTCTTTCAGATTTGTTTCCACCAAGGCGTGCCGGAACACTTTCAGTTTTTTTTTTTTTTTTTTTTTTGGGGGGGGGGCAAAATCCCGAAGGGGGCACAATATTTTTGAAAGCGTGAGATACGGAAGCGATCGAGCGGGAGAGGGTGTGGTTGAGGGTGTAAAAATTGAGTGTAAAAGTTGCGTTTCTAAGAGCATTCAAAAATAAATTTCTTGAGAATTAAACAGTCTTGGGGTTCTTTTTGATCCTGTTTCCTCCCTTCTGACCCAGACTGGTGTTTCTTCATGATCAGGGTCGCAGTTCCAGCAAATTACGAGCCTTATTGCAAACTCTATTGTTTTAAACCAATGTAATATAGGCCTTTTAAAGACTTTAAGATGACAAACATGCATGACCGTATGCATCCGGGGGCCACCGATCGAGAGGGCAAAATTCACCCAAAGTGTGCACGAAATCTTTCAATTTTATTCTAGAAAATGCAAAAGCTCCCCCATCACCATGGGCGGAAATCCCAGGGGGACAGGGGGGACGCGTCCCCCTACCATTTTGGAAAGGGGTACATAATATCAAATGTCCCCCTACTATTTGTGCTCTTTTATTATGGAAAAAATACATAATTTCAAATCGAAATTATATCCTCGAATTTCGAAATATATATAAACAGATAGTTTTTGTTAAGAACTTGGTTAGGAAAAGAAAAGGCATACCGGCCCAACTATTCTCCAACTCTCATCTAGCCCTTTATACCAGCCAAAGAGTGATGACATTGATGACATCGATGGCCATTGTCAATTTCATAACTAATAAAAATGATGAAAAAAGAAAATCGCCTCTGAATTTAGTGCATAGACGGTTAGACGAGAATGTTCCATACCCAGTAAAATCATACCTTTGTTAATCCAATTCACTTTCCCTTTATTCCAAATTTACTTGGAATATACTGAGAATATTTTCATTGTTTGCGTACTCAGTATAAAGAATAGTTTTCATGAGTTATGATTAATCCTTCACAATGAACTTTAACTATGCTTTATCCCCCAAATTTGTTTTTAAACACTCTATTACGAGACTTATACTCCATTTTTACACAAAATTCCTGCCGTGGGAGGGGTCATCATAGGTAGATCAAGGGGCGAAGCGGCGGAAGGTGAGGCGAAAAATAAGAAGAAAGATAGGACCGGGAAGAAAGTTGAATGATGGAAGGGAGGTGAATAATTGGGAAAAAAGAAAACTTTCAGGACATGTTATAAAAATAATAAAATCGCTTGCGCTTTGCATAAATACACAGCCATCTTTTTATTTCAAAACGTGCTTGATTTTTTTTCACTTTTTTGGATCGAAATATATAAAATCAAATCATTTATCTAAGAAGATATCCATCTTTTTCATAATTTGTAGGTTTAGATATTAAAGAAAATTAGCTTGCTATTCGGTTTTAGTCTGAAATGTATTCATTAAAAGGTTAAACGTTATCACACTGTAATAAGATGGAAAAGGGGCTTTTCAAAGGTATGTTTCACAGAGGAACTGTTCGTCAAAAGACGCCAGGCTTACTATGATAATGTCATTGCTCCGTCAGGGGCAAAATTGTTCATTTTTGACAATAGAAATGACAATTTTTGGGCATAAAAGTGCCTTCATCGTATACTTTTGTCCTTTAATTATTTAAAAATTTATCATTTTTCTACTTTCAGGGGGGCACATTGGGGGGGGGGGGGCAAAATCTCGTTTTGCCCCCAAAAAAATTTATTGGGGGGGGGCAAGTGCCCCCTGCCCCCCTCGCTTCCGGCGCCCTTGTTAAAGATATATAGAGAGAAATAGAGATGGGGTGGAAATTCCACCCCATCTCTATTTCTCTCTCTCTTTCTCCCGACAAAAAGGACAGGGCGCTAATTTTAATCACCTCATATTAGCAGAATGATAAATTTTGAACTAGAAAATAAAACAGACATTTATCACAATCAAATATGGGCATGTTCAAATGGGTCGCTTGATCAAAGATAAAAAAGGACACTGCAAAGGAACTTTCACTATGAAAAGGGGGCTAAGGGGGGGGGGCAAAAAAACAACTTTTTTTAAAGTGATTATTCAACAAGATGTACTTGAGGAAGGGGAACATATTAAAAATGGGCACTGAAGGGATCGGGGTTCAACGGGCACGCGGTTTTGTAAACTAAGACACGTGATCGATCTTTCCAACACTCCATCTTCCCAACTCATCAATCGCCTGAACTCGCTCTCCAACGATGAACATTTTGACTTACAAAAAAATTAGCACAACATATCTAAGTTAGACATTTAATGGTGGAAACTAAAAGTATAAACGACCCAAAACAAACGGTGGAATGGATGCAGCGCACATGGGCAGTTTACCGGAGAACCACGTATGGTGCAATAATACGTTTGCGATTGAAAAATAGTTACAGGCATAGTTTGTATTTAAATTATGAATAAGACTTTGGGGTAAAAAAAAATAATGATTTCATATTTTTGTGCATATCAGCAGCATGATTATTATACTTTGTATGTTGGTATGCCATTACTTCTATTTTTCGAACGTTAAGACTGTATCATTGCGCGAGTGAACCCATTTTCTTGCTGGACGGACAGAAACTATGCATGCATCGCGGTCCTTGCATGCTAAGCATACCGTAATTTTTATTCGCTTACTTTCCTTATTTCAAGGTCGATTTTCTTCGTTCGAAATTGAAAATGGACTAGTATTGGATGTCTGAATGTAATATGCCTTTGAAAACGTGATTAATATCGAATACAATAATTTCATTCCGAAGATCCTTCTACAGGCAGACAAGTCTTACGTAATAGCACAGCGTTGTTTATCATTTCGTCCTTGGCTCAACGCTCATTTAGCTGGCCCGTGGTGGTGAAATCAGACAAGGGGATTACCTGGCCAAGATGGGTTTATCGGGGTTGGAAAAGTTTCCAAACGCGAATCGGGGTATAAAACCGCAGTTTGCAGTCCGAAGTGAGGTCGAGAATCAAACGGGACATTTTCGTAATGCCACGTACTCACACTAATGCTATAGGATTATATCCGGAGGAATGCTTCAAACATGTCTAAATTGTCAAAATTATGCTTACCGAATCCGGTATCTTTAGAGGCCTGTGCCTTCTTTGGTGGGTTTGGTATTCGGGCAATTCCTCCTCCAATGTCCCGACTTGCCGCAACCGAAGCATACGTCGAATGGTTTCGATATATGAACCTGGTTAATTTGAGGTCGACCTTGTTGCATATATATTCGAAAAGTAGCATCAGGATTAGGGAAAGTTTCCTGAGGCCGACGTTGGGATTTGTAGGGTGTAGCCTTGGACCTGTTAATCTTCGATTTCCTACGTTTTGAAGCTGCTCTGTTTTGAGCAGCTCTGATTTTCTTGTCGTCATCGGAATCACTTGCGAGTTCCTCCGATAAGTACTCATCAACCACCTTCCAACCATCTTCAGACTTGTCTACAATCCTAATGAGCTTGTTACGCTTGAGGATATCATATTCTACTTTCTGAAGCTCTAAAATCGCGGAAGCATTATCTCCCTTCTTGATCGCCTTCGTCGCAGTTTGGACACGCTCAAGTTGGGAATTGTTAAATTCAAATTGAAGCTTGTTACCTATGAATTTGAAATTCACTTTAACTGATTCAATTACTTTAGAGGTAGCTTCTTTTTGAGAAGCTATTGCTTGGTCAACGTAATCCTTAATCCACCCACAACCTCTTTTATAATGGCCGATATATTATCGGCGCTGATGATTTGAAACTGTTGCCCTTGTGGGTTATGATTTACCGAATTGTTAGTTACTGGGACTGAGTCCACATTAGGGGATAAGTTATTATCAGGCTTTCTAACAGAGGAAGGTAATGATCCCAAAACAAATGCGTCGGAGGATTCCGCCATAATATGGCTCTTACCCAATGTACAGTTACAGCTATACGACGTTGCTAAGTTAGGAAAGGTTACAATAAAACGTGTCCAGCGAGGAGGATATTAGAAGCGTGACTTGTCCGCTGCGTGCTGAAAACGGTCAATGATTCAAACTACTCTTACATGACTGCACACAGTTTAACTTTCCCGCCTCTCCAACTGATTTGCATACTTGGAATGCAAAGCACGTAACCAACAATAGGAAACATCATTCTCTACATGCTCCAAAAATAATGAGGATATCTTGAAAATTGGACATTTGATGTCTATTTTGGTATTTCATTAAACTTCATTTTCAAGTAACTTTTCCAGAGAGGACACATTATTTGACACTAAAATAGCAAATGAAACATCTTGTGTAACTAAGAGATTCAGAACCTTTTGAATGTATTGTGTTCTGATAGCCATGCTGGTAGTGCTTGATCAGTTGTGACTGGATATGTCAACTAATTGCCATAAATGTTGAGTAAAATTGTACAAAACTTGAAATTTAAATTCTCTAAAAACAACTAAGAATGCAAAACTGGTTACAAAATGTGACATATTTAAAATAAACCCCTCAAAAAAAGTTTTGCAACTCAGTTTTGGGGGATGATATCTTTTTGGTTAATGAAGTATAAAAGGTGAAACTGGTATCATTGGAAAGCTGAATTATTCTTCTTTACAATGACATGCCATTTGCTGTGTTTATGTAATCATGGAATATGCAATCACCCTGAACATCGAGAAAAGTCAGAAGTGAAATGTTGCAAAATGCATTGATTTCCAACAAGTCTCCATTTCTATAGAATTTCCACCATGCATGCAGGTGACAGTGAATGCACTCGGTCCATCCTCGAAACAATTGGAAATTCGCTATTGCAAACGACGCATTTTGCAACATGTCATGTCTAACATTGCTGCGTATTTATCATGTCTGTGTATTTCATGATAACACTAGCATTACAAATGACACATGATTGTAAAGAAGAATAATCATGCTTTCTAAAGATATCACTTTTACACATGATGATGGCACATTAAGAAATTTATTAGCACTCAAACTTGCAGTTTGAGTTGCAGAACTCAAACATGACATGGCAACGAATTTTGCAACATTTCATTTTCTACATTGCTGCATATTTATCATGTCTGTGTATTTCATGATAACACTAGCATTACAAATGGCACATGATCGTAAAGAGGAATAATCATACTTTCCAATGATACCACTTTTACATATGATGATGGCACACTAAGAAATTTATTAGCACTCAAACTTGAGTTGCGGAACTTTTTTTGAGGGGTTTACATTGACTGATTGGCAAACTATGTCCCAGGAGTTTTGTAGAAATTGGGATGTCACAAAACTGGGAAAAATGGAAATTATGAACACCAATTATAATAGCAGTGTATAATAACTAAGTATGAGAGAATTTTGCGAGACACGACAAAACAGAAAGTTGCCATAGCCATGAGGTATATGCAATTCCATGACTTTTCACAAAATTTCCAAATTCCCTGACTTTCCAGGACCACAAATTTTTCCAGGATTTTCCATGAATGTGGGAACCCTGTCATGAGTCCATGGTTTGGAGAGTGGATCATGAATAAAATAGCGTATATAATAATAATAATAATAATCCGCTTTTATATAGCGCTTAATCCATCGGAACGACGTTTCTAAGCGCTTTACAGATATATTATTACCCCGGTCATCGGATTCAATCAGTCATTCCCGCACACAATGTGTGCACATCCTCCAGTCCCTTAGGAGTATTCCAGTCAGTCGCCTGTGAGGCGCACACAATACTGGACAAGCTACAATGACTTTCACATCCTACCGGGTACCCATTTAGCACCTGGGTCGAGAGTGGCAAAGTGTGGATTAACGCCTTGCCAAAGGACGCCAGACCGCGGTGGGATTCGAACACACGACCCTCTGTTTACAAGGCGAGAGTCAGAACCACTACACCACGGCTCCTCCACAATCTAACCATGGTAACGGGCGTCAATTCTGCGCACTGAAAAAAGCACGCATCAGCATCGGACATTTTTTTTTCTAATACATGCACCCCGTTACGCGCTAAATTTAGCGTAACTTATACAGGAAATCTGCATAAACCTTGGATTCAACTGTGGGTTTTCAAAACCACCTTTTTGAAATCGGGCCAATGGTTTTAATGCAGATATTGGGTTTGGAGGAGATGGTAGATCAGATAACAATGGCAAGTGGAGTATGTTGGTAAGGACATGTGTTGAGGGGGATGTTGATCATGTTTTGAAAAAAAGGCACTCGAGTTCAAGGTGGTAAGAGAGGAAGGGGGCGACCAAAGAAGACATGGAAGAAGCAAGTGGTGGAGAGTAGGAGGGTTGGCTTGAAGGAGGTGGAGGGGAAGGGGGCGATCAAAGAAGACATGGAAGAAGCAAGTGGTGGGGGAGGATTGGGTTGATCTCTGTGTGTGACCTTAAACCGCCCATAGTTGGGGGACTAAAACCGGATTTAAAGCCTAGATGATGGGGCGACTGTGACATGAAGTTGAAAGGTTATTTTTATCTTAGTTTGTTACCATGACAGTTTTGATTTGGAGGAAAGGGGAAGGGGGTAAACAAGTTTTCTAATATAACTCTCCCTTCTTGATTGAGCCAAGGAATTTGAAAACAATGAACACCAATACCCAGTCTCTCTCCCTTTTCCATCATTGATATCTTTCTTTCTGTCTCCATCTCTCTCTCTCTCTTCTCCCATTCTCTTTTCTTCTCTCTCTCTCTCTCTCTCCTACTGTCGTTTCTCTCGCTATTTCTATGTTTGTGGGTATTTCTCTCGCTCTTTTCCTCTCCTCTATTTGGAAAATGTGTCAATGAGAATTAACTCTCAATGACACATATCCCAAATCGAAGGTCAACATACAATACAATAGTACAATGAAAACGAGTGATCGGTACTTATCCTGTATTTTATGAAAATCTAGAAAGCTGTACAAATATGTACAAGTACAAAGCCAATACACATGAATTCCATAGTTGCTTAAAGTACTTCAAGTCAGGAGCGATGGAGAATCTCCCCCAAATTACAATTACATATCACAGACTTTGTAAGTCACTAAGGCGGTAAAATTGCCGATCCAATGTCATCCCAGAGGCTACTCCCATTTACTAGTAGTCCATAACAAGTTGTCTAGATATCAGCCTTTTCATCGAATTGCCACTCAATCTGTCTACAATATCATCCAATTCCCATTTGGCCCATACCTCTTTCGTCGGGACATTTCAACAACAATTTCTAGTCTCTTAGCTAAATACTTGAGCAATAAAATGTTTTTTTGTCAATGACGAATTTATAGTGGCTAGCCATGTGAAAAACTGACAACCAACAACAAACGTTTGATTATGGGTGAATTAAAGGTGACAATGTTGTGTGCCGTACAAGACTCAAAACAAGACAAGCAACGTTTTCACCTCTAATTCACACATGGATGGACAACATTTTTATGTTGGTTATCATTTTTTTAACATGACTACCCAGTAGTACTTTTTAATAACACAATACAAATTGATTGTCCATTTTAAAATTGCAACAGAATGTTCGCAATTGATTGCAAATATTTTCCTGCAACACCTTCTAATGGGGCGTTGCAAGAAACTTGCAATCAATTGCAAGTCTATTATTGTTCCCTAAATCAATCATAAGTCTGGAAATTAATTGCAAATTTGCAATTGATTGCTTATCTGCTTCTTGAAACAAGGCATTTCATCTCATTTGCTGCAGTAAAAATTGATCTATCAATTGTAAAATGGCAACAGAATATTTGCAATTGATTGCAAATATTTTCTTGCAACACCCCTTATGACATATTGATTATGGAACCAAGTGTGTTGTACACCAAGCCCCGAATTCACAAAGGTGGTTCCAGTGGACTCATGAATAAAATAGGGTAGATAACCATGGCAACAGGCGTCAATTTGGCGCACTGTGACAAAAGTGCGCATCAGCATTGGACACTTTTTATACACGCGCCCGATACATGCTAAATTAGGCTTAATTTATACAGGAGATCTGCATAAACCATGGACTCAACCGTGGGTTTTCAAACCCACCTTTGTGAATTCGGGCCCAAATGTCCATTAAACCAAATTGATATTAGACCAAATGGGTTTATCAGATGTTGTATTAGACTATCTGAGAACTATATGTACTGCTTGCAGACCAAGTGAACATATGTGGAAGCATAGTGGTGTAGTGGTTCCAACTTTGCTTAGTAATCATAGGGTTATGTGTTCAAATCCTACCATGGTCTAGTGTCCTTTAACAAGACATTAATCCACACGTTGCCACTCTCCAACCGGGAGTTAAACAGGTTAACAGTAGGATGCGAAAGCCTAATGAAGTACCGGTATGCCTATTAAATGAGTCTTGAAACTCATGTTGGAATGCTCCCTAGGGAGTGGAGAAGGTGCATACACATTAAGCTGGCATGCCAGGATCCGATGACTGGTAATAATATATCTGTAAAGCTCTTACGGATGTCTTTCCAATGAATTTCAGCACTGCATAAAAGCGGATCATTATTAGCCCAAGTGGCATTAGCCTATTTGAAAAGAGGTCTAACTGCCTGGAGGCCAAGTAAATATACACCTGTGGGAGTGCCATCACTTCCCTTCATTTCCCGAGAAACTGTCCAGTCTTGCTGACATCGAAGGCTGCAGGCTGACAATGGGAGCGGAGGTAAGCAACGATCTTAGATTATGACTTTCTGATGGTGACGCTACAGGTGTAACGGGCATGGTGGCCGATGACATAGAAGCGCTTGATGACATCGAGCCGGTCAATGACATCGACGTTGGGAAGGTTGCTGATGTTGATGACGTTGGTGGCGCGGAGGTAGTTGTGGAAGCTATAGCTGCAGCTTGTTTGTCATCTGGAGATTAGGTAAAAAATATCAGGGGAAAAAAATCAATGCAAAGCGTCGCAATTCGGAAGTTTTTTGGCACAGCTTATTTCTTGAAATGTAGCTCACGAATACAATCTAATTAAACTACTTCTTCATGTTTCACAAAAACAATATTATCAAGCATTTAGTTTGCTCTTGCTATGTCACTATATCACAGCATTAACAAAACATTAGGCAGCCGATTACATACTTAAACTAAGTCAAAGAAAAACAACTAATGGGATAAGAGGTATGTTCAGGGGTGTGAGTGGTCACAAATGAAAAAAACTGAAAAAATGCTGAAGTGTTGAAAAAGTCTGAAATAGAAAGAGCTCCCATACTTTTTGTACAGAGGAAAGCCAAAAGTAAGCTGAAAAAAAAAAAAAAAAAATCCGAACTCTCACACCCCTGTATGTTCTTAGAATCATAATAGTATAGCAATTGACTTAGAAAAAATAATATTTCTATTTAAGCTTGTCAAAAGGTATGGTCACGGGTCAACAAACTTTCTGTTGTTCTCATCCCGCTTGGCCTTCTCCTCCATCTACTAACCATTTGGTCCACTTCCCATTTAACCTATTAATAATTCTAATTCATACTTGGGCTATAGCCATTCCGTCTATAATCCACTTGGTCTGACCACATGCAGACATGCTAACCGTTCCCTTTTTGGAGTATTTGTTCCTCTTTTGTGCTACGAATACACTAATACTTTTTTGGATGATTTGTTACTCTTTTTTGTTAATTTCCGATCATGGAGTAGGTATTATACACAGCGCGCGACACTAGCGCCGGTCCGACAGTCCCAGACCAGTAAAAATCACTATCGGGCAAGTAACTTGTTGCATGAAAAGAACAAGTAAATTCTTGCGTACGAGCACATGTTTAAAATGGTGAGTAATCAAGTTTTCAAGAAGAGTCATTTCACCGATCTCACTACAACAGGCTGGCGATTGTTACACTGAGACAACATTTTAATAATACTCTTTTTTGTCCAAAAATATTTGTTCCCTTCTAAGAATACTTTTTGCTGTTGTAGAAGGTTTGCAGGTCTGCACATGGACCATGCTTTTGTACCATAGTTTGACACCTCTTTTGAGAATGAAGGCCTATGGGTTTAGCCAAGAGGTACATGTATTGTACAACATCTACTGAGCTTGTTGTACGAGAGCAAATGGGAGGCTGAATGTCAACATTTGTACCATTGCACACGTACTGTCCAAATGTACCGTTGCATGGCCAGGTACATGTACAAGATGACATCACTATAAAAATTTGGATTCAATGCATTGTGCTTAGTATTAAGGTGCAATATGCGTAGAGATTACTGGCTAAATACGCACTGCTGCTGCAGATCAGATATTTCTTCCATATTCGTGGCAATTGCAATGTACCTACAAATTTATTAAAATTCATAATATTTTTCTTTTTTCCTTCTCTTCCATTCTATGACTCAATTTTTTGACAACTATTTGCTGTAGAATAAGAATAATTTCTTTAATTAGAGAATGAGTTGACAACTAGCGCTCCATATAATAAAAGTGTGGAATAAGTTAACCAAGGTTTAACTAAACCATGGCTATCACAATACCACCCTATATGTGACCTACAGTTTAACTTTAAGGCCTCAAACGGACTTACCCATCTTTTTCTTGTATGCATTACAAAGAGCCTCGTAGCAGACGGTCGGGTCGCTCTCATACCAGTGAGCAATCTTCTCTCTTTCCTCTGGTTTGCATTCCTCGAACCGTAGCCACCGGTAGGCCATGCACTGGGTCGCTCCGGCTAAGCCCTGGATCAGGTTCTGAATGGTGGGGTGGGAGAAGCCAAAGAACTCTTGGGACCGGTCCCGGGACTCGTTGACAATGTCCTCGCCACTGAGAAGAAATGCAGTGTAATAATAATTACATAGGAATTGTACAGCACACGTATCTTCCTTTTAAGGTGCTCAAGCTGGTCTACCGATTCCAATGCTCACAGCTTTTTGAGGAATTACTTCCTGCCGGTACCAAATATACCTCACCTGGGTTGAGAGCAGCACAATGTGGGTAAATTTCCTGCTAAAGGAAAACACACCATGGCTGAGAATCAAACCCACATCTCTTAGATTGAAAGGCCCGTATTCTGAAGTCAGGTTTAATTTAGACCATGGTCTAACTCTGTGCTAAAACTATGGGAAGCCAAAAGTGACAAAATTTTTATTAAGTTGTATGTTTCTAATTTTTCACTGTGCTATTTTCTGATTCATCGATGGTGAAGACAATCATCTATTTATACTTCCTAGACAATTATGAATGATTTGAGAGCCAAATGAGCTGATTATGATATCTTTACTATTAGTGATTTATGTAGCAATTGGCTTTCCATACTTAAACCACAACTTTAAACCTGAGTTTAAGTTAAACCTGACTTCAGAATACGGGCCAAAGAGTCTTCACCACTAGACCATGACATCCCTGACTTTAAACTTTTCATAACATGTAAAGCAACACTAAAAAGATTTCAGAGTATTCAGAGCCAGGGGAGTTTCTTGAAAGCACCTGTCAGGTGTTTCATGCAACAAAATCTATCTCATCCAACATTTCTGTTTCTCAACCAAGCAAAGTTGTCAGATCTTACAAGAAAAATGCTGATAAAAAGCGTTCCTGGGCACAAATTAAAAGACAATCATCGATGGCCTGGCCCTCACTGTCCATATGACTGGCTACGATGCCCCCCAAAAAAAAAAGATCAGTTCACAGCCCTTGGCTGTGATCTTTTCTGAAAGTTACTCCAGCCAGCTTGTTACTGTAATACATCAGACTTGTTTCAAGTATTTACATGTGATGTTTCGAAGTTTTGATTCTGTCATCAGATAGATAGTTCATGTTGTTGACAATGTCATTGACCAAAGAGGTAGTGAGCCAGCTTGGTGATAATGTATGTGTACCATTAGACTTATACAAATTAGGGTTCCCACAGAAAATTGAAAACAGAATTCCATGGATTTTCCATGACTAAATTGCTGCTTTCCATGACTACCTGTAACGTCCCGGGAGTTGTGTGGAATTTGGGATGTCACAAAACTGGGGAAAATGGAAGTCATGAACACCAATAACAATAGCAGAGTATGATCACAGAGTATGAGGGTTGCGAGACACAAGACAGAATGGAAAGTTGCCATAGCCAAGAGGTAAATGCAATTCCATGACTTTTCACAAATTTTCCAAATTCCCTGACTTTCCATGACCACAAAATTTTCCATGACTGTGGGAGCCCTGCAAATGAAGTAGGGAAAAACATTACCTGCCTCGAGTACTCATAGCAATTACCCCCTCAACCCTCAAAAGAGCGCTAGAAAATCAGAAAAGAGCCCCCAAAATCCCAATTTATTGCAATCTTAAAGCTCATCCAATGTTGCAGACTAATACAGTAGGCTGTGTAAAGTAGCCCCAAAAATGATAAAAATCTATATTTTTTTAGCTTTGAGTGAAGTATGTTATACGTAATTATACATTGATATTATTCAATGGGCTTTATAACCTTATCATTTGAGCAAAGGGGATCTAAACTCCTAGGCTAAAAATAAATTGACTAAATAGTGAAGTTCCTTCAACTGGGGAAATCAAAGAAAATTGACGACTAAAGGTCCTGTCGCAATGTTCCATGCAAGCCTTGCATGTGACTTTTTTTTTGCTACCCGCAGGTTGCCCGCATTGACAGTATCTCGCACGCAGTTGCCCGCAAGAGTGCTCGCAAGTCTGATTTACATGCATAATAGTTTTTACCATGCTCTAAACTTTGTTGTGGGTGAGTTGCGGGCAATCACCCGCAACTCACCAGCATGGCTTTCATGGAACAATGTGACATGGCTATAAACTTTGAATGGCTAGATCCAAGGCCTCCCAACACCACAGTCTACTATTTATCATTATTTTTTATCTAGTATCCATACTCACAAAGCTTTATTGACGGCCTGAAGTAATTTCCGATGGCACTTTGTAGCTGTGTTTGCACTCAGGATGGTAGGTGGTGTTTGGTCATCAGAGATCTCAAACTGCAATGTCATAGAAATAGAATTGATTAGAAATTTAAAAAAAAATTACCTTAACCAGGCCGGTCTATTTTCAGTGTTGGCTGGTCCGGGGTGTTGAATCAACCCCCTTGAGATCTTGGCATCCATCAACTGATTAGAAATAAAAATTCACCCTACCCAGGCCAGGCTTTTTGGGGTGTTAGCTGGCTGGGAGGGGTGATCAACCCCCCCCCCTCACTGAAATCTTGAAACTTGGCATAATAATAGTGTGCAATGTAATCTACAAGGCTGTATGGTTAATTTTAACTGGAGCAAATCAATGTAGAATTGTTAATTCAAGAAGCAGACCAGCAATCACTTGCAAAGTGGAACCAAATTGCTAGGGGAAGACTTTAAACAAGCTGAGAAGAACAAAATATTTCCCCTTAACATTTGACTTAACCCTAAAAAGACTGGGGGGGGCTGATTCAGCCCCCCCCTCGACATTTTTTGCGATAAATCCGCCGCGCGAAATTTTTTGACCGCGTCGCTCGCTGACATTTTACTTTCAAGTCTCGCGCAACTTTTGAGACCAAAATTGTGACCCCCGGGTAAGTGCATGCAGACCCAAAATTACTCAAAAACGTGAAATAGTGTTCTTAGCCAAAATTCATAAATGTATCATTATTTTTCCTTTTACTGCTTAAAATCAATCAATTTTATCTTTTTTATGGTCAAAATAAATTCCCCGACAATTTCCATTGAAAAAACAATAAAAAACAAAAAGTCAAAAAACAAAGAAATACATAAGAAATTTAGAAAACAATAGAATACATAAGAACATAAATGTGATATTGAAATTTTTTTAAATAAATTTGATCAGATACCTATCTAGAGTATGTGAAACAAAAATTAGCATTTCAGGGGCATTATTTTATTAATTAGAGCAAACTATGATTTTACGCATAAATTAGCATAATTAATGAGACATGAGATTTCTTGCAGAATTTGATGTTATAGTTTTGTAGATAATGCTATTGGTAACGCGTGTGCCAAGTTTCGTCACGCGATCGTGCGATCGACGGCCGAGATCATAAGGGAGGGCTGAATCACCCCCCCCCCCCCCAGTCTTCTTAGGCGTTGAAATAGCCCAGTCTATTTAGGGTTAAACAAGCTGAGAAGAACAAAATATTTCCCCTTAACATTTGACTTAAGTTAAAAAAATAATGATCTAATTACATTCATTTAATTCAATCAATAAAAATAACATACATGCAAATAGAGAACAATTGGCAAAAAGGAATGACAATATTTACAAAGCAAAGAAAATGACAATAAAATCATGTTAAAAACCTCCCAGTGGAATGGTATTGAAGACAACAATAACAATAAGAATAATAATTTGATTATAATAATAATAACAATAATAATAAAAATAGTATGACAATACAAAGTAACAAAAATAGACAATAAAATCAAGTAAAAAAAAAAACAGGATTCAAGAGTGGACTGAACAACAACAATAACAATTTAATAATGATAATAATAGTATTAATACATAATAATAATAACTTCAGTCAGAAATTCATGATTGATTTGGGGGCCTCAAATTGACTTGCAATATTCTTGCAACACTCCACATGTTGACGACTTACCTTGGCTTCCCCTTCATTGTCAATAATCTTGCAGGTGTAAACGCACTTCTTCTTGGGGTCATCCATGTTGCCATAGATACGGGTGCTATGGAAACCAGCGGGGTAGATGAATCGGTCCGAGTGGAAGGTGACCTTGTCCGGGATGACCTTCCCCAGGGAGTGGACAGTCAGGCTTCCCAGAACAATGGGGAAGATTGGCTGACCTGTAATGGACATTAGAGAAGGGGAATGTTTCGTAAAAACTTGTTATGATAACAATTCAATTTTGAAGTAACATACTAACCATAATTCTCCCTGGGGGGGCCATAATAGACCCCCCCCTTGACAATTTTAGCGATATATCTGCTGCGCAAAATTTTTTGACCTCGCTGCTCACTGACTTTTTACTTTCAAGTCTCGTCACAAATTTTGAGACCAAATTTTTGACGCCCGGGTACGAAGTTACAACATTACGCAACATTATGTAAGTGCATGTCAGACCCAAAATTGCTCAAAAACGTGATTTCATGTACAAATCCAATGCAAATTGTGTATTTAGCCAAAATTCATAAATGTATTGAAGAAACAATAAAAAACAAAGTAAAAAAACAAAGAAATACATAAGAAATTGGTCTTGGTACCAGAATGTTTTTCATTCACAATTGTTAGGAATACTATAAAGGATATTTTCACCAAATAATACCACTCTAGGAGCTTTATTTAGTGAATCAGAGCAAAAAGTATGATTCCATGAATAAATTACAATAATCAATTCATATAAAATAAAAATATATGAATTCAGTGAAATTTACCAGTGCAACTGCGTAGATTACATCATTCTCTACCATCATGCCAAGGGGGGGCCATAATGCCCCCCCCCCCCCCCCCCGGAATGACAAGAATCAAAATACCCCAGGAGATTTAGGGTTAAAGGTACTGAGATCATTCAATAGTGAATGTGCTTATGACAAGTCTTTATTAACTGGGGGGTGTTTCACAAATATTTAAGTATGACTTAGAGTCGCACTTAAATGCCTAGTTGCGCGCAGTATAAAAGGCATGACAGCATTGTTCAGATCATGCCAAGAGGACGCGCACTACTGCGTATTGATCAATAAGATCGCGCGTTGCATATCGTGTACGCGTCAATATTTAAGTGCGACCTAAGTCATACTTAAATCTTTGTGAAACACCCCCCAGGACCCGCATGTTCACAATGCTCTGCTTAGATGTGAAGTCTATCCGAACAACAATTTAATTTGATTTGATAATGAATTTATTTCAATCCAAAATTTCAACAAAGTTACAAAGTAAAGCCAAATATAAAATAACATTATGAAATCAAACCTTCCGAAAGCAATGCTTGTTATTGAAGGTTTTTATAAGATATAATTTATATAAGACCAAATTATAAACATAACACTGAAAATTTGATCGAAATTTGATGTAAAATAGGATACATGTAGTTAGGGCACTTTATTTTTATAATGGATGGGGGAGAATCAACATCTTCCATGACTATATCGCTGTGAAATATTTAATGATCAAGCTGTTCACTGACTTCACACTTCCAAGTCTCATGAAAGGGATATACTATTTTAGAGATACCTATCCACATCAATGTGAAAGGGAAATGATATTGTGGAGAAGACTAATCCAGTGGACCACAATGCTCCACCGTGCAACTGAATACATGTACCACAATAGTTTATTATTTACTATAGCAAGATACTTAGTAAAATACTTTAAATTGTGACTTAAAGGTAAATTCCAGTTTTGGTAACGATATCAAAATGAGTTCGTACAGAATCCAATGAAATGACCACCAAAGTGTCTTTTTGTATAGATAAAACATATGTGCCAAAGGATTCTGGAAGAAATTGTGTAACTGCTGAGAAATCAACAAATAAGCACAGGATTCGGGTCAAGGCGTTGGGCCCGACATTCAATGCAGTAATAATACAGCGTCCCACGTGCGCTTTTCTGTGTTGGTGATCTTCAGTGTGAACAGCGTAGATTTCAAGATTTCACAAAGTTCAGTTTATGCAACTGTACCAGATCTAGATCCTCGATGATATACTGACAATTAAGCCTTATTTTACAGACTTTCTCATGAAAGCAGTGTTTACTGCAATTACTGGCATTTCTCTTTAAGCATGAAAGTGAATTCCGGCCCAAGTGACGACTTAGAATGGGATATATATTTTGGAGACACCTACCTTCTTCATTCATAGGTATGGGTAAGATGTGTCTTTTCAGACTACTACTTGGCTTTTTCTTCTTGAGTTGATTCGCTTCTAATTTCTTATCACCATCTGCAGGTTAAATGAACAATAAGAAATTGACTTTATTCAATCTCCCTCTTCTATTTATTTTGTTGTGCTGATGATGGTCTGTCTCTGTCTTGCACTCACTATCTCTTTTGTTCCATCTTCTTTCCCTTTGCCTTCCTATTCTCCCTTTCTTTCTTTCTCTTTTATTTTCCATTGTATTATTCTTTCTTTCCTCCTCCTTCTTCTCTTCCTCCCCCTCCTCTTTCGTTATCTCCTCCTCCTCCCCCCTCTTCCTCTTCTCCTTCTTCTTTCTCTTCTCCTCCTCCTCAAGCTTCTCCTCTTTCCTCCCCCCTCCTCTTTTGTTATTCTCCTCCTCCCCTCCTCCTTCTTCTTCCCTCTTCCTCTTCTCCCCCTCCTTCTCTTCCTCTCCTTCTTCTCCTCCTCCTTCTTCCCCTTCTCCTCCACCTCATGCTCCTCCTCTTTTCCTCTTCTTCTTTCCTCCTCCTCCTCCTCTCCTTCTACTCCTCCTCCTCCTTCTTAATATCTCTTCCTCTTCTCTCTGTCATTCACAGGCTTTTTTTGTAAAAAAAAATAGTAATATGCCCCTACCTTTAGATCCTTTCTTGTTCTTCTTGTGCTTATGCCTGTTCTTGTCCTTCTTTCTCTCCCTATCCTTATCTTTCCTTGCAACCTTCTCTGTCTTCTCCTTCCTATTCGTCTTTTCTGCCTCTTTCTCCTTTGTGTTCGTCTCCTTCTTGACCGCTGGCTGCTGGTCATTGTCCAAGAGGGGCTTCCCGGTCAAGGCTTGGTAGTGAAGGAGTCGCAGAAGGAGGAACCGCCGTTCTGCTCTTGCTCTAGGCAGCTTTGCTTCGGTGCGTGCCACTTCATCACAGAGGGCAGCATTCTCCTGTTTAGGATAGTGCAAAACAAATTATACACCTCCCAAGAATGTTCTGTAATCTGATTGGTCCAAATCGGATCACATGACATTCAGCGAATTGCACTATTGCATCCAAAAAGCAGTATCCTGCACTTTGACGTCATACCAAAAGTGCTATCCTGCACTGTGACGTCAGAGTGCAGGATAGTGCGAGGTCGGGAATTATCTAGAATAATCTAGAATTTAGATCAAATATAGCATTCTGTGCAACCCGGTATCATGGGTGATGACAATGCACGCATTCTTCTGCATAGAGGACCTAAATAATGAACTCTGTGCTCGACTCGCCAAATGGATATACCGCACTCGGTTCTGCAGACCTCGGTGCGGTATATCCATTGGCTCTTCTCGCACATCGTTCATTATTTGGCCCTGCATGCACGGGCATACGTGCATTATTTGTATACTAGCCCAGTCTAGTAGAGCAAGTCTTACAGAGTGTCATGACCGATTAAAGGAAAAGTCCACCCAACAAAAACTTGATTTGAATAAAAAGAGAAAAATTCAACAAGCATAACAATGAAAATTTCATCAAAATCGGTTGTAAAATAAGTTATGGCATTTTAAAGTTTCGCTTCATTTCACAAAACAGTTATATGCACATCTCGGTCTGTATGCAAGTGAGGAACTGATGACATCACTCACTCAATATTTCATTTGTATTTTATTATATGAAATACTTTTATTTTCTCCTCATTGTCATGTGAAATGAAGTTTCATTCCTCCCTGAACACATGGAATTCCATTATTTTAACATTTTGAGCTTCAAGCAAGGAGGTCCTAATCGTCAAATTCGTAAAAATTGAAATATTGTATAATTCCAACAATAAAAAACAAAAGAAATAGTGAGTGAGTGACATCATTGACTCTCTCATTTGGATGTAACTGGCTCGTTCATATAACTATTTTGTTAAATATAAGCGAAACTTTGAAATGTCATAACTTTCTTATTTTACATCCGATTTTGATGAAATTTTCTGCATTGTGCTTGTCTGATTTTTCTCTATTGATTCAAATCAACATTTTTCTATGGTGGACTTGACCTTTAATGATGTAAATCACAATTTCAAAATTGAAGAGACAGGGTATAAGATCAATCTCATGTTGTGATTGATCCCATTGCAGAAAAAAAGTTGCTAAGAAACACAACTCAGAAAGGAAAATGCAACTTGCTTTATTACTAACCAATGAAACATGCCAATAGGAAACTTACGCCTGATTTCTTCCGTTGCGTTTAAACACAACTCTTTCTGAAATTTGCCATCACTGAAAAGCACTTCTCACAATTAATCTTTAAGTCAGATGGGAGTCAGTTTTCATGGAGAATGAATCATTATTTGCTGACCCCATACAAGACTTTGTGAAAAGCATGGAAATGCCTGTAACAAAGACCTTAAAGGAGAATGAAACCTTTGGAACAAGACAGCATGTGTGAAAACAGAATAATGAAAGAAACAGATCAACGAAAGTTTGAGAAAAATCGGACAAATAATGAGAAAGTTATGAGCATTTGGATATTGCAATCACTGATGCTATGGAGATCCTCACATTGGCAATGCTACAAAGATGTGTGATGTCACTTGTGAACAACTCTCCCCATTACTTTAGTATATCACTTAAACTGCCTCTTTTTATCACATCTATCAGTAGATCATGTGTTCTTTCTATAGGAGGGCATGTAATATAGATTTTTAAAGAATACATCATGGATAAAGCGTTTGTATCACCATAAGAACAAGCAAAAAGAGACATTTTCAGGGTATTTTAAAGTCCATCAAAGGGAAAGTTGTTCACATACATCATACATCCTTGTCGCATTGCCAATAGGAGGATCTTCATGGCATTAGTGATTGCAATATTCAAATGCTCATAACTTTCTCATTATTTGTCTGATTTTTTTTTCAAACATTCTTTGTTCTTATTCTTTGATTTTTCTGTTTTGACACAAGCCTACTTGTTTCAAAGCTTTCATTCCCCTGTAATTAGGACGAACAAACTCTAAAAAGAAAGAGGAGAGTATAGAGAGCAAAAAACGTGATAAAAAAGAACAAAAAAAATGCAGGGATAGGAAAATCAGGAAGGGACATGAAGAATTAAACTGATGACAAGAATGAAGCGAAGAAAGAATGGCAAGAAGAAGAAAGAAGAGAATGAGACAGATGAAGAAGACAAAATCTGTTCAACTTACAAAGACCATGGCCTTGATAAGACGTCTTAGGTTTCGGCTCTTCCTCTTAAATTTGGCGTTCCTCTCGGCTTGAGCTGCAGCAGTCGGACTAGTCACTGTTGTGGGTTCAGTTGTGGCTGTTGGTGATATTGTTGGCGCTGTTGTAGTGGTTGTGACCGTGGTCGCAACGGTCGTTTTCGGGGAGGTTGTCTTTGGGGTCGCTTGCTTGGGGGTTTTCTTGTTGGTTTTCCTGGCAGCCTTTTTCTCCTCAGGTGTCTAGTTAAGATCAAATGAGATCAGGGGGCGTTTTCATACATGTACATGTAAGTTACACACAACTTCACATGACTTTAAAAAAAACTGTACACACGACTTTAAAGATTTAATGCCAGTTGTGTTAACAATTTCAAACTGAGTTAGAACAATATAAAATGAATATCCAATTGCCTGTTTGCAGAAAGAAACAATGCAGATATGCTAAAGGGTTATGGAAGGAATTGTGTAATTGCTGAGAAATTGAGAAAGTGTGGGATTTATGTCAGATATTGGGTATTTTCCAAGCAATCCCTCACATTTCAACATACATGTATACCAAGGTTCCACACTTACTTTTTTCTTGGTGTCCCAATCAGTCCACCAAAATCATCATTTTCATTTTTGGTGGCCCACAAAGCAAATTTGGTGGCCCTAAAACATTAGAAAATACTACAATTTATCAAAAATTTGGTAGCCTGACTGGGCCACCAAGTGTGGGCTTTTACAGAATTTTGGTGGCCCAACTCTCAATCTAGGTTGCCCCGGGCCACTGCTTATGTCGAGCCCTGATGTAGAAAATGGAAAGGAGAATGCATGAAAGCTACAATAGAAAGACACATGGCACCCTTACAGTGGGATCTTTGCTAAAAGAAGCAGCACAAACGTATTTTCACACTTAAAACCCACCATAAGTCTGAAGACTCCCAGAAGTTCATCCAATTTAACAAATCGTTTGCTGCCTTTCTGTGCGTCCCTGTACATGAGGGTCTCTAGACTGGACCTTGCATTAGGACCAACCAGTCCCTGTTCTACGATCCTTTGCTTAATGTCTTTGAGATGTAAGGGCTGTTGGGCTTCCTCTAAGATAATCTGAAAATAAGCAGAATAAGCTTGATATTTCAAAGACTATCTTAGTTTTCTGAATGTTACGTATTCACAGCTGCAAAAATTGTAACTGTCTGATAAAAGAGAATATTTACAGAGTTAAGGATGAGGGAATAAAATAGTGAAAAATACCTCTTTTAAGTTCCTGGCTTCATGCATATTTGTGAAATATCGTAGGAGCAGGGTGTACAGACGAAGGCTGCTTGTAGTCATAGTGCCTAGTCTTTGGCATCAGACGTATTTCTGAAATTTCACATAATAGTATCAGAGTTGGAAAGCTAATAAATGAGCTGCAGCATCCGCCTGGATTATAGGTTAGGCCTTGCACAATGAATATTAAAATCAAGGCATGGATGAAGACTAGCAAAGCTATTTATGCGGCATTGCTAGAAGATAGATATGGTCCACTGTCATTTATTCACTGATCCATTCTTGGTTATGTCATTGTAATACATAAAATGATGGGAGTGTAAATAACTTAGTTACCTCTGCAGCATCCAGCCAAGACATCTTGTCAATAGTGGGCACCCTCTGGCCAGTCCCCTGGTCCTCATAGGGCCTACATGTATGGTCAAATGGTGAGAGAAAAGACAGGTGTGTTGGAAATTCTTATCATAAAACAATGTTCCTTTTCATCTGAAAACTCTAAAGTTTTGTTCTATAATTTTGGGATGTCATTCATGATTTATGATCCTTGGAATCATAGGTAGCCTTTCAATCAACTTTTAATTTTCACCAGTTTATTTCCAATTGGTCTAATGTCAATTTGTCCAATTACGAACTCATCTACTATCATTTTGTCTACCATCAGTTTGCCCACTCTCCACATGGTCTAATTGCCATTTGGTCTAATAACCAGTCCAATAGCCAGTTACTCTATATACCAAATGGACTAAAGTGGTAACTGGTTTTAACATTAATATTTCAAAATCATCTTGCTCATTAATGCGTGAAGTGTTCGTCACATATCAGGCATCAAAATGTAGAGGAATGATGATGATGTAAATTAAACATCATAATTAATTTGCCTTTGAAGAAAAACCCTAGTTTCCTTTTTTGTAAGACGCACTGTACATATATCATAATTACAGACCTGCCAACCTCTGGGAACGAAAAATTGTTTTCTGTGATTTAAACAAGTGAAATGCCTCTGGCCGTCTCACCTGCATCGCGCAGTTCAATACAGCAGCAGTGCTGACTTTGAAAACTACTCTAACTCGCACAAGATGTTCAGTAATACATGGTTACTCTTATGTCCACTTTTTATGAACTAGACAAATAAACTTACAGAGATATGATGGTTATTCAACAAAAAAAACCCAACATGGCCAAAGTTCATTGACCTTACATGACCTTTGACCTTGATCATGTGACCTGAAACTCTCACAGGATGTTCAGTGGTACTTGATTACTCTTATGTACAAGTTTCATGAATCAGATCCATAAACTTTCAAAGTTATGATGGTAATTCAATAGATACACCCAATTCGGCCAAAGTTCATTGACCTTTGACCTTGGTCATGTGAACTGAAATGCGCACAGGATGTTCAGTGATACTTGATTACTCTAATGTTCATGTTTAACGAACTAGACCAACAAAGTTTCAAAGTTATGATGGTAATTCAACAGATACCCCCGATTCGGCCAAAGTTCATTGACCCTAAATGACCTTTGACCTTAATCATGAGACCTGAAACTTGCACAAAATGTTCAGTGATGCTTGATTACTATTATGTCCAAGTTTTATGAATCAGATCCATAAACTTTCAAAGTTATGATGGGAATTCAACAGATATCCCCAATTCGGCCAAAGTTCATTGACCCTAAATGACCTTTGACCTTAATCATGAGACCTGAAACTTGCACAAAATGTTCAGTGATGCTTGATTACTATTATGTCTAAGTTTAATGAATCAGATCCATAAAATATCAAAGTTATGAAGGGATTTCAACAGATACCCCCATTCGGCCAAAGTTCATTGACCCTAAATGACCTTTGACCTTGGTCATGTGACATGAAACTTGCACAAAATGTTCAGTGATGCTTGATTACTATTATGTCCAAGTTTCATGAATCAGATCCATAAACTTTCAAAGTTATGATGGGAATTCAACAGATATCCCCAATTCGGCCAAAGTTCATTGACCCTAAATGACCTTTGACCTTAATCATGAGACCTGAAACTTGCACAAAATGTTCAGTGATGCTTGATTACTATTATGTCTAAGTTTCATGAATCAGATCCATAAATTTTCAAAGTTATGATGGGAATTCAACAGATACCCCCATTCGGCCAAAGTTCATTGACCCTAAATGACCTTTGACCTTGGTCATGTGACATGAACCTCTAATAGGATGTTCAGTAATACTTGATTAACCTTATGGCCAAGTTTCATGAACTAGGTCCATATACTTTCTAAGTTATGATGTCATTTCAAAAACTTAACCTCAGGTTAAGATTTGATGTTGACGCCGCCACCGCCGTCGCCGCCACCGGAAAAGCGGCGCCTATAGTCTCACTCTGCTATGCAGGTGAGACAAAAAATGTATTTTTCCCCAAAAAAGTGTATTTCATAATAAAATGCATGGCGCACTCGCTCATCGCAGCGCTCAAGCTGCATGCAAGCTAAAATTCCCACTGCTCTTGCAGTATAAAAAACATTGAAGCATGTGTATATCTCATCCTGGTTTTAACAAAATGATTGGAAAAAAAATTTGTTACCTGAAATTACATTGATCTAATAACAATATTTGTGTAAGTTTTATGAAATAGAGACATAAAGAGATGATATTTCTCAATAACTTACCATTTTGTAAAAAATAAATAAAAAAAAAACACTTTTTAAACATATTTTTTAAAAAGAAAAACGTACTGCCATATTTTGGTTGCAAAAACGTTGGCAGGTCTGCAAATCGTTATCCAGGAAAGAAGACTTGTTGTGGATGCATGGTTCCCTGTTGAGGGAAGGGAAATCCTGGGGAGTGTTGTAGCCTGGCCTGGAGAAGGCTGGTAGGAGACTCCAGGGGTGGCAAGACGGCCTGGTAGGGGTAGCCAGGGAACGCACCCATCGGGGAAAGCTGCCAAGGAAGTGAAAACGATAGCACATAATGTCAACAGTCAGAATTTTGCAGGAGATGTTAGCGGTACACCATGTGGTGAGTCGGAGATGGACTAGAACAAAGATAGAAGTGCATGTAGAGGTGAAATATAGAGGCGAGAAAGTGGAAGGTTGGGAGGTAGAGTATTCTTTCAGAAGTGCGTAGACCTGTTTCATGAATACTTACACTGAGGGTAGCTTTCCCATTACAATATGTATCATAGTATTAACAGGGCTTAGCAGTCAATCAACTTTGCATGTTTTATGAAACAAGGCCCCTTTGATATCTGAGGGCTCAACTAGAATACTAGACAATATAATTGTAAGTCATTTACAAATATTATTCATGAATTTTCTGCAGGGAATAATTTTGCTTTACAAATTTGAATAACATTTTTGGTCATACATGTAAGAGAAAAGCTCTCAAATATAATGTACAGTCATATGTAAAAATATGCTATACAAAAGACTTTATGCATAGCAGTCTTTCAAAAATGTGGAGCAAATTGTGATGCAATACCAGAAAAATTGTTCGCTGTTCTGTCAGAACGTTTCTATCCATCCTGATGCATGCTGACTAGCCTTATCATCTAATTCTTTATGATTTGAGCATTTCTATATCACTGCACATGCAAACCTCCACTTTCATCATCATTCAATTAAAAAGCTTCAGAAACGTGAGGATTGCACTGTTATAATTTGTCCTAGATAAGGGTGGTTAGAGCACTTGGTCCAATTTCATTCTCCTCTTTTCCATTGAGCAGAATTTTAAAAGCAGAAAAATCAGCATTCACCCTACCGGAACGTCAAACCCTCCACAATTTTTAACACTGAATTGGGTGATTACCTTGATGGCCTTGGTGTTGATGTTGGTGTTAAAATCTGGATTGCTTCCCCTAGTCAGATTTTAAGCATTTTGCCAAATGCTGGCTGTGTAGTTAAGAAATGGGACACACACAAATCCATATTTTCAGCTTTCGAGAGTCCAGAGTGTCAGATAGTAAATTTTACACTCTCTCTGATGGCATGTTTTCTTTAATCAGATCACAGTGCAAAATTGTGACAAAGTTAAAATTGTGCCAAACAGAAATTCAATTTTCCCATAGTAAATGATGGGAAAATTGCTAAAATTGGCAATCTCAACACACTCAAAAATAAGGGTTTGCAATTTAGACTTAATCCTCATTTCTGATGATCAAAAGTAAGATAAGAAGACTCTGAATTTTCTCTTTCTATACATCCTATTCCTAAATCATTGTAAATATGAGTTGAAAATCAATTCAGATCACATTTTTCTTGCAGCATGCAGCAGGCAGAATTTGCACCAAAAATTGTACAATTTTCTTTCTTCCCCCAAAAGGCAAAGTCAGCATATTTTATTACTGACACTTTTCAGTGTGTCTTTGGCTTGACTGCCTTCACTTCCTACTCCAACACAGAGTCAGTCAGTCACAATCACACAGTCGATCACACAGTCACAGTGTAGTCTTGAGGACGCAATGATGATGATTTTTTTTATATGTCATATACTTCTTCATCATTGACGTCTTGACACTCTCTCCATAGTGTCTTAAGCGAAGGACCAAAACAAAGATAGATTTCCCTAAGAAATCCATATTTCTAAACCGAAATCACGAGAATTCTATTAATTTTATTAATTCTTACAGCTTACAACGGAAATACAATATGAACCGCTTATGTATGACGTACTTCCGGAAAGCAATGCCGTCTTAACGAACAATTTAGAGATAAAAATTCTTAACAAATATTCGAATTTATTTTTGATTAAAAATAATTCATATTAATACATATAAATTATTTATGATCACAAATTAAATTTTAATATTTGTTAAATAAGAATTTTTATCTCTAAATTGTTCGTTAAGACGGCATTGCTTTCCGGAAGTACGTCATACATGTACATAAGCGGTTCGTATTTTATTTCCGTTGTATACATGTGGAACAAGGGGTCTACGCGGCATCACTTAGGTAAGAAATCTTCATTTTTTTATATTTTTATATAATAATATTTAAAACCTTCCAACGCATTAGGCGTAGGAAGCTGTAAGAATTAATAAAATTAATAGAATTCTTGTGATTTCGGTTTAGAAATATGGATTTCTTAGGGAAATCCATCTTTGTTTTGGTCCTTCGCTTAAGACACTATGGAGAGAGTGTCAAGACGTCAATGATGAAGAAGTATATGACATATCATGCATATCAAAAAAAATCATCATCATTGCGTCCTCAAGACTAGTCACAGTGCCAGCATAGACAGTCAACTCAATACTAATAGTCATGATAGTCTAAATTGACCAAGTTTTCTCTGTAAACTGGAAAAAATTTACCAGAGGTTGTCCATCAGGCGTTCGTGGACCAGTCGGCAAGCCATGCATTCCGACCGGAGACATTAGGGGCAAAGGAATACCACCACCTCCCGCCGCTGCTGCTGCAGCTGCCGAAGGAGGAGCTGACGTATTCGGTGAAACCATACTCCCAGCAAAACTCATGCGGGGAGTTCCGGCGGCGCTCATCATCGGGGACATGCTGTACGCACTGACAAGAACCGTACTCGCAGCGACATTTTGAGCCGCATTTCCTTGGGTCGACGCTGACTGCTGGGCCTGGATGGATTGTCCGAGAAATGACGGCACAAGTTGGCTAAGATCATGATTAGTTGTTATTATCTGATGGTCCAAGTTGGATGATACCGGCTGTTGTTGCATTTTCTCTGCAATTTTGGGTGTAATATTCTGCGAAAGAAGTTCCACACCGCACCATCACCATCACACAACAAAAGGAATATGGTAAGCCGCTGGCTAATTAGTTGTTATGAAGCGCGTTAGGTGGGGTGAAGATAGTAGCAGAAAATGATGGAAGCAAAATGGCACTGGCGTACAAAAAAAATCACTACCATGAAAAAAAAGAGAAAAGGAAAGGGATAAGGGTGAAATGTGCTGAGTAAATCCCGGCATCAAATTGTTATTATTTTTGCTCACTTGCTAAATTTGAGGTGGGGGACCTTTTTTTTTGCATGTCAAAAATTTTTGCGATCCCCTCCTAAAATTTTGGTTGATAACCTTTTTTTTGGGGGGGGCTCGTCAATTTTTCCCTGTGTCCATCCAAAAATTTCAGGTGCCCCCCCTAAATTTTTCGGCTTCCGCCGCCAATGCTTGCTTAACCCTCTCGCAACTTTTTCTTTACAAATTTTCACCTCATATTCTATGTTTAGTCCATTTAGCCCCCTCATTTTTATTTTCTTTTTGGGGGGGGGGCTCACTACACTCTGAATTGCAAGGATTTAAAATAAATCCAGATCGGCTTTGAATAGTGACCAGTCGAAGATAAGATTTTGTTTTAGACCTTGTAGATTTGAATATAAATCTAAAAGATATGAATTTAAATCTTTTGAGATTCGAAAGTTCATCCTTAAAAAGGTTTACAAAAAGTAGTGAACTCACAGAGGCGTATTAATACAACATCCCTTTGAGTATTTAATTTACATGTAGCACAACTTTTGGAATTAAACTTCAGTAGGGGCTTGAAAATATGTGACATCGGACATTAATTTAAAGGGGAAGCTCATACTTATTTTTGTTTAGTGTAATCGTTTTATAATTTTTATTGTAAAAGCAAAAAGAAAAATACATAGGGCCTATTAGAAGAAATAATAATGATAATGCAGTTATTGAAACACCCTGATTTATCGAAGGTTCTAATTGCATTAGTTTAATGCCGATCAGGCGATCACTAGTGGAGTATGATTTCCTCTTCTTACAAGTCTATAAATATTTTCCGATTGCTATTTGTTATTATTTTTATTTTCTCTACTTAATTTTGCAAGCAATTTAAAATGGCTATGAAGAATGTCTTTTAGAAGATTTCCCCCGACTCTTTTATTTCTCTTTTCCGTTTAATTTCCCATTCCCATTTCTTTGTTAAAGATTCTTTCCTTCACTGGCAGCCCTACTCCAAGATTTTCATTAAAACACCATAAATAATATGAATAGTTCCTGTATAAGATTATTTCTCGGAGCCCAGGGGCCGATTGCACGAAAGGGTCTTTGCAAGGACCGTCTTTCGTGTCGCCCATCTTTTATAATGCTCCATGTGAAACGCATTTTAAATAAATCATCTGCAAACATATTTCATTCGTCCGTTAAAATTAACGAAATATTTGTTTATAAAATGATGTGATATATCATGAAATTGTATAAAATTTGATTTAAAAGCAAGCTAACGAATCTTATTCTTATCATAAATTTCAGAAACACTCCCGCTTATAGCGTATCATAAAAGATGGGAGACAAGAAAGACGGTCCTTGGAAAGACCCTTTCGTGCAATCGGCCCCTGTTTTATATTTACGTCCTATTTGCTGCAGCCTAGCTGGTGACAGTCATGTATGTTGTTATTATTTGTTTGCTTTGTCTTCGTTCTGTTTTGTTATTTTTTTCCTTGTCCTTTATAGAGACAAATACCTCCCCTCCTTTCGCCGGGAGGTGGAGATGCAGCAGTATACAAGCATTTTCAAGAGTGAATCCACTTTGCCCGAGATAACTCGAGAATAAAGACAAAAATTCGCGTTCATTGGGTTAACATTGTCATAAAAATATTCAATTTTGTAAATTTATTTATATACATTGATTATCCTGTATATCAATTAATTACTTATACGTGTATATGTAATTAATTTCTTTAACCTTCTTTTCTTGAAAAAAAAATGTAATTTGACTTTGAATTTTGATATTTTATTCAAATAGGAATGAAACCTTTGGAACAAGTGGGCAAGTGTGCGGGAAAGAGAAAATTCAAAAATAACGATCAAAGAAAGTGTTTGAGAAAAATCGGACAAATGAGAAAGTCCCGAACATTTTAATATTGCGATCACTAATGCTAGATCTTCTCATGCGACAAAGATGTGTGATGTCCGATGTGAACAACTTTCCCTTTTCCTGATTTTGAACCAAGTTGAGACTTATGTTTATTTGTTATGTATTTTATTGATGTACTTTATCTTCATTACGATGAATACTGATGTATCTTGTTGTATACGATGAATATTATTTTGTTTTATTGAAGCAATAAAGATTCAAAAGAGAAAAAAAAGCTTTCCCGTCGATGGACTATGAAATAACCCCAAACTGTCTCTTTTTGCTCTCTCCTATGGTGATACAAACATTTTAAATTACCTTGTATAGAATCTACTGATAGATGTGATAAGAGAGGCAATTTAAGTAAAATATACATAAAACTAATGGGGGGGTAGTTCATATGTGACATCACACATCTTTGTCGCATTGCAACGGGAGTATCTACATTACAATAACGATCTAAATTTCATACGCTCATATCTTTCATATTATTTATTCATTTTTTTCAAACTTTTGTTGGTCTTTTTCTTTGATTTTTCGGTTTGCTCAAAAACTATATTGTTCCAAAGGTTTCGTTTTCTTTTAATTATAGGGCCTATATTTGATCATTATAATAATAGTGATAATAATAATATCAATAAATTGGTGTTTATATAGCGCATAATCATGCGGTTTACATATACAAATTACTTTCCAATATATATAACAATTACACTAAACAAAAATAAGTGTGTCTTCAAATTTATGCATCCGATTCGCAAGTATTCAACCCGCTCCGCTACATGCTCTGATATCATCTCGACTTGATTTTGGCAATTCTCTTTTGTTTCAGCTTCCATAATCCCAACTTTCACGCTTACAAAAATTACAGAATTCTGCAGCCCGTATTGTTACCCTCATCAGACGCTCTACTCACATAACTCCAGTTCTGTCCTCACTGCATTGGTTACCCATCGAGTACCGTATTTGTAATTATAATTGTATTTAAACTATTATTGTTATTTTTTCACTGTATCCATGGGTCTGCCCCAGAATAAATGTTAAATTGTTGATGCCATACAATCCTCCTCGACGTTTAAGATCTTCCGATTCTAAATTGCTTACAGTTCCTAAATCCAAGAAATCATGGGGGATCGGTCATTTGCACATGCTGGGCCATCCTTGTGGAATCAGTTGCCATATTCCATTCGTAGTATTTCAAATATCGATCATTTCATAATTACTCTAAAAACCCATTTGTTTAAAATTGCCTTCCAGTAGTTTCCTTTCATTGTCATGACTGTCATTCTTTTATCTTTGTCCCTTCCTGTTCCGTGTAATTTTTTCTCTTATTTCCTTTTCGCAGCGCCTTGAGCACATAATCAATGTGGATTTGGTGCTTTAGAAATACTCTATTATTATTATTAAATGTCTTTTAAATGATTCGACAGAAGTACCTGATCGAAGATGAATTGGTATAAACTATTCCATAATTTGGGACTGCATAAATAAAATAGCTCATAGCTCCTGCAAAATCACCCTGAAAATTCCCCTCACTCCTCCCATCCAAGTCTAATTTCCTCTTCGAGAGCCCTTTAAAGATTACAGCAGATGATGATGATGGATACAAATGCAACTATTCTCTCGTTTTCATAGAGAGATCTATTCATTCTGTGTTTTCGATCTTTTTTTCCGATCTTGCATGCTTGCATTGTCTAATAGCGCCCTCTTGGTGCGGTGGAATACATGCAGTTTTGATGTTGGATTATTCCACAATATGTAGGGGTGTGAAATCCTATAATTTATATGAATTTCATAATTGTTCAATATTATAACATTTTGGTCACATATTGTGTACAAAAATAATTAATATTGAAGCAGAAGATCAAATATGGTTGATAATTTTATAATTTCTTTAAATATAGTGCAATTATTATTTTTTATTTTAACCCAATTTTCTGTCGAAAACTCCTTCACAACAGCTAAATAAGGTTTGCCTAGCAACAACTTCTGCTGCAAGGAAGAACGATTCAGTGATTATCTTTAAGTTCTAGTTCAGGCTACTACATAAAAACTCTAAAAATGTCTGATTTAGGCTCAGATTATGATGAAGAAGAGCAAGGGCCATATTTAGGAGTAAGTGACTTTCAGTATTTTAGTTGGTTTTCGATATTTCGATGTGATTTGTTGTAATCTTGTCCATCGGTTTTTTTTTGTACAGTCCCACACTTTGACTTTCATGTTTGCTCAGCTCGGATGCGGTGTGCGATGCGCAGCTCAGCCAATAAAAATTGTGGTTGTGGGAGAATATTTACAAAATATGGAAGACATTCTCACATGAATCTCTCTCTCTTAGGTGATCCCTCCACTGTTCTGGAGATTCTAAGATCGATTCGAGACTTGCTTTACAAGAGGATGAAAAAATAAAATAATTTTCCTCATTTCACTTTTATTAGGTAAAGTTTTAATTAAGAAAAAAGGGTGGAAAAGTTTTCCTCTGCGACGTCGGCAATTGGCAACGCCACGCCGACGACATCAACATGATTGACGACGACATTACTGTCATCGATGAACTGGGGCCGCCAGCTGTGCTCCACCATCTGGGCATCTGAAATTCAAGGTTAAAGTTAGACAGCTGGCAGCTGTCTGTTTCAAGGAGTTTTTTAACATATTTTTATCTTTCTTTTATTTCTCCTCGTACATAGTCAGATACGGCTCGCGATCGTGCTACTGCCAAGATTATAGAGGGTTAACAATGCAAAGTTCTCCAATGGGGCTCATTGATTTTTGTGTTTATTTTGAAAATATTAAAAAGAACTGGACCAAAATAGAGATTATTATACCGTTGTGGCCTTAAATGCACCAAAATGGGGAAGAATAAACTTAAGGGAAAGAAAAAGTGACATAGGCCTACATGTACTGTATGGCAAGTTCCCCCATCCTGCGCAGGTTGTCTGTGCACACGCGTATGTGCATGATTCTTGTAAAAGAAGATATGCAACGAGCACAAACTTTACACATGCAATACATAGGTATTCATTAAAAGATCCGACTCAAAATGGTGGAAAAATAATGAATTTAGGGCATTTCATGTGACAGCCTCAAAATGCAGCCTTATCGAAATCCCCGAATCGTGTGCAATGTGAATGAGTGCGCAGACATGGGGTACCATTTTTTTTCAATCTAAAAATGACTGCCCGAGGTTTCTTTCAAGAAAATCCTATTTTTCTTTTATTTTTTAATGAGAAATTTGGTACACTTACTCATAATGATATAAGAAACATTATTAACTGAAAGATTTTGTGAAATAAGAAGAAATTAATGTTAAATCTTAACTCAAATTGTTAAGGTGCGCAGACTTGGGGCCCACCATCATACTAATTACTTCGGATGAAGCACAACTCCCACTTCCCTGGTTTATCCTAACTTAAATAATACATAAAAATATGGCCATTGAGTCCCTGTACAGATCGAATTAGAACTTCGGTCTCTGTAATTGGCGAGTGGAGCCAACGGAGTTAAGTGGAACAATCAATATAACAGAGACCAAAGCTTTTGGTTTAGGTTAAAGTCTACTAGACTAACATGAATTAAAATTCAACGAAATTTTGACTTGATGATGTTCCTTTAAGTAGGGAGATGGCAAGAATTTCTTCATCTCATAATAATAATAACTAGCATTTAGTACGCTCTCCATAGTTAACTATATCACAGCGTTTACAAACGAGTTTAAAACAAGAGTACGTAATAATTACAATGAAAATACATTCAAAAGAAATTAATCGGAAAAGAGGTATGTTTTTAGAAGTTTCTTGAATTGATCTGAAGAATTTGATGATTTAATGAAAGTGGGTATGTTGTTCCATTCCTTAGATTTAGACTGACTGGTGTTTTAGATCTTGATGAAAATAGTGCAAAATAGGTTTTTTGTAATATTTGTAATTTAATCAAATGAATTTCGAATGAAATTCAGCCAAATGCTCCCAATAGGCTCAGTATTATTTACTAGTTTGTCACAACACACACACACACAGCTGAAACACACAACCACACACAGAGTGCAGATATTTTGTCACCTCCAGTGATGTTTGCGTAGGCTCCACGTCACTACCGCTACACTATGCTACACCTACCCGAACATTGAGGTGGTGAACTTGTTCTGATACATGTACTTTGAGTGACAAAGGTGGGATTTTATGGGGAAAATATAAAACTCGTGCAAAAACATGACCTTAGAGAGAATAAAAAAACTTATCTTCTTTTCATTCTAATTTCACTCCACATCCAGCCTCCGGTTAGTCTAAATACTTGTGATTTAGAGCCAGTAATAGTTTCCGCGCACGTGTTATTTACTGCCGATTCCATAAAATTGCGCATGCGCGTAAATCGCAGCTCAATTCGTAAATATTCATGAGTGGGACTATAGATCGAGATCTGATGCAAATGCAAAAGATCTCCATCTATTAGTCCCACTCCTAAATATTCATAAATTGTGCACCGAGTTTTGAAAATAGTACCCGGGATATCGAGAGTTTGAAACTCGTTAAGCGTTTTTCTGAAGTGCTGTGCCCGTGATTCTAAAAAAAATCAACTCAGTTACATGTCAGAACGCGACAATGCATGAAAGTAAAAACTGCAGCCGCGCTGGCCTGGCTGTCTGACTTCTATGCAGTCGTAAATGGGAGACTGGACTGGCGCTGACAGGAGCGATTTTCATGTTGGGAGTTGCTTGGTACTTGGCAGTTGCGAGAGCGATTCCAAAGCACACGAGGGCGGAATCGCTCGTCGCTCCTGTCTATTTTCAACCCTGATCTGCAATTCCCTAATGACAGCTGTTGATCTCCGCCACCACTGGCGGATCTGGGGGGGGGGCACAGCCTGCCCATGCTGCCCCTCCTTTTGAGAAGCAAAATTTTTTTTGGGGGGGCGGTTGTCAAATTTTTTCGGAAACGAAATATCCTTAATTTGTGGTTGAAAACCATTTTTTTTTTTTTTTTCTGCTCGTCAAATTTTTCCTCCGAAAAATTTGCCCCCCCCCTTTAGAAAATCCTGGATCTGCTGCTTTCTCCACTCAGAGGAAGCAGTAGATTCCACAGCCAAACAATTGAAACTGTGCAGTGTTAATAGAACTATGATATAATGTAACTTTTCTTATTCATGTTGCAGGAATATGAAGGAGAAAGGAATGCCAAGGAAGAGCGTCATGGCAAAGGAAAAGCCACGCTGCCCAATGGAGACATGTACGAGGGCATGTATGAGCATGGGAAACGCCATGGAGGGGTAAGCTTCATGCCTTGATGATATTGAAGTACTTTTATTGGTGTAGATTTCTCGACATCAAATTAAGGAAATGCCTCTTCAGTGTTTAGAATGAGGAAATATTCAGAGTTTGAATACAATTCATCTTGTATAATTGAATATTACATTTACAGAAAGCAGTATAGCTGTTATTAGGTTGTTGTATTAAATTTGTACTGGGTACTGTTCAATATTTTTCTTCTTCTTCTGTCACTGCTTTTACTTCTCCTGTCATTCTTAAGCAAATTATGCAAATAAATAATACAGAATACACCAGCCTTTACATCTGTCATCTTCTGTGAATTATTATTCAACTAATATTTAACTCGTCTTTTTCCACTTATTGTTATAGGGTGTGTATAAATTCAAGAATGGAGCCAGGTATATAGGAGACTACAAACAAAATAAGAAGCATGGATCGGGGAAGTTCATCTATCCCGATGGTTCGATATATGAGGGTAAGAAACGCAAAGATCCAGGCCCTGTCTTACAAATGTTTTCTTGTAACTTACAAATAGTTTCTTGTAAATTACATAAGTTGCTACGCTAGTGAGGTAAAGAAAATGTTGTAGAAGTGATTTCTAGTGAATGCAAGAAATTCCCAAATAACATTTCATCTTAATTTTGATAGAACAATCTCTGCAGTGACCTACAGATGGGGGGGGGTGCATGTCCCCCTTAAAAATGTTTTTCACTGCCAAGCAACAACAAAAAAAGAGAAAAGGAAAATGAGAAGGGTGAAATATATTATTTTCTGAATATTCTTGTCAAAAATCTATCACAGAATTAGAATTTTGTAATGAAAAATGTCAAAAGCTTTGCAACTTTTTATAAATTTTGCCTGATACATCATATCTGCCCCCCAATTTTTTTTTGCGTATTACGCTCTTATAATGGCTCTGCGTGGCTTCGTCTTTGGCCGTTTACATTGCCGGACAAATTCATGTCAACATAAAAATTATAGCCCGTAGCAACCTACATTCCCCTTAAATATAGTAGGCTAACCCATTGATCAAACGATGATTGTAGCCTAAACAAGGCATTAATTTTTTGTTTCGTTATTATTCTTCAGGGAGCTGGGTGGATGATCAGAGGCATGGGTACGGCGTCTACACGTACCCCAATGGTGACATGTACGAAGGTGAGTGGCAGAGCCACCTGAGGCACGGCCAGGGCGTTTACACCTACAAAGACACTGGATCCAAGTACGTAGGATCGTGGATCAGCGGGAAGAGGGAAGGGGCCGGTGAGCTCATCCATGCTAACCACAGATACCAAGGCATGTGGGTCGCTGATCAGGTAAGTCATCTCTCCTTGGCGGTGTATTGCCGATTAACAGCATAGGAAATACATGAGGGTGATGAGCTACAAAGTTCTACAAAAATGCATGCTTTGGGGCAACCAGTCTTTCTAGAGTTGCCCCAAGATCTGTCACAAACAATATTCCAGATTATTTATAAAATTATTCTAACTATTACAGAGTAATGATATTTGCTTGCATCATTGCACCTAACACAGAGTAATGATTTTTGTCTCACCTGCGAAGCAAAGTGAGACTATAGGCGCCGCTTTTCCGACGGCGACGGCGGCGGCGTCAACATCAAATCTTAACCTGAGGTTAAGTTTTTGAAATGACGTCATAACTTAGAAAGTATATGGACCCAGTTAATAAAACTTGGCCATAAGGTTAATCAAGTATTACTGAACATCCTGCAAGAGTTTCACGTCACATGACCAAGGTCAAAGGTCATTTAGGGTCAATGAACTTAGACCATGTTGGAGGAATCAACATCGAAATCTTAACCTGAGGTTAAGTTTTTGAAATGTCATCATAACTTAGAAAATATATGGACCTAGTTCATGAAACTTGGACATAAGGTTAATCAAGTATCACTGAACATCCTGCATGAGTTTCACGTCACATGACCAAGGTCAAAGGTCATTTAGGGTCAATGAACTTTGGCCGAATTGGGGATATCTGTTGAATTCCCATCATTACTTTGAAAGTTTATGGATCTGATTCATGAAACTTGGACATAATAGTAATCAAGCATCACTGAAAATTTTGTGCAAGTTTCAGGTCTCATGATTAAGGTCAAAGGTCATTTAGGGTCATTGAACTTTGGCCGAATTGGGGGTATCTGTTGAATTACCATCATAACTTTGAAAGTTTATTGGTCTAGTTCATTAAACTTGGACATTAGAGTAATCAAGTATCACTGAACATCCTGTGCACATTTCAGGTCACATGACCAAGGTCAAAGGTCAATGAACTTTGGCCGAATTGGGTGTATCTGTTGAATTACCATCATAACTTTGAAAGTTTATGGATCTGATTCATGAAACTTGTACATAAGAGTAATCAAGTATCACTGAACATCCTGTTCGAGTTTCAGGTCACATGATCAAGGTTAAAGGTCATGTAAGGTCAATGAACTTTGGCCATGTTGGGGTTTTTTGTTGAATAACCATCATTTCTCTAAGTTTATTGGTCTAGTTCATAAAAAAGGGAAATAAGAGTAACCATGTATCACTGAACATCTTGTGCGAGTTAGAGTAGTTTTCAAAGTCAGCACTGCTGCTATATTGAACCGCGTGATGCAGGTGAGACGGCCAGAGGCATTTCACTGGTTAACTGTATCATTGCACCTAACGCGGTGGATACAATGTTCGTGGGCTATATAATAAACCTGTGTGATTTAATTATCAAATCTACCTAATCCATTAAGGCTAGATGAACTGCTCATGCAAATTTTTATTTGTCATTAATATCCCCTGAAAATAAAAGCAGTAAAACAAGATTTAATCTAATATGTAATATTGCAACATTTCAAAATGAATTCTGATTTTGCATTTTGATTTGCATTTAGCCACAAGGCAAGGGCAAGTACGTCTTTGACATCGGTTGCGAGCAGCACGGCCAGTACGTCCCCGTGGAGCAACCACTGGGTGGAGACCAGGAAGAGGAGGAAGCCCAGACCGTCACCGTACCCAAATGGAGGGCGGGGCCTATCCAGGCGGTCAGCCAGTACAACCCCGCCGAGGAAGCCATCGCTGCCCAGCAGGCGGAGGAAGGGGAACAGGCAGAGGGAGAGGAAGGAGAAGGGGGTGACGGGGAAGGAGCTGGAGAGGGAGGGGAGCAGGCAGCAGAAGGGGGAGAAGGAGGTAGGTTCTTGGTGTCTCCTTGATTGAGTTCACCCTGAAGTCGGTTTTAATAATTTAAAAAAAAAATGAAGAAAAATATTGGTGAGAGGTTTGAAAGAAATCTGTCGCAGACAAGTAACTCATCTTTATTATGTGTGAAAAACCGGTAATGTTAATTCCCCAAAATTTAATTAGATAAAATGGAAGTGACTTTATTTGTGCAGGGGATGTATCATCAGACACTCCATTCCATACTCCCGCCTATAAGAAAAATATTTTCATTCATCATATTCCATCAAGAACTTGAAATTTATCCGACATGATATATGGGGAGCTGCTCCATTCCATTATCTGACATGATATATGCGGAGCTGCAGCTCACATATGACGTCACAAATTTAAAAAAAAAATCTTTAAAAAATCATACCTCTTATATTCTTTGATGGATTTACATCAAGCCTGAATCAAACTCTTTTTTTTTCTGCTTTTATTAATACCAAATAACATCAGGATGATGTTCCACTTTAAATCCCATGCAGTTTGAGCAGATCCTCAGAAAACTTATTGCGTTAATCTTAAAAGCAACACTAGGCATAATGGAGCACTGCAAGAAACTTGCAATGAGTTTCAAGTAAATTTGGGGTCCCCAAATCAGTCTTTTAAGTCATGCGATTAAATGAAAATTTGCACTCAATCTGCAGGTCGGCTTTTTGAAATAAAGTTTGTATTAATTTAATGGAGTGAAAATTAGTTCATCGATCATAAATATGCATTGAAAAATTTACAGTTGATTGAAACCTTCAAGAATACGGGCCAGCGTGTATCACAGAAAAATGAAAATACTTTATTATTAAACCAAATTTTACAAGGTTGGCATCACTGTGTCATGGGGAGAATTATTAAACAAAAGTCTTGAATTGTTCCGTTCCCACAGAGCAAGCGGCAGAAGGGGATGGAGCCGCAGCGGCAGAAGGAGAAGGAGATGCCGCTCCTGCTGCAGAGGGAGATGGAGAGACACAGGAGCAGCAGGAGGAGCCAGCGGAGGGCGGGGATGAGCAAGCGCCTGTATCACCCGTTGCCGAGGAAACAGAAGATGCTGAATAGAATCATTCCTGCTAACAAGATCTCCATTAAACATTTTATGAACACTGTTTTTGAACCCTGGAACATTGGCTCCGGAGAATTAATCCAGCGAGTGCATCTCACCTTAAGTGAAAGTGGTTTGCCATGGTAACCTGTCATTATAGCTGATCACTGTTCCTTTTCTTGGATCTCAAACCTGCTTGGAAATGTGCCGTGCCGAACAGTTTTGTGTATTTTTATTACCTATTGTCATGATCATCAGCAAACATGTTCAATTTGTTTTACTGTTACTGAGTTATAGCCCTCCCCCCCTCACTACAGCTAGTTCCCTTTTCTTCAAAATTGTTTTTGTCTATTAATTTTCAATTCCATTCATTTTTTTTACAGTCTCAACTCTCGATTTAAAACATCACATAGAAATAGAAATTACTAAACAAATTAGAAATATAGATAGATAAATCCACACAAATTAATGAACATAAAAATTGAGAGTATGAGGGAACTAGCAAAGACCTACCTATCACAGGCTATTCCCAAAATGATTACAGTTAAATTATTGAGTTTCTTGTATTACAAAAAAGAAGAAAAGGAATCCCCAAGCACCAAAATAATCTAATATTTATAAGAACATTGTATTGGTATCTAGAAAAAAATTGTATAATTCATAATTTATAGTGGGCATATATTGTATGTTCCTGTGTATGTCATTCCAACATTTTGTTCCAGCAAAGAAGACATTTCAACAAGAAAATTCACATTTGTATAATGGGAATGTAAGTATCTACTAGTCCTTGTATCTTACATAGATCTCCCTAGGGGAGCGTTTCATGAAAAGTGTTGTTGGAAATTTTATCTGACAAGTTATGCTTTATCTGACAGTTACCGTGCTACATAGCCAATCAAAACCAAAGAAAGTTGTCAGGGCCCCGTCTTACATACAGTTGCAATTGATCAGATCAACCAAAACTATGGTAAGCCAGCCTCGCCAACATCTAAAATGCATGTTTGTTCAAAATGTTTACCCTACATGATGTATCTATCATACATTCGTTGTTGTCTTGACGGTGTGATGTGCTCGTCATTGTTAACAAAAGGAATGTGTGCAAAATTTCGGTGGGAAAATTATGACAATAATGGATTTCCATATAGATGAGACTGATCTAGTCAATCGCAGCTCTTTGAAATACGGGACTGAGGTGGGACAACTTGTTGGATGATTGATGTTGATGAAATGCTCCATGTGAGTGTTGCATCAACATTTTTGTCTGTCAAGTTGATATTGATATTGCCTATGAAGCGCTGTTACTGTGGTAACTGTCCGATAAAACAGGCTTCATCGGACAAAACATCCGACAAGGCCTTCCATGAAACGCTCCCCTGTGCCCTGTCTCACAAACAAGTATGATCAATCCTCAACACTGATTGATCCTCAACTATGGAAAGCCAGTTCCACCATCATCTGGAATGCTGATTTATTCATGTTCTCTTTAATATGACGAATACCAATGCATTGTCATTATCTTAGTCCATTAACACATCCCTTGTTTACAAAGTGATACGTTCATACAGTATGACTGTAAATTGAAAATTATGGCCTTGTTGGCTATCCATATTTGAGATTGATTGGATGATTACATTCCAATTTAAAAAGCAGGGCATAGATTTCACTTTAAAACCATGTCAAGAAGCAAGAACAATGTATTCAACATATTTGGATTGTGCTTAAGAGAAGTCTATCTCATTTATACAATGCTAAAATAGTGTTATCCATGTTCTTTATGAAGTGGTAGGCATTCAGAACAAGTTGAAAACAGCATTCAGATTGCGATGTAATCCACAATAAGATTTTCAAATCCCACTCCTCACATCCTATGTAGGTATGTGTACTCCTGTATTAGGAAAATGACATAGTATTCACTTGTATATTTCACTTTAACATTATTCGATGTAAATTATGTAAATAACAGTTACATTTTAAATTCAATAACTTAATCCAATTTCTTATGATTTTTGTTGTTGATGAGGATTGAGAGAACTGTGCAGTGCATGATAGTTAGAAATACTCCGAAATTAGGAGAAATACTTTGAAGTTTGGATAGATTGGGTGAGAGAGAGAGAGAGAGATGGGGGGGGTTGGAGAGCTACAGAGATAGGGAGTGGAGAGGAGAAAGGTACACCAATGAGGGGGGGGGGTACAGAGATAGGGAGGGGGAGAGAGAGGGGTAATGGAGGGGAGAGAGAGAGAAATATTGCATCGGTGACACATCCCGCGTTGCATCGGAGACTCACAACGCCATAGGGTTGTGTAGTAAACTTTGCATCAGCGGCACAGACGCCGGGTGAGTCACCGATGCATAAGCATCGGTGGCACACTCGGCGAGATGATATTTATGGATCACTGTGCGTGGTTGGTGAGAAGTAGCAGGCTAATATTGATCGATCTGAGGTTTGACGGTGTCTTCAAATTAGCAAACAATATTAAACTAAATTACAGTTTCATTATTCACGTTTGCCATTTTTCTTTCTTTTTTTTATTTTGATCTTTTAATGCTTAATTTCCCTCAAAAACCTTGGCTCGTAAAGTGGAATTTTTAGGTAAAAACCAATTTTTTACCTAAAGTAAAATTCACCTTGAAGACAGCGTAGACTCAAAGCGTGCAAGGATCGTGCGTTTACTTCAGTTTTGGATAAACCGTTAAATTTGAATGCACTTGGCGACCTGGTTCATCTCATGCAAGAAGTGGTAGGTTAACTTATATATATCTATATATTATATATATGTGGAGCGTTGTGGCCCAGTGGATAAGTCTTCTGACTTTGAAACAGAGGGTCGTGGGTTCGAATCCCAGCCATGGCGTAATTTCCTTCGGCAAGAAATTTATCCACATTGTGCTGCACTAGACCCAGGTGAGGTGAATGGGTACCCGGCAGGATTAATTCCTTGAATGCATGAGCGCTGAGAGGCAGCTCGAGCTAAAGCCGGGGTAATAATAATAATAACAACGCGCCTCGGAATAGAATATTTCTAGATAGATGGCGCTATATAAATTCCTATTATTATCTTCATGTAAAGTATAGACCTAACTTAGAGACCTTGATTCATTTTAGGGTGTCTGAAGCCACAATGAAAAGTGTTGGCATAAAACAGGCTGCTTTAGGATAAAAATGGTACATTTTCGGGAAATTCAACTTGCTAGAAAAATATGATCTGAATTGATCAGATGGCCTGTTTAGGCCTAGGATACTGGCCCGCCCGCTTCCCGGGCCGGATCTCCCTGACCCTTGGACTTGGTTTGGAAAGACAAAATTCATGGTTTCTTTTGACAGTATAATAAGGACAAGTCTAGGCCTATATGATTATTTGAGAGGAGAATTTATAGATAAATTGCAAACCATTATTTGTGTGTGACTATGTTGAGATTGTCATGTCCCCATTCTGTGTGAAAATTTGAAAATTCTTTTTTTTCACTGTCAGTGTCACAATTTTTCATTGTGATCTGGTATCTAAATTTTTATTTAAAAAAATATCAAACGAACAGAAAGAGCTAAAATTCCTCTGAAACACTTTATGGATAAATTTTAGGTGTTAAATCTAGATCTGTATTATCATGATTATAGAACCATGACATGATATTAGGCCCTAGGCCTATCTTTTTCAACGTTTAGTTGCATCTCTAGGAAGCTTAAAAATAAAATTGTTAATCTTCCTTTCCAGGTTGATTCTATCATTGGGTTTTGGTTTCCTTTACATGCAAAATTATATACATGATCTAGGTGACCTGTCCTTGTGATGCATGGCATATCATGAGTTAAACCTAGGTCTAGGCCTACTTGTTATCTCTAAAAAGTTTAAATCAAATCAAATAACCTGTGTCAGTGTGTGCATGAGATGGCTAGTTCAACATGTAGGATACCGTTTTTACGATTCAAGGTCATATCATTTCAATATGTGGATTGACAGTAAATGAATGCTCTATCGGTTGAAGCTGGGTTTTTTTAGCTGCACATAGGCCTAGATCTAGTGTCCATTGTAGAATTTTTTTACTTGCACTGTACACTCAACACTTGACAAGCACAAGGTATGATAATACGCCAGTGGCGGACTGTACCAGACTGCAAGAAGAGGAAGCTGACATGCCAATGTCTTTAATCGGGATTCCATATCGCACGCGCAAGCATTGGACAGTGCACTAGCACGTACTGCAAAGTAAGCATTGATACAGAGCAAGAATCCATGGTCTGATTTTCGCCAAAGAAATGTGCTGCAAATCTTGCTCTCAAATATCTTGACCCTGTACCGCTCTGCCAGCGCAGCATCTATTCGCATGCATATGCATTGCAAGGCACTTAGTTTCCTATTTGTTTCACCTGCATAGCAGAGTGAGACTATAAGCACCGCTTTTCTGAACTTTGGCCATGTTGGGGTTCTCCGTTGAATAACCATCATATTTCTGTAAGTTTATTGGTTTAGTTCATAAAAAAGTGGACATAAGCGTAACCATGTATCACTGAACATCTTGTGTGAGTTAGAGTAGTTTCCAAAGACAGCACTGCTGCTATATTGAATCATGTGATGCAGGTGAGACGGCCAGAGGCATTCCACTTGTTTTCTTTTGAAATGTTCTCCTGAGACAAGTTTGATATGACTGAAAAGGAAATTAGCCATTTCAACAATTTTTTTAGTGTTTTTCATTTTTTCATGAATTTCCTATGTATTTATATTGTTTTTTCATATTTTTCAATTTTTACAATTTTTTTGCTTTGATTGTTTTCATTAATCAGTATTCATTACAAATTAGTCTTTAAAACTAAAGAAAATGGTAAATAATCACTTTTTAGAGCACTCTTGATTTTTTTTATCTCCATTCACTTTGTACACAAATCTCCCCATTGACATTGTGTGTAAATGTCCCATACGAGACATGTCCCATATGGAACAATCTTTTAATTAACTTTTAGTTAAAATGTGAACTCTATTTTTTCAAATTTTTGTGGTATAACATTTTCATACTTAATAAATTAGAACTTCCCAGAGATGCAACAATAGAAGTATTGTACTATGAGAAATAACTTTAAAAAACATCCTCAAAATGTTACAAATGGGGCAATCCATCCTTGGACAAGTCCCAATTTCCATATTTAATTAGATGACCCCACTTTTTTCCCAAAAAAGTAATAAGATGTTAGGGGGTCCATGTCCCACCTATGGCTAAATCTCAAGGTTTTGTTTTGATTTTCTATGAGTTTTTTTTTATAGTTTTCCCATACGTAATGCCCATTTTACCAATTATGCAAATTTGGTGCCCCAAATCAGCATAAATATGCATATCATCAGATTTTTCTTAATGAAATTTTAAGATTCAATATTTGGGCTTTCTTACCCCACTAAAGATAACTTTTTAAATCAAAGATGAAATTTTTCCTTCTCGGGTGACCTTTCTTGGACCTGCCGAAAAATTGAAATGTTGTATATTTCAAACAATAAAAAAAGCAAGAAATAGTGAGTGACATCATCGACTCTCATTTGGATGTAACTGGTTCGTTCATTTAATTTTTTTAATAAGCGAAACTATGAAATTTCCTAACTTTCTAATTTTACATCCGATTTTGATGAAATTTTCAGCATTGTGTTTGTCTGATTTTTCTCTATTGAATCAAATCAACATTTTTCTGAGGTGGACTTGACCTTTAAGTTTTTGAATTGACATCATAAGTATACTTCATGAAACTTGGCCATAAGAGTAATCAAGTATCACTGAATATCCTCTGCAAGTTTCAGGTCACATGAGGTCAAAAGTCATTTTAGGTCAATGAACTTTGGCCAAGTTGGGATATTTTTTAAATTACCCTAATTTTAAAAGTTTATTGGTCTAGTTTTTAAAATTTGGACATGAGAGTAATCAAGTATCACATCCTGTGCACATTTTCTGGTCACATGACCAAAGTAAAAGGTTATTGAACTATGTCCATTTTAGAGGTACATGTAATTATAAAATCGCTGTCATAACTTTCAAAGTTTATATTTATATAGTGTATGAAATGTGTGTCACAGGCCCAGTGCAAAAGCAAAGGACAAAAATACTCTAGAGAAAAGATAATTGCCTATGTACTGTTTACACAACAAATCACGAAAAAGAAAATGGATTGGAATTACAAATCAAATGAAATATTTTTAATTATAATTAAATTCAACACGTCCACATCTGTGAATAATATGGCATAGAATCAAAGAATAAATTCATAATGAAATTTGAGTTCGAATAATATAAAGTCCTTAGCTGTTATCATTTCGTTGGGGCCCATTGAAGAGAACTGACGAGATTATCGCGATCAATGGCGAATCCGAACATCGATGACTCATCACTATGACGTCACACTGGAGGGCGATTCCCGAGACTTCTGTCCCGTCCGGAGTTCCCGTACGCACCCTCAGTACTCACTGTTGCTACGGCTCTGCCTTCAGAATCTCGGTACTAAAAACCCTACGATAAATAGTAAACATGGAACCACACTTCTAATACATTGATCTAATCACGCAATTGATTCATTAATTAACTTTGCATAATTAGTTGTCAATAAGTGTCCACGTTTGATTGATGGAAATTCATTTCAAAATATCCATAAAGTAATCTTCCAAAATACGTTCAATCTTACAAATACATTACAAATTAGTTATGCCAATCCCTTATAGAATAAACTTCATAATTGTCAAACATGCAACCATGTTCAGGTATAGTATGTAAACAACCCCATTAAACGGACGTAATGTCAAAAATCCTTTAAATTGTTTTAATTTGCAAGATTCAACATTAAATAAGTTCCATATAATCTGCAATTAAGTTAACACCATATTTCGTGCAAATTTCCGTCTTAGTTTTAAAGATTATCAAAATATCCTTGTATGAAGTAATTTTGACTTACCACGTATGTGGGTTAAGAAATACACCATAGAAATCATCTAAAACTCCTTCCTGACATAGCAGCATAAAATACGATTAGCTCGTCGATAAGACAAATCCATATTATGTGTCTGCTAAAATTATAGCAAAATGTATAAAAACGATGAAGTTGATATTGCCCCTAAGGCAAAAACAAATCGAGATAAATCATGTCAGCTCCATCCAAACCAATAAAACGTAATGACCAAAATTAATAGGCCTACAGTACACGACGCCTTCAGATCGGGTTTTAGGGCGTAGTTCATTTGCCTAACAAAAGTTTTACTAGTATTTTGCATATACGTATGCGCTTCGCCTAGACGTGATGTCCAGTCTTTAAGAAAAGCTCTAAATTAGTAAGATTCATACACTTAACCTTGACAAATAACCGCCAACCCAAAATGATATTACTGCTTTAGAGATTTTCAATGCTATCAAATTATAAAAGTTAGTCCACTGAATTTTGTGAACCATTCAATCTTCGGGACATCTACTGAGAAAATCTGCTCCCACATTATCAGATCCCTTGATAACCTCAACATGGAAATTATAGGACTGTAATGCCAACGCCCATCGTAAAACTCTGGGATTTTTCAATCTCGCTTGCGACAAGTATGCCAAAGGAAAGTGGTCCGTCTGCAACGTGAACTTCCTCCCATGTAAGAAGTAGGCAAACTTCTTAACAGCCCACGCTAAGGCAAGACACTCGCGCTCTACTATCGGATACAAGCGTTCGCGATCAAGTAACTTACGACTGGCAAAACAAATGGGAAACAATTTCTCTTCATGAGTTTGCATCAACACGGCGCCGATGCCGACATCAGATGCATCCGTGCGCACAACGAACTCGCTATCGATGTCCGGTAATCTAAGTACAGGAAAATGACTCAGCCTGCTCTTAAGTGTTTGGAAAGCGTGTTCATGCGCTTCCTCCCACTTTACTTTTGTAGCACTATTTTTCTTCGTGAGATCGGATAGAGGGGTAGCAATGGTGGCCATATTTGGAATAAATTTCCGGTAGTACCCCACTAGACCAAGAAATGACCTTACCTCCTTTTTTGTTGTCGGTCGGGATGACGACAACACTTGCTTGATCTTCTCTGGTGTAGGTTTCACTTCACCTTGTCCCACGATGTGTCCAAGAAATTCTACTGAGCTACATGCAGCATGACACTTGCTCGGTCGAGCAGTGAGATGACTTTCCCTTAATCGTGATAGGACTCTCCTTACATCTTCCAGATGCTCTTCCCATGACGAGCTATAGATGAGGATGTCATCTATATAATGAAGGACGTGAGGGAGTTCATCTAACACCTTCCTCATCATTCTGGTAAACACAGCAGGGGCGTTAACCATGCCAAAGGGAAGTACCAAGAACTCATACTGGCCATCAGGAGTTACAAACGCCGTTTTCCCACGGTCCTCCTCGACAACAGGTATCTGCCAATATCCTTTTGACAAGTCAATTTTAGTGAAGTACTTGGCATCTCCGATATCTGCGATCAACTGATCTATGTTGGGAATTGGTTCGTTGTCGATGACTGTTTTAGCGTTGATCTTCCTATAGTCAACGCAGAATCTATTCTTCCCGTCCTTTTTCTTGACGATTACCACAGGTGATGCATAGGGCGATGTAGACTTTTCGATTACTCCCATCCTAAGCATCGTCTCTACTTCCTCTCTAATCGTCTGTCGTAGTGCTTGAGGTACTGGGTAGGGGCGTGATCTGATGTGTTCGGCCGAAGTCAACTCCACCGAATGACTAATGATGTCTGTCTTCCCAGGAACATCGGTCATGACGTCTGTGAATTCCCGGAAGAGCGCCTGCATCTGAGTTCGCATGTCGACGGGTACGTCGTCGCCAAACTCCACGTCATCGATGCTTTCGGTCTGCTCAACTGCTGGGAATATAATCCTCGCAGAACCATCACTCTCGTCACCCTCATCCACAATATGGATAGCAGCAACTTGATCAGCTGGGGCTGAAACTTCTTGAATACCATCTTCATGCTCCCTCTCGACATACCTCTTCAGTAGGTTGGCGTGATAAGTCTTCTCTTTTCCATTCACCATCAACTTGTAGTTGTTCCTAGCAACCCTCTTCACGACCTCATAAGGACCTCTCCAATGCATGAGTAGCTTATTGCTGCTAGTTGGTAGAAGTAGAAGAACTTGATCACCACACTCAAATCTCCTCTCCTTCGCCTTAACGTCGAAGTGTGTCTTGTACTTCGTTGAAGCCTTCGTAAGCTCCTTCCTAGCGAGCTCACAAGTCGACTCTAGTCGTTCCTCAGTCAAATCAATGACATACTGATAAATTGATTTGACTTCTTCTTCTGGGACTTCTGTAGACCATAACTCCTTGAGAATAGTCATGGGTCCCCTAACAGTTCTCCCATACATTAATTCAAATGGAGAGTATCCAAGACTCTCATGTGGAACCTCACGATACGCAAACAGAAGCGCGGGTAAGTATCTATCCCAATCTTTAGGACATTCCTGACACATCCTACGCAACATTTGCTTTAGGGTCCCATTGAACCGTTTACATGCTCCATTGGCCATTGGATGGTAAGGAGTAGTGTGAAACTGGCTAACTCCTAACAATCGGGCAGCTTCTTTCATAACTCCCGAAACAAACTGAGTACCATTATCAGACAATATTTGATTAGGTACACCTAAGCGTGAAAATATTTCAACTAGGGCCTCTGCCACACGCTCAGCTTCAATCCGAGGTAGGGCTACTGCCTCAGGGTAGCGAGTAGCTAGATCAACCACAGTCAAGATATACCTATTCCCTCTCTCAGTAATGGGATCTAGGGGTCCTATCAAATCTACTGCAATTCGTTTGAAACAAGTATCTATCAAAGGGGGAATTAATAGTGGCACCTTACCAATCCGTCCTTTAGGCATTGTACGTTGACATGCGTCGCAAGAAGCACAATAACGCTTGACATCGGATTGTAGTCCAGGCCAGAAGAATTGCGTCAGGATCCTGTCAATCGTCTTCCTTGTCTTCAGATGTCCAGCTAATGCAGAGTCATGAGCTAGTCGAAGAACTTGAGATCTGAACGGCTTGGGTACCAACAGTTGAGTAAACGTCTTCCCCTGGGTGTTACCTAGTGACCTGTATTCACGGAATAGAAGACCATTCTTGAAGTAAAATCTCACTTCGCTATTCTTCCCTACAAGCTTTGACTCACCCTTTTCTGCTAAATCTCTTAGTTTCTTCAGCGTTGCATCTGCCTTCTGTGCTGCAATAACATCTTCACGGGTAGCGGTACACTCCTGCTGCTTCGCCGATCCAAGACTCATAAATGGCCGATCCTTTCGTCTCTTCGTCCCTCGAGTCTCCACTCCTGCTCCTTGTTCCATCTCCTCATGGATAGTTGACTCACTCATCAACTCACTTGGTTGCTCCTGAATGATGACATCATCCTGGCTGTGTGGCTGGGATACATCATTCGGAATCTTTTCGTCTGGTACTTGAGTAACGCCTGACAAATCATCTTCTGTGGTCTCCGACGATGAGGGCGTACTCTGCTCTCTTACAGGTGTCTCCTTTATGTCATCAGGATCACTGTCACAGGGAGATCTATCCTCCTTGATGGATGACTCGCCGTCACTCGCCTCAGTGTAGACCCAGTTCTGATCCTCATCTCCAGGTTTCCTGGCACCTGTAATATTTCCGATGACTAAATCATACAACGGGTTATCAACACATAATGCTGTCACATTACCTTGGAAATATGGGGTACTAATATACAGCCTTGCCTCTAGCATCCGTCTAATTGTTCGGTCAATTAGCATACATAGCTTTGTTTTTCCTGTAAACTGAGCCTTCTCCACTAAATCCGTACGAACAATCACGCAACTACAACCTGAATCGCGCAAAACTGTTATTTTCTTGCCATTTATACTGCCATCACAAGTGGGCATATCTGATTCTACTGTGCAAGCCGTATAAAGCAACGGAATTTCATGACCACACTGCAGCTTTACCGTAGCTGAATCTGGACCAACATCTTGCGTTTGCGGTGTTGACGTATCCGGACATACGCCGACTACGCATGCGTTCACAGATTGCTTACGCGAATCCGAGCTTAACTTGCCTGACCCGTCTCTCGAATTACTGCCCTTTTTGTTTGGACACCTAGCCATAAAATGACCTGATTTACCGCAAGTATAGCAAGCTTTTGGATTAGGACTTTTGTCGCTCCAGTCCTTACTTTTACCATCTCTCAATTTGCGAGCATTTTCTTCACGGCGTGCGCGTCTACCGAGGTCAGTTGTAGCTGACACATGCGCACTCCTATATTGCTCAGCTAGCAAAATTAGCTCTGGAATGTTTTCAGGATTTCTCTCCCGCATAAATACAGACAATGAACGCTCCGAGGTCTCGTAAATGTGTTCACGAACTATTACATCCAACAACGCATCAAATGTCTTTTCTTTGCCGCTCAAATCAATGCAGCGCGTGACGTAACGAATCAAACGGTTAGCATATTGGTAATAAGATTCTTCTCCGCCTTTCTTCGCTTCGCGAAAGCGTTTCCAATTTCCTTCACTCGTAAGAGCAAAGTATTGCAATAGCATATTCTTAAGGAGATCGTAATCGGTTGCCTCCTCTGCGCTTATTGAACAATATACATCTAGGGCGGGACCTGTCAACAAGTTGCCTAGAGCAGACGCCCAACAATCCTTTGGCCATTTACTCAAAGTTGCATGCCGTTCAAAACGGTCTATGTACGCATCTAGTTCATCCGTTTTTTCTCGGAACGCTGGCATACAGGGGATTTTACTAAGACCCTCAGACGATGTCCCAATAACTTTCCTACTTTCACTTATCTTCAAATCTAACTCTTTTTGTTTCGTTACCTCTTCTAACCTTCTTTGATCATCTTCCCTCCTAAGTCTTCGTTCATCTCTTTCTAACTGTTCGTTTCTACGCTTTTCTTCGAGAACCTTGTCACGTTCTTTACAAGCAAATTCTAATAATTCTTTACCCGCTAGTCCACACACTTTACCGAATTCAATAAACTTTTCCAAATCCATTCTTTAAATTCTATTTGTTATGAACAGTACTGCAATTAATTATTTTTCTCATCCCAAGGACATGCCCCCATTTGTCACAGGCCCAGTGCAAAAGCAAAGGACAAAAATACTCTAGAGAAAAGATAATTGCCTATGTACTGTTTACACAACAAATCACGAAAAAGAAAATGGATTGGAATTACAAATCAAATGAAATATTTTTAATTATAATTAAATTCAACACGTCCACATCTGTGAATAATATGGCATAGAATCAAAGAATAAATTCATAATGAAATTTGAGTTCGAATAATATAAAGTCCTTAGCTGTTATCATTTCGTTGGGGCCCATTGAAGAGAACTGACGAGATTATCGCGATCAATGGCGAATCCGAACATCGATGACTCATCACTATGACGTCACACTGGAGGGCGATTCCCGAGACTTCTGTCCCGTCCGGAGTTCCCGTACGCACCCTCAGTACTCACTGTTGCTACGGCTCTGCCTTCAGAATCTCGGTACTAAAAACCCTACGATAAATAGTAAACATGGAACCACACTTCTAATACATTGATCTAATCACGCAATTGATTCATTAATTAACTTTGCATAATTAGTTGTCAATAAGTGTCCACGTTTGATTGATGGAAATTCATTTCAAAATATCCATAAAGTAATCTTCCAAAATACGTTCAATCTTACAAATACATTACAAATTAGTTATGCCAATCCCTTATAGAATAAACTTCATAATTGTCAAACATGCAACCATGTTCAGGTATAGTATGTAAACAACCCCATTAAACGGACGTAATGTCAAAAATCCTTTAAATTGTTTTAATTTGCAAGATTCAACATTAAATAAGTTCCATATAATCTGCAATTAAGTTAACACCATATTTCGTGCAAATTTCCGTCTTAGTTTTAAAGATTATCAAAATATCATTGTATGAAGTAATTTTGACTTACCACGTATGTGGGTTAAGAAATACACCATAGAAATCATCTAAAACTCCTTCCTGACATAGCAGCATAAAATACGATTAGCTCGTCGATAAGACAAATCCATATTATGTGTCTGCTAAAATTATAGCAAAATGTATAAAAACGATGAAGTTGATATTGCCCCTAAGGCAAAAACAAATCGAGATAAATCATGTCAGCTCCATCCAAACCAATAAAACGTAATGACCAAAATTAATAGGCCTACAGTACACGACGCCTTCAGATCGGGTTTTAGGGCGTAGTTCATTTGCCTAACAAAAGTTTTACTAGTATTTTGCATATACGTATGCGCTTCGCCTAGACGTGATGTCCAGTCTTTAAGAAAAGCTCTAAATTAGTAAGATTCATACACTTAACCTTGACAATGTGGATATAGGGGTAGTTAAGTTGCACTGGCAAGTTTTAGTTCACATGAACGTAGTATTGTATCATTTGATAAATTGTGTTTATTTATACTTATTTTTTAGTAGTTTTCACAGTTAGCACTGCTGCTATATTGAATCACGTGATGCAGGTGAGACCACCAGAGGCATTCCACTTGTTTCTCTTGACTTTTTCCTGTGGGCATTGCAAATTTCGGCCTGTCCGCTTCAAATGATAAATGGGCACTAAATTATGAATCAACACAATTTACTTCTTTTATTTTTTATTCTTGTATCTAGGGTTTAAATAAGACAAATTAATTATCTTTGTTACACATTCTGATTTTTTTTACGACATCCCCAGTAGGATACAGTACATCTACATGCAAGTTTAAACATGGAAGGAAGCGAAGCAATTAACGAAATTATCAGTGGTGAGTGTGTCATTTATTCCAAAATTATGTTGTTGAAACTATCACAGATTTTACTTGTAGGCCTGTTTTGCAAAACTATTGTACTTGCTGACTGCATGGGTTTGTTTGAAAGGCTAAAAAACTAAAGCAAAATACGGACGTTTTTAGGAATACAAAAACATCCCAATCATATACATGTACCATGTAGTGTGGACATTGTATTTAATACTTCCGTCTCTAGAAGAATTGCTCTAGATAAATTTCTTTTGCATATTTGAAATTACTTCTGGACCCCAAACGGGAATCCTTTGTCATAATTCCATGAAATCATAATATTAAAACATTATGATAACATTCATATCAGATTTTATTACTTCTTACACAATTAACTAATTTTAGCTTTTTTGCTAATTTATACTTTTTCATACCTCACCTATTTTTGCTAATTTATACTTTTTCATACCTCACTTTTTTTTGCTAATTTATACTTTTTCATACCTCACTTTTTTGCTAATTTATACTTTTTCATACCTCACCTATTATGAAAGATGTATATCATATTTTGTATAATAATTTTGTGTATATTTTGCGTGATAAATTTAACTACTATTTTATCATTAGCGTCATTTTGCCATCATCAATCTGGTCCCAAACAATTATGTTCCAGCTTTTTACATTTCTAATTGCAGGAGGCGAATGTGCAGACTCTCCACAAGAAAAGAAGTCAACTGGTAATGTAGTACTCTTAGTTTTAATAAAATCTAACCAACTATTTTCATTCTCAAATATCTGAAGTTAATTAAATGAACAATATGCTACTTTTATTTTATGTCTCGCTGTGTAGACATGGTGGGCTGTTGAGTCGTCACATCATTTTCTGATTATATGTTCTACATGTATATTGAATGTGCTGTTGTCTCTTTCATATTTTATTGTTATTGTGTATATATACTATTGTACTTGCTGACTGCATGGGTTTGTTTGAAAGGCTAAAAACTAAAGCAAAATACGGACGTTCTTACATCCCAACCATTCATGTACCATGTAGTGTGGACATTGTATTTGATACTTCCGTCTCTAGAAGAGATGCTCTAGATAAATTTCTTTTGCATATTTGAAATTACATCTGGACCCCAAACGGGAATCCTTTGTCATAATTCCATGAAATCATAATATTAAAACATGATAACAATCATATCAGATTTTATTACTTCTTACGCAATTAACTAATTTTAGCTTTTTTGCTAATTTATACTTTTTCATACCTCACCTATTTTTGCTAATTTATACTTTTTCATACCTCACCTATTATAAAAGATGTATATCATATTTTGTATGATAATTTTGTGTATTTTTTGCGTGAAAAATTTGACTACTATTATATTATCCGCGTCATTTTGCCATTATCATATCAAACCTGCGCCCCCTATTTGTTGCCCTCTAGGTGGAACATCTACTTGACACCTACCTCCATGTTTAAGGTCGGTTTGGTGCCCCCTTCTTACAGGACTATATGACGTCCCCCCCCCCCTATGAAAAGTAATGAAATAACTAAAATGCTCTTGATGATTATTCATTATTTATCTACAGATTTTCAGCTCAATCAATTCAATTGCAACATGTTCTAATAACGATGTTGGCTGCAATGTGTGTTTATTTGGCACCCCCTAGGTTGAACATCAATTTGCCTACCCCCATACCAGGTCGAACATTAATTTGGCGCCCCCTTTCAATTCGAACTTCCAATTAGCGCGCCCCTCTCACTTCCCCCTTTTTTTCTTTCTTTTTCACGTCTCCCCTATGAAAAGTTATGAAAAATTAAAATGCTCTTGATGATTAGTCATTATTTATCTACCGATTTTTCAGCTCAATCTATTCATGTAACATGTTCTAATAATGATGTTGGCTGTAATGTATGTTTATTTGGCACCCCCTAGGTTGAACATCAATTTGCCTCCTCCCATGTTTTAGGTCGGTTTTGCGCCCCTCAGTTCGGTTCATTTTGGTGCACCCCCACACCAGGTCGAACATTTATTTGGCGCCCCCTTTGAATTCGAACTTCCAATTAGCGCCCCCCTCCCCCTTTCCCTATTTTTTTCTTTTTTTTTCACGTCCCCCCTATAAAAGGAATGAAAAATTAAAATGCTCTTGATGATTAGTCATTATTTATCTACCGATTTTTCAGCTCAATCTATTCATGTAACATGTTCACCTAATAATGATGTTGGCTGTAATGTGTTTATTTGGCACCCCCTAAGTTGAACATCAATTTGCCTCCCCCCATGTTTTAGGTCGGTTTTGCGCCCCTCAGTTCGGTTCATTTTGGTGCACCCCCATACCAGGTCGAACATTTATTTGGCGCCCCCTTTGAATTTGAACTTCCAATTAGCGCGCCCCCTCTCTCTTCCCCTCTTTTTTCTTTCTTTTTCACGTCCCCCCTATGAAAAGTAATGAAAAATTAAAATGCTCTTTATGATTAGTCATTATTTATCTACCGATTTTTAAGCTCAATCTATTCATGTAACATGTTCTCCCAATAAAGATGTTGGCTGTAATGTTTGTTTATTTGGCGCCCTCCCCCCCCCCGGCTCCCATGTTTAAGATCGGTTTCGCACCCCTCAGTATAGTTCATTTTGGTGCACCCCCATACCAGGTCGAACATCAATTTGGTGCCCCCTTTGAATTCGAACTTCCAATTAGCGTGCCCCCTCTCTCTTCCCCCTTATTTTTTAAAAGAGAATTACATGCTCTTTGAATGATATCAAATATGCATTGGGTAAAATTGAGTGTTTGGAGAAATTAATGGTCAAACTCACCTTTTTTGCTCGTTTTGCAGCTTTTCAATTCAGACTTCATCCAACACATTTGAATCCTGCTCTTTTCGTGATGGCACAATCATAACAAGCATGGTATCAGTTTAAAGAGAATTAAATGATCTTGTGAATGATATAAAATATGCATTGTGCAAAATTGGGAGTCGGAAGAATTCATTGGCAAAACACAGATTTCCAAACTTTTTTTATCTTTTTTTTATAGGGGTTCATATATATCGGTTTCGTTTTTTTCTGGGACGCACTGTATATATATATATATATATATATATATATATATATGTGTGTGTGAAGAGTAGAGTAGAATCAAGGATCGAGTAGAATCAAGAACATGGGTCATAGCAAATTCTCCTGAACTAGGGTGGTTCACCACCCTAGTTCAGGAGAATTTGCTATGACCCATGTCAGCAAATAAAAACTGAAGAAGGCCAGGGCCGAAAGCTTTACAACATAGTGTATACTTTGCTTCATCCTTGATTCTACTCTACTCTTCACACATATATTATAAACAATGATCAAAGCGATTGGTACATATATCCACGCCCCTCTCATTATATATATATATATATATATATATATATATATATATATATACATATATATACAAACATGTACATGCATACGTACGTAAAATTCTCACATAAATTCACTGATACAGCATCTCGTCTTCACATTTATGAAAAGCGCAGCTAATACGCATTGCAATTTTTCGTGGTATCATTTATAAACCACTGGTAATCTTTTGGCTGGGAAAATATTCATTTAATCCAATGAATCATAGGCATGAACATTAAAGATCAGTTTTCATATTTTTCTATTTAAAATCATGCATGACGTCAACAATTTCTCCACCGCTGAAAACTTACATCTAAATAATACTTGAAATTATTATCTATCATAAATTATAATTCCATCTGACACACAACCCCAATAAATAAAACAAGTAAATAAATATCACCATGTTATATCTTTTTTCAATTCTGAGGACTTTTTCGAAGTGTAAACTTTTATTGGTACGCACTGACAAGGGCTTTTAGGTAGCAAATCACTGCCAGATTTTTCGATAAGTTTGCATATTGACACGTAACCCACAGCAATCGGCTCTATTACGGATGCCTATCCCAACTTGACCAGTTGCATCATATCCCGTTTGGTCCACAGCAGCTTTTTATGTGAAATATACGTGAACATGGGGAATTCTGAAAAAGTAGCAATATATCTCATTTTGATAAAATCTATAGTGCTATTTTTAATGATTTTTCTTTGTTTTGTCCACATCTTATTGGGGCGGACTGTTCCTTAAAAACAATTCATTTGAAAATGTGATGTTAATCTTTTTATATGAAAAAAAATAATCTAACCTGTTTTAAAAGATTTAATTTGATAAGTCTATTGTGTACAAAATATGACTGGATTTTGGTGAAACCCTTGTCTACCAGCTATTGATAAATCACATACCTCAAAAATAAATATGGTGGCTTGAACTCATTAAATATCCTTTTTTACATCTTGTATTTGAGTCCTTTACATATGGATTATGTTCACAATTACATAACCAGCAGATAGTTTGGTGTGCTGTAAAATTTGACTTTGTAACAGTAAGGCATTACTGCAATGAATAATTCCAAATGTTCAGGATATCATAATTTAATTTTATTCCAAGATGTACCTTTTCAATTACTTTGAGAAAAAATGTTTATTCGTTTAAATAGAGGAGGAAGAAGTCTATCAGCAATTCAGAGTCCATCTGATTGCACAGAATGGAGGGGGTACTAAAGCAGAAGAGTCGGCAAGGGCTGTTGTCTGCCAAGTGAAAAAGTTTGCTGCTATGGTTGGTGGATTCTCCATGCTCATGTCATCTTCATCACTGACCGTGTATGTAAAAGTTTGTTTTTTGTACTCTCTTGGATGTTAAAACTGATGTCGATTTGATTTCTATATTGCATACATTTATTGCGTATTCAAGTAAATTACATCCTCCAAAAAGGAATCCAGTCTACAGAGCTACATAGTACAATACAATTGTTTACAGCGCGTCCCCCCAAAATGTCCCTCTGATATACAGCTGAATTAATTGCAAAATATAGTATCATATTCAATTAAATGTACTGAACTAGAAGGCTTCTCTCATAACCTAACTTTTATGGAAATTATGCACTGTCTCTACCAAGCTAACCCCCATTTAACATCCAGGATCTGCATGAGCACGGACAATTCCCTGATATGACCAGGCTCAACAAATCACAAACATGAGAATGTTCAGGAGGAAAAGAATTATCCGTCATGAAGATTTTGTTATGATTGATAAGGGGAATCGATGTACCTACTTCCAATAAACAAGTTTTACGGATGAGAACCATAAGCTGAACTGTGAAGGACAAATCACAAGTGTAACTTTTCAAATTCTTAAATTACCAGAGGAAATTGACTGTTTCAATCAAATAGGCAAATTAACTTCTGATTTGACTTTATTTTACATATTTTACAAGCCCAAACAACAAATATGAAAACAATATCAGAAAACTCATGAGAACACAAATCAGACAAGGCATAACAATTTATTCAAATGAAAGAAAATTGCGATTTGGAATTAAACACAATTTAAAAGAGTGAAATATGAGGGAACCTGCATAAAAAGCAAAGCTTGTTAAGTCTGCAGGGTCAGAAAAAATATCAGTTCTAATGAGTAGAGGAAATTGATTATAACAAAGTGATGCCACAATGTTACGATTGTGGATATGTAAGGATTACAATTTGTAAGGAATACAAAATAATAAAATAAATAAAAGAGTCTGCCACTGTATGACTATTATTTATTACTCGTTACTCAGCCAGAGTGTATATCCTCTCTGGGCTGGATGATTCTAGCCACTTCCTTGTCTTGTTGGCACAAAACATAACCTGTCCCTCCAATTTACAAATCTTGGCATTTGGAGCTCTGTGGAGTCTAGAATCGAGCATGGCAAAATTCCTCTCACCACTGATGTTTGTGGGGGAACATGACTTTGCAGCTTCTTTAAGTTCATTGGATGGATTCCAGAACTCACCTCCTGGAAGTTGCGATTCCATTTGTCTCTTGATCACCTCAACAAAACCATTCAGGATGTGGGAGAGAGTTGAGTGCATTTGAGGGGTAGGATCTTTGGTTATCCTCCTCCAACTATCCACATCCTGAATCTGGCCTCGGAAGGCATTCACTTCAGAGTGGAACAGGAGCTCTGTGTCCTTGTGGCACTCTTCAATAAAGACGAGAGCATTTTGAAACATGCTGTTCAGATCCAGAATATTCTGACTTGCTCCAATGGTTGCCATCCTTGGACCCGTTAGCACATGATGAACAATCCCAAGGCATTTGACATCCGTCCTTGACTCTGTCGTCCATGCATTCACAAATGATCTGTGGAGGTCATTCGAAGGCTTTGTCACTTTAGTGAAGAACTCGATTATTCCGTCTCCAACCTCGCTTAACATTGCTGCACTCTTGAAAAGCATGTTAAAACGGTTGCCAACCCAACGTGGAAGGGAATCACTGAATCCTCTGTCCTTCAAATATGTCCTTATAGTCCAGCAATATCTCCAGTGGCAGCATTGTTGAAAAGCTTCGCAGCAGCACGTACGAGAGCCTGTGCGTTGCTCTCCCCTCGTCAATGGTATGGCATAGTACTGCTCGGAACTATCCGCTCCTTGTCAAGAGATTTGAGAACAGAATCTGCTTTTTTTGCCATGGAATCCAAAGGATGCATCCCGCATCTGAACTTGTTCAGCTTTTTTCCAATCTTCTCTTCAATCTGGGCATCCACAGCAGCATTAGTTACACATCTATCTGTCATTGTATTACTGCATGCACCAAGCAAATCACTTCCAGTACACTGTGTAATTGCGTTCACATAATCCGACGCTTGACCTCCTGGTTGCTGCTTCATTCCAACCAAATACGTTTCACTTCCAGAGGAAACTTCCACCTCTGCGATATGCCCGAGGGTTCCTTTCGTTGTACCATCATATTTAAGTGTGAGTTTGTCTTTGTCATGGAGAGCAGCTGTCACCTGCATCTGGCTGAGCGCCTTCATCTCAGCACCAAGTCGACGCTGTGTAGAAGTAGAAGGCAACTTCTCCACCTGCCTCTCAGCAACAGTTTCTATTACTGTCCGAATTACCTCACCAACTCGACTTTCTGCAACTCCTTGTTCCTGCAATTCAAAATAGAAACCTGCTCTAACACTGAACAAGAGTGCTGCTAAGACGAGCACAAAATACGCCTGCCTGTTACACAGAAAATGGAGTTATTGGTCAAGCAAGAAAAGTGGAAGATGACAACTTCACCTTTGACCTTCTGACCTTAAAATCAATAGAATTCCTGGGATCAACGCTAGTATCATACAGACCAAATTACATGAGCCTAGGTTAATTTAATCTGAAGTTATTGCATTTGCAAGGACAGCAGAAGGGTAAGATGAAAACATTTCACTCTGACCTTGACCTTTGCACCTAAGAATCAATAGGCTACATGTGATTCATGCTAGTACTATTCACACCAAATTATATGAGCCTAGGTTAATTTAAATGATTTAATGCGCTTACAAGGACTGCAGAAGGGTAAGATGAAAACATGTCACTGTGAATTTGACCTTTGACATTTTGACCTCAAAATCAATACACTTCCTGGGATCCAATCTAGTATCCAACGCACCAAATTATATGAACCTACATGTAGGCTAAGTTAAACTGAAATTATCATGTTTACAAGGAAAAGTCAACGGACGGACAGACGGACACTGAGCATGACCATAATGCGTCCCATAGGATGGACTTATAACAAAGGATCATTTATCAAAGATGAATAAAGCAACCTCTTCATGTGTCAAACTTAATTAAATTCTATATATAATAATGTAAATGGATACTGATTTACTATCAAGTTGAGTGCCTCTGGCAGTCTCACCTGCATTGTGTGATTCAATATAGCAGCAGTGCTGACTTAGAAAACTATTACAAAATAATTATCCACAACAAAATACCATTCCTATTTGAAACAATATTGCATTCATTGACAATAAATGAAATTAGACCTTGATCATGCGATCTAAGACTTGTCAGTGATACTTGATTACCTCTATTTATCCACATTATATAAACACCAATCTATTTACTACCTCAAAATTGGCCAAAGTCCCTTGACCTTGGTCATGTGACATGAAACTAGCACATGATGCTCAGTGATACTAGATTACTCTTATATAAGTTTCATGAATCAGATCCATAAACTTTCAAAGTTATGGTAATTAAACAGATACCCCCAACATGGCAAAAAGTTCATTGACTTTTGACCTTGGTCCTGTGACCTGAAATTCCCACAGGATGTTCAGTGATACTTGATTACTCTTTTGTCCAAGTTTCATGAACTAGACCAATAGATTTTCAGTTATAGCAATTCAACAGATATCCAGTACAGCCAAAGTTCATTGACCTTTGACCATGGTCATGTGACCTGAAATTTGCACAGGATGTTCAGTCATACTTGATTACTCTTATGTCAAAGTTTCATGAACTAGACCAATAGATGATAATTCAATAGATACCCTGAGCTTTACGAAAGATCATTGACCCTAAATGGCCTTTGACCTTCATCAATCATGTGACTCGAAATTCAGGCAGGATGTTGAGTAATACTTGATTAAATTTATGCCCAAGTTTCATGAAGTAGGTCTATATGGTTTCTAGGTTATGACATTTCAAAAGCTTAACCTTATCTTTGACCTTGGTCATAAGACCTGAAACTCAGGCAAGATGTACAGTAATACTTGATTACCCTTAAGGAAAAGTTTCACGAACCAAGTCCATATACGTTTGAAGTTATGCTGTCATCTCAAAAACTCAACCTTCGGTTAAGATTTAATGTTGATGCCGTCGCCGCCGGAAAAACGGCGCCTATAGACTCACTCTGCCATGCAGGTGAGACAAAAATAACATACAAGTACATTGCCATCCAAAATAATACATGACTTACACATATTACTGTATCATAGTGACAATTTGAATTTGACTACTAAACCAGCCCCTCCATGTCAAGGATTAAATTTTTCTTGATATAAATCCTCAAAGCATGTAATACAGATTCAGTTATTGCATATAATGTTATTTATTTATTCTTGATGTGTTCTCAATAACTCTTAAGATTTATAAATGAATTTTTTCGAGAAACACAGTTAATTCCAACATGTAAGTTTCATTTTGTAGATATATGCATTGAATTTACAAATTCACAAAATGTTGGTTTTTATCACTGGTGGACCCAGGGGAGGGCACAATGGGCTCATTAACCCCCCCCCCCTCTGAGAGCCAGTCAAAATTTGTATTGAAAATATGTCATTTTCACCAAAGTGTGCCCCCCCCCCCCTGGAAAGCAAGTGTTTTTTTTTCTTTTAAAATTTTCATCTTCAAAATGTGCCAATTCAAATTGCCCAAAAGTACCCACTGGAAAATCTACTAACATCTGCCAGTATACATGTATTTTCATTTTGATAAAAAAAAGTTTCCTAAAGATTTATAAATGACATTTTTACTCTTCTGTACAGAAGAGAAATTTGATTATTAAATCATGGAATATATTTTTTGCAAATAAAATTACTTGATTGCAATTATTTCTCACATTGCATTGTCATACAACTTGATAGCAATGCATTATTTTGATAACCATGACAGTGTTCTAAATTCAGATTTATTAAATTGTAATAATTCTTTTGATCTTTCATCTTCACATAAGTATGATTTCTACTATTCTAGTCATCTGCTTCAAAGTCTGCCCAATGGAATGGTTACAAAAGGCCCAAGCATCACTTGTCATTTTCTAAAAGGTAATTGTACATGTAGTTAAGTGGTCAGACAGCTTGATGTATCATACACGTAAATGTTTAATTATCTTACTAGTGTCAATTTGCTAAAATTATGCTGTTTATGATTCAACTCACGAATTGCCCAAAAGTACCATTGTGTTGGACAGACTTTAACATTGACCAGAGGACTATTTTACTTTCCAAAACCAACCTGAAGATAATACGATACTTCACGTATTGCGGGGGCATATTGTCTCCCTTCCATTGTTGGGATGGGCTGGGTAATATTAGCTATCTTGTCCTGCAATAAGTCATTCTCTGCAACAAGTTCACTCACAAAGGGAGATTGCACTTCAGCGACTCTCTGTTGATCAACATAATTCCTGGTGCTTGGAGATCCTCGAAAGGCACGCTTCAACATCCGCATCCAGTTCCTTTCATGTTTTTTTCTCTTCTTCATGAGCACCTCCAAGTGTTCATAATTCTTTTTTAGTGTGTTGTTTCTTTCTCTCAATTGAGTGTTTCTTTCTCTCAATTGAGTGTTTCTTTTTTGCAGGCTCCTAATCTTTCTTAGAAAGTGTTTCCTCTTCTTAATACATCCTACTATCTTGTAAACACTGTCTAGCTTCATTTGTAGCTTCTGATTCTTCCCTTGTAGCTTTTTCTTCTCTTTTTGTTGTTTACCTTTGAGATCCTTGATACTTTCTTCTAGTTCTCTCACTTTTCCTGTGTACACTGTTTCCATGTGTTTGATTTTTTCCTTGTATCGCTCTTCTGTATTCTTGTTCGCACATAACAACTTAGAACATGATTGGCATGAGGACTCTTCCTTCTTATTTTGCTTTGATTTAATCTTCATACATGTAGGCATTACAAATGGCTCATCCAGGAAAGATTGCAGTTGGGCTCTCATCCCATCACGATGAAGAGACTTTTTCATCTTCACAATTTTCTTCTTCACTGCTTCAATCCTAGTTTTCAGAGATGCCTCTGGAACAACGAGCAACTGAGCCAACTCGCTCCATCTTGATCTTGACAGCGCTGTCATGATGACATTAGTTAGCGCTCCGTCTTCTGCCATGGTCTTGAGATTTTCAGCAGTTAGACCAACTGCAGAAGATGAATCACCAAAATCCATATTACCTGAATAATGAAATTGCAAAATTCTATCCCAAAAATTGAACTCTTTAATCAATTTTGGTTAATTAAACTTAATGTGAAATAAACTGAAAATATAAACATAACTTAAATGATAGGAGATGAAATAACAATGATGGTGATAAAAACAAAAATAGTTGCTCAAATTCACTAAAATCCATACCCTAACCTACTCTCCTCAATTATTGATTCTCACTTTTAGGTACTGATCATTTATTCAGTCAATGAATAATGAGACATGAGGTCCTCAAAATAAACACAAACACACAGAGTCACACACTAGTCTTGAGGACTCCATGATGATGTTTTTTTTTTTTGACATACCCTTCATCATGATGAAGAAGTACACCATATGTCAAAATATAACAAAAAGACATCATCATGAAGTCCTCAAGACTAGTCCTGCACACATTACACACAAAGAGAAAAATCTTTTGTATCTTTCGTGATATTTGTTTTCTGTAACATGCTCCATCACAAAATTTTCATCTGGGTTCTGCTTGGTAGTAGGGCCTAAGTCGCTCTTGAACTTAAAACTTCCAATCCCAAGTAGATAGTCATCATCATGAGTAGTGAGGTAGTGATGGTTAGTGAGGATGAACTTAAAACTTCCAATCCCAAGTAGATAGTCATCATCATGAGTAGTGAGGTAGTGATGGTTAGTGAGGATGAGGTTATTCATGATGGCATCTGAGATTCTGGCAGAAAGAATCAGAAATCGAAAAAATGCATCAATACATATTATTGAAAATATTTTAGGCAAAAGCATCAAGAGTCACTCAAGACAGTGGGAATGATGGCATGACAACCAATACCATACTATACAATATTTCAAAACAGGAAGGGAAGTGAGCGTATTTTTAAAATTTTATTTTGTTACAATTTCAAGAAAAAAATGGGGGGGGGGGTGGGACTTCACAAATTTTCATCGTCAATCTATGTCCCTCAAAGTATAATCTTCAGTTTTAAAAGTGGGCTGCCTTCCTATATAGCCAAATACATGTATGCTGGTTATTTAATTTCTTTTGTTTTGTTTGCTTGAACAATTGTAGTTGGGCTGACTTCCTATAAAATATGAATAATAAAATATTTCTCATTCTAATTAAAGGCATTTCACACTCATGAGTAAACAAAAATAAGTTTGATGTAATGAAAAATATGAATAACAAATTAGTAGTGATAAAGTGAATACAAACTACAATAGATTGGGCTTACTTGAAATTAAATAAATTTGAATTCCCAATGCCGTGGAAGAAAAATAATTCACAAAATAAAGGTGTACTCAATAAATTTGATATGTCAAACTGCTATCATGATCTCATCTTTGCAAGACATGCAGTTGCACTCAGCTTACCAGTGACTGTATAAAGGACCACCCAGCCAATAAAGCCTGATTGTTTTCATTATCATATAACAAACAAGCTTATACCGGTATTCATGAATGTTGCTTTAATAAATGAATGAGCAATTCTTGGATTTAGTACCCCCATCTTCAGTCATGCCTAAAACAGCAAAGTCAGTGCTAAATCATCAGACAGGTTTTTTAATTTTAAACTATCTTCATTAATCTCTATTTATACTGAGTATTAGGATGGGGGTTGGGGGTCCGGACTCTTTATATTTTTGAAGCCTTCTTTTTTGTCTCAGGATTACACTAAAAATATGAATTCAATGGAAGTAATCATCTTCTATTTTGTTCTCAATAATATTTCCTAACATTTGTACTAAAAATTGATGAAACTGTTTGCAAATTTTTCCAAATGACTTTCTAAAACTGATCGTCCTGACACACAACCTGTCCGGACACACAACAACTGGGTTTACCATTTATTTGAAAATTGCACTAAGAATATTTCATAAATGAATTTTAATTCTAATTGGCAAAAGGAAAACTAGTTCAAAGAAAGAGCCAGTACTAGACACAGACACTGACAGCAGGGGCGGAAATCTCTCCCAAAAGGTAAGGGGCAAAAGGGGCTGGAAAATTTGACTAGCATTAGCAAGAAAAAAAAAGGTTTTCATTACAAATTTCAGGTCATTTCGATGAAAATAAATGACAAGCAAAAAAAAAGGTTATCAAAATCAATTTTATCCCAAAAGTAAGGTCATCTCGTCCTAAAATCCATGTCTTATTTCGATTTAGTATGATGAATTTCTTACCATCATAATTAAAGCAGAAATAGTAGTGGGGACATTTATATTGTGCCCCCTAAGCCTTAGGGGAGACATGTCCCCCCTCGCGGCACATACCTACTATGCATTATATACTGAGTGCCCCCCCCCCCCCCGGACTGTCTGAAGACGTGTCGGGGTCCCCTTAGCAAGTCCCCCCTGCCCTGGGCCTGGGATCATTTCTGCCCATGGCATGACCAACAGTGTCTGAATGAATGCTCATTTTCCAGTGCAGAGCCACTGGTGACATCCCCCATATTCACTTGTTTCAAGAAAATATTTAGTTATTTCTCAAATAAGACCATGATTATCCCATTCATGACATTACTCTGGTATTTATTCATGGTTAGATTTTATTTGGCAATGATGAAATCATCCAGTATTAAGAAGAAAACAAAGCATTTCTTGACTGAAACAAGTTCAAGTTCATTTCTATGCATCATGTGCATCGCACGTACGGACGCACGTACGTGACGTAATTTTAATCTCTATTGTGATTTAATCTTAATCGCCCCGTACGCGAAAAAAATGGCTCGAAATTGAACAAAATTCAAGGGCATCTCAGCTTGCAAAAAGGCTTCGACAGCCCTTGCGATCCCCCGCGCTGCAATTTCACTTCAATGCACAGAAAGGAAATCAAATCAAGTTTCACAACGAACGAAAAATCCGGAACCCTTCGAAACCCATTTTCCAAAAAATACAACTAAATAAGGTAAAAATTTAAGGCAGCTCAAGACATTTTAGACTTACCGATTGTTTGATGGTTATTTTCGGAAGATTTCTTGGAATTTGAGGCACAAAAACGGTGTCAGTAGCTCACGAAAATCCTAAGCAACACGCTGGCGCGCGAATCGTTCATCGCATGGGGAGACAATCACAAAGGAAAATTTTCATATTCATCCGCGCTGACGGAGGCTTAATTTTGACGATATCACATCGCGATGCGATTGCACTGATTGACAAGCGAACGAAGCTTACGTACAAATTTTTGAGCACTTCCGCGACAGCGCCATCTAGTGACTACGGCCGTGCCTAGTTGTGTGATTGGTCAGGAGTTATGCAAATAAGCCGGGGGTATATGCAAATACGCCGTGGGTCAGCAATATGCAAATGAGACTAAAATTGGCGGGCTCGCTAGTTTCCCGTGGGCGGGGGTTGAATAGCTGAGCGGTCCCTCGATTGGGGCCGGGAACGATCGGGTCGGCGTGCACTGCCAGGTAAGGGGGTATTGTGCTGTCGGATGGTTCGCATCCAGAATTCGGGGATGTCGATCCCGCTTTCTCAGTTGAAGTTGTTAGGACAAAGACGTATACTAATAGCCTCCTTAATCCTGCGTGTATACCAATGTCTTTCTTTGGCAATGCAATGTACACCCTCCCAATCTGGGTGGTGTTAATTGCTTCTCCCAACAAGCCCAAGCATGTTCTGCCACCGCGGATGTGTCGGTTCGCTGTAACCGAACATCGCGCTTGTGTTCAGAAATGCGTTCAACTAGTACTATCGGTCGGGCTGTCTCTCCGATGTAAGACCCGTCACACATCCCTGGCAAGGAATGTTGTATACTACGCCATCACGTCTGTGATCAGGGATAGGGTCTTTGGGGCGTACAAGCTGTTTGCGTAAGGTGGTGTCCGAGCGGAAAACCGTTCGGATACCGTGACCTTCTAATCGGCGTTTAAGTTGTTGTGAAAGGCCATCTATGTATGGCAAGACTGTACAAGTCTTGAAAACCTTCTGATCCCTTGGTGGTTGTTTTTTCTTGAAAGTGTTCTTGATAAAATGGCGTGGGTAGCCGTTGCTGTATAAGGCGCCACGTATGTGTGCTCTTTCTTTCGGGAGTCCAGGCGGGTGAGTTATATGTATGTATAACTATTCCAGACCAACATAGTATGATGATAATTGATATTAATATTATACAATTACATGTAATTTTGATTTTATTTAATTTGTAACGAAAATAAGTGATTACTGAAAGTTCGATCATTTACCAGTAACTTTTTGTCAAAATACTTCTGATTTTTTTTTTTTTAGAAAGTTGATCAAAATAAAAAATGACATACAATTTAGCCATTTTTGTCATGTATATCAACAGATCATGACAGATCAAGAAAAGGCACAGGTGCTTCGAAGAGTCCAAAGGGTCTGTGCCCATATCAAAACAAGACCCCAACCCCAACCTATCAACAGTTGGTAAGAACAGACTTAAAACCAAGTAAGACATTCCTTGCACTTATATTTATACCCTAAATCCTCACCAAATCATGCGAAATTTCAAGTAATTTTTTTTTAAATCTGACATGACAAATTAATCTATTTTCTCGAATAGAAAAAAAAGGTGTAAGAGGCCAGCTTCTCTCCCAATAAAGTAGACATAGCACATTGAACCATGGGCAGATGAGCATTTGATATGTTGTCAGAATGTAGGTTCAAAATTCTAATACGAGAAGCTTCTATTTTCCCAAAGAATATAAAACTTCATTTTTTTTTTCAGAAGAGTAAAAACAACATTTACACGATGACAAACATATTGAAACAAATTTTAATTTCAAAAAAATGTATTTCAGTCAGTAGACAGGTCCTCAAAAAAGGCTGCTTTCTTCCAAGTGATATTCCTATATCTAATGAGCAGAGTGCAGATTTTCATTGTTCTAAATATAAAAAATTCATGTTTTTAGTATGCTGTACATGCAATTGTGGAGAAGAGTCATTCTTTCATGTCATGGGTTTGAATTCATTCGAAACCTTTGTGCAGGTATAACTTGTGATTATAAAAAAGGCTACAAAATATTCTTTGATCTGAAGAGAGTAACTGTCTGTACACTTTATTCTTGTTTGATACCAAATGATGTTTATATCATGATGAAGCTGAAGGTCAATGCCTTAAATGATATAGGACAGGGGTTCTCAAACGTTTTCCTTTAAGGGCCAGATGGGACTCTAATGAAACCCGAAATGGCCAGAGTGAATGAGAAAAAAAAAACTATTGTGCCTTTACCTTTACAAACAAAGAGTGCAAAGCATTTTTTAATGATTTTTTTTAGTTAAAAAACACATCTTTTTTATTTGCAATCCATTTCTTCTCTTTTCTCCTTGTTTTACTGTATGTTTCACTGTATGCCAGTGACTCTAATAAAGTTTCTCCTAAGTGACAATGTCTGTCAGCAACAAGTTTTAAATTTTGATTTAAAACTTTGAAAATTTAAACTTTAATTTAAAAACTTAAAAATTTGAAACTTAAAAACAATTTTAATGTCATGGTTTTACTATCCATTGAATTTTTACACAATTGTGAATAAGGCATTTATCTATATTCATTTTGTTTCCATGTATTTTGATTATGTGTAATATCAATATATATCTACCAATTTCAATACTGGGCCATTCTCTTCTAAATGTTGTAATATTCAGTTGAAATATTTTACTCAATATATTCCCCAATTGCATATATTGTTTAATCACTGAATTAGTATACGATTTATAATTGATTACGTTTAATCATGAATGATATTAATTTGATCTCAATTTGAGTAGCGATTGAATGACGTTAGTGTGATTTTATTTTTACCATATATTAACCCAGATAGTTCAATTTTATTTTAAACCTGTGCAATATTAATCTATAAACAACCAGTTTCAAATTACAAGCATTCTTGTATAATACTATTCAATTCTAATAAATTTCTAGTGATATCATACTTCCTAGATTTCATTGTTCGAACGTACATACAAGCTATGATTAATTATGTGATTATGACTTAATATTTGATCATAATCTGATTTGCGGTTGTGTATGTTCAGTACCTATATTAATTCAATTTGCGCAATTTATATTGTTTAGTTTTCCTTTTAAACTCTCATGATTTAGACACGAACTTTCAATATTTCGAATGATACCCATTCCATGAGTCTATGCTATATACAAATTAAAGTCCGAAATACTACAACTTATTCCCAGTGAACACACTTTAATTTCTCATTGATAATTGTTATAAAAAGTACTACTTTCAATTGTGCATGCATGTAACTATCTCATTTACTATTTATTTCTTGAATCAAATGTTTAATTGTATTATTTATTTTATCTTGTACATACATTGTAACCATTGCAATTCAGTCTTTGGACTGCAAGAATGGATATTTTCAATGAAATCCTTCTATCAATCAAGTTGATTAATACCCTGTCACAAAATGATTGCCAGCCGTAGGCGCTTGTGCAAATGTGCCGTGCATTTCTTAAAAAATGTACATGTACTCATTGTGGAAAATGCACATACTCACCTGTCTGCAGACATGGCCATATGCAGTTTTTTTCGGGAGGGGAGAAGGGATAAGATAACACTTTTAAGCAAGAAAGCGAAGAAACCGAGCTTGTCATTGGGGAGCTTGTGTATGACACAAAGGATTTTTATTAGAATTTTATTTTTCACGATTTCTTCAAAAATTCTTATTATATTGTGTCCATGCAATGTATATAGTTTAAGTTTATTTTACAAAGCGTGAAGGACTTTAGAATAAAGTCAAAATCAGAATTGTGCGATGCTGGCAAGATTTTGTATACAAATTAAAAAACTTAAAAGGGCGATTCATGAAAGTTGTCGGCACCGACTAAACTGTCAGTGCAGACAATTTCAGTGAAATCCTTGGTCTTGATTGGCTAAACTACACTGGCCTCTGACTGTTGCTATGGAGACTGTCGGAGGAAGACAAGTTTTCAGTGCTGACAACTTTCATGAAACAGTGCCCTGAATTCTATAGATTTCCTCGAACTGTACACAACATTTGAACGTACATGTATCTTTACCCCAGGACCAATGTTTGTACCAAATTTTATAAGTAGTTTAAACCAAAGTTTTTTATCAAATTTTTGGCAAATCATATGTTGTTATGGATGTTTTCATGGCAATATGATTTCAGACATGTGTGTGCACCAAATTTCATGAGAATTGGTTAAAAAGTGAAAAGTAGTTCGAACCAATTTTTAAAAATTGTTTGCCATCATATAACAATAGCCGATTTTCATAAAGCATTTTTTCCCCAGAATGGCTCAAAGCGCGTTACAGCATATTATTATCATCCCGGTCATTGGATAAATTTCAATGCCGCACGCAACTATGGAAAGCCAGCAAAGTCAACATGCAAATTGCATGTTTTTCAAAAGAAATTATAGATTTAAATGTATATCCATAAATCTATTGATTTCTTGACCATTTCATGTGTTCTCCTTTGTTTAAAAAGGACATTCTGAAAATTTCCTGGAGAAAGAATTATTACACTGATGGATTTCCATAGAGTTACGATTAGATCAATCGTAACTCTTTGTAAGACGGGGCCATCGGGCCTTACCATACATCAAAGTACTCTGCAGGGGAAACTATTATTTCTGTAAACTGGTTAACTCTTGTGTGTGTTCCTTAATGTCGAAGAATATTTGAACCAATATCTGCATATGAAGGTCAAATTCAACTCCCTTTAATCTTTCAAAAATGACATAAAAAGAACAAGGAAGGTCAGGTTTTATCTTTCTCTTAAGAAAATTATTCTTCATTTTAAAGAAAACACAACTTCCATCTAACAAGAAACTGTATACGCTAGGTACAGAAATAAGATCTTTGGCTTGTTTTTTCCTGGTGGTAATTTGGTTTCCATCTTAGTTTCGGGTCTGTTTCATAGGGAGTTAAAACTGTTGACATTGTGGCAAATGCTATTGTAACAGGAATCCTCAGCGAATCACAATCAAGGTTTCCATGAGAGTTCCAACAATGACAAAGTTCCTGTTTTATGAAATGAACCCCAAGACTAGAATGTTGAATGCATAGATCATAGTAATAATAAAAAAAAAGGTCATTTAGTTGTGGCATGTCTCTTTTTCAGATACTAAACGATTGTCGGACTGGAATATGGGCATTTGTCTCACAAGATTTCAAAATGTGGGAGTGTGTAATCTTTTGCCTTCCATCTGGATGTTTAAGATCCAGAGTAATATTGTTGATATAAAAAAGAGGAGTACATGAACTTAATTTCCGCAAGGAAGGCAATGAATGGCCATGGTACACGCATTGGAGTACATTGTGTCAGAACTAAATCTTGCAGAAATACATTCTTTCCAAGAACAACCATCTTTCAATAACAATCAGAGCTTGGAATTCATTGGATCCTGATATATGCCTGTAGAGAGTTTCAGAGTGGACCCTGATATATGACAGTAAAGAGTTTCAGAGAAGCATTCTGACCCACATGAGAGCCTCACGCTGGCGATTTACACTCTACTGCCCTGACAGTGTTTACCTCGAATGTTCAAAAGAAATTGGATGATATTTCGTACGGGCACTCTTTCTTAAGAGCTTATAGAGTTATAAGACTGATAAACCTCGAAGATATCAAGGGAAATTTGTATCCATTGATGGAGGTTTTGTGATAATCATGAGATGGAGAGACCAAAACATGAACACTAGAAAAAGTATATTGCAGTGTGAAAGGGACTTCCTCAATCTTCAAGAATAGTTCTTCTCCAAAAGTCTTCTGACTATATTCCCGAGACTAAAATCTTGACATCACTTGCAAGGAATGCCCTGGGTTTTTTTTTTAATCAAGTGACAAATTGAAGGAGACATGTGATGAAGGCGGTATCTTTCAATTCTCTTGGTTCAGGATCTTTTCGGCAGGAATTTTCAAACAGTTATGATCTTTTAACGGTCTTATGCAAATGACTTATTAACAAAGAAAACTAGTCCAATAAAGGCTATAGCTGACAGGAAATTTTGATTGCTGCAAGTAAAGCAAAGAAGGTATTGCACTCACATCAGTTGTAAGACTCAAAAAGAAAATCACCCTGATCACCTATCTGATCGCAACAATCAATCTCAAGATGGCTAGTATACCCCTGTATACCCTTTTCTGTTTCTGTGTGCCATTCTTTCTTTCTGGAGGATTGTCAATGAATTATGACGTATTAGGAAGGAATGGATCGCCAAACTGGAGCTCGGTCTCTACTGGTGGGTGCCAACTTACTCATACCAGCCGTGGTATCGAAGCCCGCTGTAAAAAACTTAGTCTTCATTTTGTTCCTAAAGGCCTTCCATACAACACAATAGTGATTGATCTCTCTAGGAACGTAATTGAAACCCTCTACAACAGATCTTTCTCCTATCTCCCAGACATCATCAAACTTGACCTGTCTTTCAATGACATCACTTTGATAGAAGATGGTACCTTTAAGCCTCTGGGTAATCTCACAGAATTAAACCTGGGGGGTAATCACATTGAGTCTCTACCAGCAGGTTTATTTCATTCAAATAAACTTCTTTCGGTTTTCAAAGTTTTTTACAACCAATTGAGTTCATTCCCTAGAGAAGCTCTTCCAACGTCTAACCACATGAAAACACTTGATCTGACTCACAATCCCAAAATATCATCCATAAAATCTCTTGACTTTGCACCTCTTCAGAATAGCTCACTGATGACACTTGACATAAGTTTATGTAACTTAATTAATCTTCCAACCAATACCTTTTCAGCTTTAAAGAGCATTCAATATTTAAATCTTGACTACAATCATCATATGGAGGAATTTCACATCTCTTCCATGTTAGGAATCAATGAAATAAATGATCTACGCTTATCATCCTGCAATATAAAGAGTATAATTCCACTAAACAAATCTTTTCACAATCCTCATGGTTCCCTCAAAATACATCAGATAGGTCTTTATTGGAATGACCTGATCTCCTTTCCAGATTTTGTATTTTGGGGATTAAATCAAACAAAGGTCCTGAGACTGGATCATAATAAGATCTCTACTCTATCTAACTGTACATTTTGTGGACTAGACCAGTTGACTGATTTAGATTTATCGCATAATATTATAAGATACCTACCTCAAGACATGTTCTTCTGTAATAAACAGTTGAAAAAGTTGAGACTTAATCAAAATCTGATAGAAAGCTGGTCTGGCAGTACAGTTTCTAACCTATGCTCATTGAATCACTTAGACCTATCTCATAACAAGATACAAAGTATTGGGAGCACTACCCAAACACATCCCTCTTTGGAATATCTAGATCTTTCTTTTAACAAATTTGAACAGGTGCATGCGTTTTTTCTACAAAGCTATCCTAATCTCACATTGCTAGACATGTCCTACAATGATATGTTTTGGATTAGTCCTCAGGTCTTCTCAACTCTATCCAACTTAAAAGAGCTCTACCTCACCAATGAACAATTCAATATGAAAGTCTTTTCCATTGCTTTCCAAAACATGCGTAATATTTACACATTGGATTTGTCATCTGCAATGCAGTACAAGACTTTTGACGCCTGGCTGTTAACAAATTTTACATCTCTTAAGAGATTGTTTTTATGTAAAAACAACTTACAGAGCAGACATTTATTTAATACTGTGACTACTCAATCCCAGTTTATAAGTCTTGAAACGTTGTTGACACTGGATTTGAAAGAGAATGACCTGGATATGTTAGCGCCAGGAACCTTCGACCCCCTTAAAAAACTTGAAATATTGCTCCTTTCTCAGTCATCTATTAAAGTGTTGGTTTCAGGTGTTTTTGAAGGTCTGACCTCTCTTAAAACATTGGATCTCAGTGAAAATCATATCTCATCATATTTTGAAGATATATTTCCGAAACAATCTCAACTTAGTCTCTTGAACCTGAGCAATAACAATGTTAATCTTTTGCCCGATACACTATTTAATACAAACCCACAGTTGCAAAGTCTTTACATTCAACAAAACCAAATAACTACGATAAAACAAGGAACAATGTTTCCTAAAAATTTCACAATAGATGCATCAGGAAACCCCTTTGTCTGCACTTGTGACTTGCGCTGGTTTCTGAAGTGGCTAAGCTCTAGCAACGTTGAAGTCATCCATCCAAATGATACAAATTGCTCACAATCTTCCTTCAAAGACATGGTAAAATCACCAATCCTGTCATTCAATCCGGATAAATACTGTGGCATTAACATCCTTCTTATAACAAGTGTGTCTTTCGCAGTTCTTTTGGTTGCAGCCTTTTCCTTGTTGGCATACTGGAAGCGATGGTGGTTCAACTACAAGGTGTTCCTTCTTAGACTTGCCATTTGTGGCTACAAGGAGTTGGTCCAGGACTTTGAGGACCAGGACTATGAGTACCAGCTCAACCTGATGTACCAAGAGGAAGACGAGGAATGGGTGGATGACATCATGAAGCCAGTTCTACAGGAAAGGTTTCCACAGCTTGAGAGAGTGGCCTTTGGTGACAACGACCTCCACCTCGGGATGTTCTACATCAATGCTCTCCATTATGCCGTTGAGAACAGCTTCAAGACAGTTATTCTGCTAAGCAAGAATTCTGTGCGTGAAGCCTGGTTTATTACCAAGGTACGTATCGCCCTAGAGGAACTCAATGACAGCAGACTGGACAAGATCATACTGTTTTTCCTTGAGGATATCGAGGATGACGATCTCCCATACCTGGTCAGGTTGTTTCTGAGTAAGAACAAACCTTACATGCTGTGGACGGACGATGAAGATGGTCAAGAACTATTCTGGGCTCAGTTTGAGAAGAGCATGAGAGGAAATAGGCAACTCAATAGTGTTATTCCTGTCTAATTACACGACCTGTTATGTGTAAAATGTTGGCCCACTTATTAACCGATGTGTTAAATCACTAGAGTAAATAAATGATCTTAAGGGGGTCAAATGTAACACAACCTAATATATTAACACTAGGCATATTCGAAAAGTATTAAGGCTTATGCCACCCTAAAAATAGTTATTCCTGTTCAAAGGTAGGAACCTAATCTCTGTATCCCAGAGGAAATGTGGGCTATGTACTGTTATTCATTCTGGGGAGCGTTTCATGAAAGGACTTGTCGGACGTTTTATCCGACAAGTCCCATTTTATCCGACAGTTACCATAGTAACAGTGCCTCACAGCCAATCAGAGTCAGAGAAAGATGTCAGATCTGACAACTTGGCGGACAAAAATGTTGATGAAACGCTCCCCCGATCAATCTTCTGGATCTGTATGAAATTTATGACCCTTGACCTTGCAAACGCGAAACAAATCAGATCACTTTCAGTACCCTTGGCATGCATCTGTGAATGACACGGGTTTGAATCTGATCCATCCACCATTCTTCAGTTATCGTAAGAACTCACAATTTCATGCATATGACCTTTTGCCTCATGGCCACACAATCTGAATTTACTGAGCAAAATGGCGAAAACTTTATAAAAATCGGATAAAAAATGATAAAGTTATTGAAATTTAGCAATATTTTGTGAAAACAGTCGTCATGAATATTGATTAGGTGGGCTGATGACGTCACATCCCTACTTTCCGTTTTTTATGTTATTACTTAAAATCATATTTTTTTCCATTATTTCATACTTGTGTGAATAATACGTCTCCCTTATAATGAAATAAGTTGCAGCAATAGCTATCTAATGCATCAAATCAGTAAATTCAATTTTTCTAGTTCTTCGAGGAAAAAATTTGAATAAACCTAATTTCATATAATAAACTACAAAAGAACAAGTGGAGATGTGAATCACCAGCCCACCTAATAAATATTCATGACGACTGTTTTCACAATATATTGCTAAACTTTACATTTCAATAAATTTGTTATTTGTTATCCGATTTTGGTGAAATTTTCGGCATTTTGCTCAGTGAATTCTACTCTATTTATTAAGCATTAAATATATTCAGCCCGTACCATCCCTTTGAGAGGATAACTTAATTCAAGCAACAACAGTCTAGTAGCCTTAAAGGAAACCAAAACCCAAGAAGAGAAGCAATCTTATTTGAATTCAAAAAAAGTTTCATCAAAATCGGTTATGAAATAAGCAAGTTATGGACGATTAAAAAGTCTTGTTGTACTTACTATGTGGATCCTCAAATTGGCAAACGTGCTTCAAAATGGCTGATTTTGTGGACAACTCTCCATTTGTTTTGTACACATATTTTCAGATTTTCCCCCTTTATTTTACATATTTCACATTATCTCTTACTGACCTTGACATATATGGTGTGGATTATATTTTCCCATGACATATGTTGTGCTCAGAAGGAGGCAACATGCAGTTTGAAAGATGAGGAAAATCGGAAAATTTGTGTACAAAACAAATGGAGAGTTGTCCACAAAATCAGCCATTTTGAAGCACGTTTGCCAATTGAGGATGCCTATAGAAAGTACAACAAGAGTTTTCAAACTCCCATAAATTTGGATGAAACTTTTTTTGAATTGTTCCTTTCATTTATTCCAATAAGATTATTTCTCTTCTTGGGTTTTGGTTTCCTTTAACCGCGTCACCCAAAGGCCATACGCAACTACTTTCTATCTCCAAAACATTCTCCGTGTAACTAAAAGTACTGTCTGATTTGTTCTATGTATTTTTTATGGTTACCTCCAAATGTAGGCCTTATATATTTAAGATTATACTGTAAAAACTGTGGTGTTAAAACTGACACCAATTGGTTTTAATAGAGGACCACACCCCGAGGTGTTAAAAGTACCCCCTAAAGATTGAACATAACACCAAAGAGTGTAAATGTAACAACCAAAGGTGTTTTAATAACACCTCTAGGTGTAAAACTTACACCACCAATTTAACACCGGTGTAAAATAACTGGTGTGGTCCTCTATGTACACCGGTTAACACCACAGTTTTTGCTGTGTAGTTATTTATAACACACAGTCAATGGGAGTCCACACAAAGTGTCGGTCACCTCACTCCCCTTCAACATGTTTGTTTTTCTTAGCCTAAATCATATTGTCTTACTTTTCAGGTAAGCCTGGATATCAAGTGGTAAATCACGGCTGTAAATAATGCATTTATGACTGACTTTGAAGAGTTGTATGTAATGTAACCGTTCTTTTGCACAAGTTCAGTAATGAATAATTTTGCTCATTTGCTTTGGAAGAGAACAGGAAATGCAAGTTTGTTAGGCAAAGAGTACTATTGACTAATTCAAACTTTGAATGTGCAAGCAATGGTGTTTATGAATCTTACGACATATGAACATTGCGGCGTGGCATGGTGTGCTACACTATTGAAAACTTCTGCAGTTTTTCTCGGCACCCGTTAACCACTTTGCTATTCGTGCTGTTATCGTTATAGAGTACCGAAGTATGACATCGATCAGTTGCCATGGTGACATGGCGGGCTGGTTCTAAACACAGTCGCAGCTGACGATCGTCTGTACACATTAGTATTTTCAAATAACATTGGATCGTCTGAAAAAATAGGTTGCAAGCGATCAAATTCCGAAAGCAGCAATTTTCTCCTATAAGAAACGCAAGCTTTCATTCGGCGGGTTCATTTATTAAGAACTAGGCCGCCATGACACCATGGCAACTCACTGACGTCATCGCTTCAGTCATCTCTCTGTATATATTCACTGCAGATAAAATATTATTATACTGAGAAGAATTTAAATTTGTCTGTGAATTTGATCCGCCGGCTCACCCAGTGTGGTGCCGGGCCTCGCCTGGGTCTATGTTATGATCAACGAACGTAGAGGGCAGCAACACACAAGCGGTTTCTCTAAGGAAGGTCAACTCCGCTCGAATTTTGTGACCACTCTAAAAAATAAGGGGGAATTTTCGGAATTTTGTCGAGTTGATTTTTTTTCATTTGTTAATTTTAAATATTTTTAATGAACAATTATTAGGTCGGTTATTCTAAGTAAAAATATTAAAAATATTACTTAATAAAGAAAATATTTAGCTTAAATAATCATGATTTTGACATTTTTTCCCATTTTTGAATATTAAGTCTATGACGAGGATACCTCTTATCTCTTATTTTCCTCTGCTGAATTTCGCTGCACCACTAATAAATGCATAGACAACCACCGTAATAATCGAGGTCATTTTTCTGGCCTGGGTGCGCCGAGTCTGGGCCGGTCGCGTAGCTACTAGTAACGTTGATGATGCGCTGGGGCTTCAGTCGACTCGTCATAGATCTTCTAGCAACATACACAATGACGTCTAATTTGCCTGGTCTGATTTGAAGTGCAATTGCTTCAGGGCTGATGTTTATCAACGATGATTGTTCAAGGTCAGATTTCAAATTTTAAATTGCATTTGACTTTTAAGTTTATAAATCTTAATACAAGTCGCCGAATCCCCGAAATCCGGGTCTAAATTTCAACTTCGAGTCCGAGACTATGGACGGCGAAAAAAACCCATGCATCGGATGCATTGCATTGGCTGCGCGCTGCAGCTGAGCTGCACAGCCAGGCGCTGCGTCGCGTCGAAGGTCGATAATCATTGAGCAACCAAACTTCCGGACCAAAGCCAAATTAAAGCTTGAATAAACGGCCACCTATTCACATTTTCCCTGTTTTCTTCAATAATTTCTAAGAAAAATCAGCCAATTCTGGGAAATTAATTGCAATGTTACATCGTTTGCAGAGTGCCATCATCGTTTTGCGTTAGACTTAACCTTACTTAGATCTAGGCCTAGACTAGAAGAAATGGGAGCTAGATAGATTTTACACCATCTTAATTTATGATTTTGGGCAGAAAGTAGATTTGATAGACAGCATCCATATCTTAATTTGACCATTGATTCTGTGCAATCAAAGACTTTTACATAATTTGTTTGCCATCATGATTGCAAGAATTGGTAAATTTTCCTGGGCCTGCATGGCCTTGGCTTGGCTGGCAGAACGCGTATTTTTTTGGAGAAATTTCGAAAGTGAAAGAGCAAAGTGACTGAGCTCGTCGTGATTTTATTTTTATGCATTTTCTAACTGAATTTTAAAGATTTCATGCCTAACGGTAACTTGTCAACCATTAAATCTTCTAGTTCTAGATCTAGACTTTACCCTGTAGGCATTTAACGGACTAAAAAAATCATAACCTCCTTGCGGCTAGCCCATGCAGGCTGGCCTTAATTGAACCAAACTTAGCTTGCATGGACCAACCCTCAAATGGTCTAGATTTAGGCGTCCTATACTATAAAGACAATGTGGAATTCATCTGTTTTGAGTTTATTATTATTTTAGTATTTTTTTATTGTTGCATAGACTATCTCATACCAACAAGTCGTGCTAGATCTATATATATTCTAGATCTACTTAGATATCCAGTGTGGAACAACATCTTCAACAAATCGAGACTGGTCAGAGCATTTGTCTAGTTAGACAAATAAAGTTAGATCTTTAGACTTGGGTCTATCGATCAACTAGACAGGAATAACCGTCGTTTCTGGGGATTTATTCAACAATTTCTGACATTTTACTATAATCTCCATCGGTGAGTGAGCCAGCGCAGTTCAGCAGAGCAACCAAAATACAGAGACTGAAGCTTTTGGTCTATCGATCAACATGATCAAGATCTAGGTTAGATGTAGACTTCACTTATTACTGATTGGAATGTATTTCTAAATTTATAAGTTTTGGGGAAAATGGTGAAAAGAAATAACATACTACTGATAGATACGTGAATTATTTTTTTAATACCCATTGGCATTGCTGCCTGCTCTAATAAATAAATAAATGAGTCACGGCCTATATGGACTGCAGATAAAAGCTGATCGACGCCTAGCTAGCAGAACAAGTACCAGTGCTAGACTAGGGGGTTGAAATCTAAGCAGACGACGGAGCATAATGTAGCTTAAGCATAGAATGATGATGGGTTCAGCGAAGAGCCCAGAGAAAATAAGGGGGACATATTCAATCCCGAAATGCTTTGCGAGTGGTCACAAAATCGTCTCGGCGCAAATCACCTAATTCAGCCGTCTGGTGAAATCGCTGATAACAACAATCACCGATTTGGTAATGATTTTAGTTTCCTATAACTTGCATTTGTAAAGTTTTAAATATCAAAGTATGTTTTCATATTTATGTATATCCCTCAACATATTTTTTAATGTTATCTTTGATATCGTTGTAGTTATATTCTTTCATATTCGTTTCTTGATCACTACTAATTTGTTGTTGTATTTGATCGGCATTTGATTTCGTTGCCATGAACAATAAAATATGCGCGCAGCTCAGTTGCATGCGCGTATCGAGTTGACCTTCCTTAGAGCAACACGCTTGTGTGTTGCTGCCCTCTACGTTCGTTGGTTATGATTTAATTGTTGCAACATGATCAAAATAATTATAACACTAATGTACATTTAAGTACACTATTATTAACATTGTTGTTCACACCAGGGCCCTGCTTCATGAAGACCTGTTATAATAACAAATGCACAATTTCTACAGCAAGTTTATTCTCTGCTATTATATGTTTTCGCAAATTTTTCGTCCATTTCTGGAGCGGATGAAAACCGATGGAGCCACCCGTGAAATTTAGCCCGTCCGCTGTGTCCTTTATGAAGAAGTTTTGTGTCAGAGAGTGGGACCAGGGGAGCGTTTCATGAAAAGACTTGTCAGATGTTTTATCCGACAGTTACCACAGTAATTGCTAATCAGCCAATCAGAATCAAGAAAAGATGTCAGAGCTGACAACATGTCCGACAAAAATGTTGATGAATCGCTCCCCTGGCCTTTATTCGCCATTTGTATATTGTCAAATTTGAGATTACGTGTAGAGAGTTTCACGGAATATTTTTCTCGATGAGGTTTGATAATTCATGAGATTTTTTTCCCTGTATGATACATGTTTCTTGTGATAATTTTCTTGGAAAATAATTAGAAATGGTAAATGAACTGAGCTTGTTTGTTCAATTGCTTTGAAATTCAAGATTTAATTTGCTATTAAAATAAGCATCCTTTCAACAAATTACTTCTGTTCTTGGTTAATTTCAAACCTTTGCTCTCTGATGACATAGTTGTATCTGTAATGATGAAACGTACAGTATGTGTTCATAAATATCAAGGTTGGTGATCTTTGACTATTTTTGCTTTAAATTTCTTCACTTTAACAGAACATATGTACAAGCTTGGTTAGGAAAATTGATAAATATCTTGGTAAAGTGTAAAAACATTTGTTGTGCTCCAATCATTTTATCAAATTTCATTACAGATATCTATAAAAAAAGAAATCAAGATTTCTACCCGATACTTTTTTCCTGAAACAGAATTATTTTGCATGTGCAACGAGGTTTCATAAGATTAAAACATTTCCCCAAAGACTTAAAAAAAATAGGCTTTCATACAAATATAAAGGGGCCCAATATTTAACACCAGTGAATAGGATGAATGATCAGCTCATTTAAAAAATAGGTTTCAAATCACCTGAAACAGTAAAATAGCCCTAATTCTCCTGCCAGCCATAGTCCAAAGTAAACGATATGTCTTCCCATTTGGGAAAAAGAAGTTCAGTAGCTACCCTCCATAGAATCAGTGTTAGATTGATAATCATATTCATACACTTTGTCAATCAGCTATATTAAAGTCAAAATCCTATCTGGTGTAAGACCAAATTGGTGTTAACACTTCTCCTGTGTGGACATATATAAATTCAGGGATGGTGTTAAATCAACACCGGTGTTTTTGCAGTGTATCGATTGACTATGAGAAGACACATGTATGCATTGACCTTGAAGGTCCACGATGTATCTGTTTACAACATCCTACAATATCTTATACCGTCAAGTTGTCATTCACATTCCTATACAATGTTATATCCGTGTTCTATTTACAAGGATATTTGAATCAACATCTGCATTGAAGGTCGAATTCAACTCTATTAGGAACAAGGAAGCATTTAGATATCATTTTCATTTCCTGAGAATATCATCCTTTCTATTGAAAAAAGGAATTTCCTTCTACAAAGAAATATTTTTACTTCTGTTTAAGCTATGCACAGGGGAGGCAGAGCGAATTTGAAAGTGTGGGGGGCACTGGGAAGAGGCACCTTTTCTTTCGAAGTGGGTACTTTCTTAAACATGACCGTTTGCAGAAATATTTCGCTGGATGTTCATTACTGGAGGCATTTTTCCCTGCTTTGAGGTATTTTTATCGACCTCCCTGATTTTTCCCTGACTGAAAAAAAATGATGAAATTTTCTCTGATTACCTTGGTGGGCTGGGAACCCTGGATATGCTAGTTTCAGAAATAAAATAATCTTGAACATTTTGTTCCTGGTGGTAATTTGATTTCCAACTTAGCTTGGGGCCTGTTTCATAAAGATGTAAAATGATTGCCATTGTGAAAACTGCCATGGTAACGAGGATCAGCAGCGAATCATAATCAAGGTTTCTGTAAGAGTTACAATCATGAAAAAGTTCCTGTCTTTATGAAATGAGCCCCAAGGCAAGAAGCTCTGAGTGCACATATAGCTCATAGTAGTATACAGTGCGTCCCACGAAACCGAGATTTATCGGTGTTTAATCTGTTTATCATAGCTTTATCTCAAATAAAATAGACAAGAGACCTATCAATGTAACGCTTAGAGTCTGATCTTTCATCTTGTATATTATGAGGAAGTAAAACATTTTGAATAAAGGTTTCTAAAAAGTTATACTTGACGGGGAGTATATGAATTTCAAAAAAGAAAATTTCTTGTTAACAGACCCGATTCTGCGCCACAAGGGGCCCGTTGCAGAAAGAGTTGCGTTTGAACGCAAGTCAAAAATGCGCGCTGTTGATTGGTTGAAAATCAAGTTGCGCATGATTTATGGAGTTGCGATTGATTGCAACTTTTTCTGCGACGGGCCCCAGAATGGGTTCGTAAGAACTCTTGCCTTAATTATTTTAGCTTCTTCCCTTCAATTGACGGCTGGTACCAAGCCTAAATTGTTGACCTGGACAGCCAATCACATGCAGCTCGCCGATTAGCGTCCATTGCGGTCCATTGTCTCTTTCTGGTCTATTATACGCCACAGTGCGTCCCACAAAAAACAAAACCGAGATTTATCGATGATTTATCATGACTTAATCACAAAAAATAGGCAAATGACCTACCATTGTAAAGCTTAGAATCTCCTCCTTCATCTGAAATTACTTAGATTATTTCTCATTCAAGCATGAGTAAACAACAACAATTTGAAGAGGGGATACCTAAAAGTCACTTAGCGCGCTGTATCTGGATTTCACAAAGAAAAATACACTTTTTTAAAAGTTCAATGTCTGCTCGTTGATTTGATACCTCAATTACAGAAAATGGTCAAGAAACGACAAAGTTCTGGTTATTTGAAATAAGGCAAATTTTTTAAACAATTCAATAAAATGAAGAGGTTTTACAGGCTAGCGTCCAGACTCACTCAACACTCTGTTTGTTGACGATAAGCCATGCATTAAGTTTTTTGTTAAAGGGATGGTACGGGCTGAAAATATTTATATTTAAATCAATAGAGTAAAATTCACAGAGCGAAATGCTGAAAATTTCATCAAAATGGGATAACAAAATGACGAATTTATTGAATTTAAAGGTTATCAATATTTTGTGGAAACATTTATATGCACATTATCATGAATATTCATTAGGCGTGCTGAAGATGTCACATCCCCACTTTCCTTTTTATGTTATTATACATGAAATCATAAATGTTGCATTTTTTATACATGTGTAAATGATGTCTCTCCATTATGATGAAATAAGTTAGGGCAATGAATAACTAATGCACTTAATCATTCAATTCAATTATTTTAGTTCTTAGTGGAAAAAATTAATAAACCTAATTTCATTTAATAAAATACAAAAGAACAAGTGGAGATGTGGGGAGCGTTTCATAAAAGGACTTGTCAGACGTTTTATCCGACAAGTCCTGTTTTATCCGACAGTTACTATAGTAACAGTGCTTCTCAACCGATCAGAATCCAGGAAAGTCGTCAGATCTGACAACTTGTCGGACGAAAATATTGATAAAACGCCCCCCAGAAGCATGGGTGTGACATCATCAGCCCGCCTAATGAATATTCATGATGATGAGGTATTTCCAGCCTGGACCATCCCTTTCACCGTGCGATAGCTTCTGTGGGAAACCGGTGAAAACACGTTTATTTAATGAAATTATGGAAATACAAGCATTGTTTCGAGGGAACAGAACTTTTTTACTTCTAGACCATTTTCTGTGATTAAGGTAAACAAATGAAGGAGCAGATATTGATATTCTTAGGCATGTGATTTTCTTTTTGAAACCCAGATACCCCCGCCAAATGAGTTTTTGGTATCCTTTCTTCAAATTGTTTTTGCTCACCCATGTGTGAATGAGAATGATCTAAGTAATATCAGATGAAAGAGGAGATTCTAAGCTTTACATTGGTAGGTCATTGCACTATTGTATTTATGATTAAGTTATGATAAATCATCGCTAAATCTCGGCTTCGTTTTTTTTCTGTGGGACGCATGTCGAAAATCTTCAGTATGTCCGTTTTTAAGGCTCTTTTACGAAATCACTTGTCTAAAAAGTTCAAATTTCCTATTTGATTTGATACTACAATCATAGAAACTATTTAAGAAATCACAAATTTCTGTTTCTTTGAATATTGCTTGTTTTCCATACTTTCATGAAAATAACAAACATGTTTTCACCAGTTTTCCAACGATTTTAGGCATGACTGATCGTCAACAAAACGGAGTGTCGAGTAAGTCTGACAGCTGGTACAGCCTTCAAAATCCCTACATTGTAACATACCTTAATTAATGTAACTTTATTTTTGATTTCTTGACCATTTTCTGTAACTGAGGTATCAAGGAAAAGAGTAGATATCTAACTTTTTAGAAATGTTGTTTTCTTTTTTTGAAACTCAGCTACCGCCCGCCAAGTGACTTTTTGGTACCCTTCTTCGAATTATTTTTGCTCACTCATGCTTGAATGAAGATTAATCTACATTATTTCGGATAAAAGAGGGACTCTTAGCACGCTTGCAGCAGCAGTGCTGACGTTGATAATGATTATACATTAATTTATCACCAAAAATACCATTCATTTGATCGAAAAATACTATTTTCAATGACTCTTATTGACACTTGTACTTGATCATTAGACTTAAGACTTGTGCAAGGATACTTGATTACCCTTATATCCACACTTTATGAACTAGATCTAGAAACTTTCAAAGATATGATCGCAATTCAACAAATACCCTCAATATGCCAAAGTTCCTTGACCTTACCCATGTCAAAAAGACAGTTAAGGACCAGTTCATATCTTCATCTCTCACCTATTTCTCTAATACCTCACTTTATCTCCTCTTGCAATCTTGTATAAACAAGGTAACTGTAAGGTAGACTGTAAATCAGAAATATATATATACAGCAATTTTATTCCAAGACGAATTCTAAACAGACATAAAATACATTAAATGAATATAATTATTATCATTCTAAAGATTATTTCCATTCGCGTAAAACTTCCTGATTAGTATTAATGGCCCGAATTCTCGAAAGGTGGCTAACTTAGCCGGTGCTAATTTAGCCCACTGGGCTGACTATCCCCCGTGGGCTAACTTAGCCCACCGAGCATTTCACAAAGCGTGGGCTAATTAGCACCCCGGTTAACTTAGCCCACCGGGCTAAATATTTAGCACAGTGGGCTAATGACGCGATTTAGCTGGGCTAAGTTAGCCACCCTTCGAGAATTAGAGGAACTATAGGAACATTTGCATTTACACTGTACACAGTGATGTCAAAGCTGCACGAGGAAACACCTGTCTATTAGAACGTCTTACAGGCTGTGTAAGATGATAATTCAAAATCAACTTTATTTCCACAATCAAAAAATGTAAATATATAAAGTATTTGACATTAAAAAAGGGATTATACATGTGGAGAAATCAAAGGGAGCACAATAGCTTTTACAAATTGACCCCATTATAAAAAATCAAATTAATACACGTCAACATTTACACAAAAGCTACAGTGGCTCACCAATGAAGTGAGAAGAGCCGGCCAGTTCAAGGTGGTGATGGTTTATCGCTTGGTAAACACAATTGTTGGTGTACCAACGGTACAGTACTTCAATAACCAGGCCGCTACTTCTACTTCTCTTCGTGGTCATCAGAGCTTTATGAAGTGACAATTTCTCTTTTGAAATCATTCCAATGGGTAGTTTTTTTTCGGGGAAGAAGGTATTCGCTCATTGCGTTCTTAATATGAAGGTAGGGTTTACCTTGAATTGTTCAATGTGAGAGCGTCTCAATCATAGACATAACAAGGTCAATTTCATGTTTTGAACCTCACCTGCATGGTCATAATAAAAATCAGCTTTGCCAGCATAATGTCCATTACTGCATAGACCTTTAATTTATTAATTTTTTGTTACATGGGCTTACTAATACAAGCTTTGCATTAAATAAGTCCCTAATTTTCATTTTCACATGCTAATTTTGACCTGTAATTATTTAATTATTCAATTATTAAAATGTGCTTTGAAACTGCGAATTATTCATTTACTGATTACTTCTCTATTCTGCTTCGTATATTAGGTATGTCTATATTTGTTTTTATGTTTATTATCTGAAAATGAAAAAAATAACTTAATTGAGTCAATTACCCTATAAAATGCTTCACATGATTCAATTAGTTATGGGACTTCATTAAAAAAGTTGAAATATTACTGTCAAAGCCTTTATCTTTACAAATTGATTACCAAATGTCTGAAATAGAATGACCTCCCAAAGTCTTCATATGATTAAAATCATAAATAGAATCGTCCCTGGTGACAAAATAATGGTATTAAATCATAATTCAGGTCATAGCTGGGGAGCAAACCATTGTAGGATCGGGCGATCGGTCGGTCGATCCGATGCAAATCTTGCACATCGATCTTCTTCCTTAGTTTCTAACAAATTCTCATGAAACTTCGAACACATATTGGTGTTGTGGCATAAATATGCAAGACACGTTTTTCGCAAATGTCGTAAATTTCGTGGGGATGGTAACGGAATACTATGGCAAAAAAAATTGCAGTTCGAACTTCTTCCTCAGTTTTTAAACAATTCTCATGAAATTTGGCACACACATTGGTGTTGAGATAAAGATGTGCAAGAAACATATTTTGTGTGTGTCAGAAATTATGTTGCTATGGTAACGGCATATTATATAGTAAAAATTTTGTAAAAATCCTTCGGTTAAATTACTTTAGCAATGTTTCACAAATTCTCATGAAATTTGGCTCACACATAGGTTTCTAGTTACAGATGTCTTAGCCACATATGCGAGTGTGTGTGTGTTTGTGTGTGAAAGTGTGTTGCCATGGTAACATAATGTATTCCCAAACTTAGGGGGAAAAAATCATGCAGTTCGTACTAAATAATCAGTTTTCAACTAATTCTCGATAAATTTGACTCACATTTTGGTCTTGAGGTGAAAATGTGCATGTTCCACATGTCAGTAATCGTGTTGCCATGATAACAAGATATTATATGTCAAAATTTATGCAAAATTCTTGCGATTTAAACCATTTCATCATTTTCTTTTACAAATTCTTATAATTAGTTCACACATTGGTCTTGTGATAAAAAGAGGCAAGTAATATTTTTTCCGTGTGTTGGAAACTGATGTTAACCTTGCAGCCCCTAAGAACACAAAGAAACTTGTGCAGTATAGACAGCTTCGGAACATTGACATTGCAGTCTTCACAGAAGATATTCGAAATTCTTCCTTAGCAACGTCAACGCCGGGACACTCTTCTGAAGCGGTTGGTATCTACAACGAAACCCTGAGCCAACTCATTGACAAACATGCGCCGATGAAGAGCAAGACTATCACAGTTCGACCTTCTGCTCCATGGTACACAGAGGAGTTGAGAGAGGCCAAGAGAATCCGACGCCAGGCAGAACGGCGCATGCAGAATTCTGGTCTTTCGATTGACAAGCAGCTGTATCAGCAAAGTTGTTTGGCTTATTACACTGCACTACATGAAGCCAAATCCAAGCACTTGACTGCTGAGATTACAGAGGCTGACACCAAAGGACTTTTTCGTATTGTCAAAAGACTTACGTAACCTTCCAGTCAGGAAACTGTCTTACCTGAACATTGGAATGCTGTGGCACTAGCCAATGAATTTGGTAACTACTTCAATGGCAAAATTGCTACCATTGTATCTGGACTTCAGTCTTCTTCAGCTAATCTTCAGTTTCCACCAGCTGCCAGCGAAATTCCTGACCTGGGACCGGACAAATGTTATTCAGCATTTAAGCCTGTATCCTTGAATCAAGTGAAGAAACTCATTGCGTCACTCAAGCCTAAATCGTGCAACCTAGACCCGGTGCCAACATGGCTCGTTAAGACATGTCTAGACGACCTTCTGCCTATCATTGTGTCAACAATCAACTTCTCCCTCTTGTCTGGTGAAGTCCCAGAAGCACTCAAGACCTCTCTCATAACACCTCTCCTAAAGAAGTCATCACTTGACAGGAATGACTTCAAGAACTACAGGCCGATCGCCAACCTCCCTTTCCTTAGCAAAGTTCTAGAGAGGATTGTGTCCATGCAGCTTAGGTCTCACCTAGAGTCCAACGACTTGTTTCCAGCAAACCAGTCGTCGTATCGGCACCATCACTCGACTGAGGCAGCCTTGTTAAAGGTCGCAAATGATCTTCTGTTAGCCACTGACAGTGGACTCGAAGCTTGTCTGGTACTATTGGACTTCTCGTCTGCGTTTGACTGCCTGGACCACACGACTCTCTTCAAGCGACTCGAAACTACATACGGTGTAAATGGATCTGCGCTTGAGTGGATAAAGTCCTATCTTTGTGATCGTCTCCAGAGAGTTGCAGTTTGGGGCTCTCTGTCACAGTCATTCCCTCTCCGATGGGGCGTCCCACAAGGGTCGGTTGTGGGCCCTCTGCTTTTCATTCTCTACACTGGCCCTCTTTGCGATGTTATTGCTTCACATCATGGCATACATCACGTTATTATGCAGATGATACCCAGCTGTATCTTGTTTTGAGAGCTGATGTTGGTGACAGAAAGGGTGCAATCAGTAGACTCACTGAGTGTTTACGTGATGTCAAGTTTTGGTCCTTAATCAATAACTTGAAGCTAAACGAAGCGAAGACTGAAATGCTGCATATATCATCCAGGTTCAGGCAGCAGTCTGATAATCTGTCTCCCTTACATCTGTCTGGAACATGTGTCCAGAAATCGGAGTGTGTTCGTGATCTAGGTGTGACTTTTGACAACCACCTTTCTCTTGTACAACACATCCGCGACAAGTGCAGGAAGGCTTCTTGGGGGTATAGCCAGAATTGACCGAATCCGGAAATACCTCAACACTACAGCTACTGAGAAACTCATCCACGCATTTGTGTCCTCCCATCTTGATTATTGTAATAGCCTCCTAGCTGGTCTTCCCCAATCCCACATTGCTCCCCTTCAGCGCATCCAGAATACCGCAGCCGGACTAGTTACTCGGACTAAAAAGTATGAACACATCACCCCAATCATCAGGTCTCTCCATTGGTTACCAGTACAGAAGCGCATTGTCTTCAAAATTCTCCTTCTAGTTTACAAGTGTATCCACAATCAAGCCCCTTCATATCTACAGAACCTCGTCTCCCTCCGGTCCTCATCAGTTTCATCTGCATCTCGACGTCTCCGCTCACTCACTACTGCCCATCTTCAACTGCTGCCTGGACCCCGAACAAAAACCAACTACGGTGGCAGATCCTTTTCAGTAATCGCCCCCAAGCTTTGGAACAGTTTCCCCATTAATGTACGTGAAGTGCCATCATTAGAATTGTTTAAGTCCCTCTTGAAAACTCGCCTCTTTTAATTTTGGTTATCCTATCCTTCCCTGCCTGATTTGCATGTAATTATAACCCTCAGTTAAATTGTATCACAAGTCATATTGTATTTAATATTTCAGTAGTTTATGATTTTAATTGATTGAGATGTCGATCTTTTGTATTTAAGTTGTATCTGTTTAGATTATTTCTATATTATATTTCTAATTAATCTAGTAATGATATTCTTACTTTCATTATATTTGTTGTATACTATATAATCCTAATTAATTGTCTTATACTATTCGTACTCTTATCATTTCTTTCTTTTCTTAGCGCTTTGAAACATTATGTATAAAGCGCTTATAAATGTTGTGTATTATTATTATTGATCACCTTCAGTGACAGTGGTAGTTTCAGTGAGTGTTAGTATGAATGAATGAAGATCCTTCTGAGGCTGACCATTGCACATGAAATTTCCCTTGCTGATCTGAGGGAAAGAACCCTGAAAGAATAAAATGAATATTGAAAAAATACTTTGCCAATTTATTTCCTATTCTCATTTTTCAGTTTACAAATATGCATAAAATCTATAATTTTTTATTTGAAACATAATTGATGCAGGAATACAGGCCTGTCGTGGAATTTGAAAGTGAAACAGTAGGATTTGAAATTCATGAACACAATACGTATCTCACTAAATGTATAATGCGAGCACAAAGTTTAGTGCTTGCTGTACGTTTTCAATACATTGACCTGAAAAGTGATATTTTCAAGGAAATGTTGCATTATTATTTAAACATTATACTTATCTCACTAAAAATAACGAGAAATCGAAGCGGGAGCTGAAATTTGTGGACATATTTTGGATATATTGAGCTGAGAACGGGACATTTTTTAATCATGAACTTGAAATATATATTCCAGGGGAAGCGCGCTGGACAAAGAACAACATCTTGATCAACTTGTCTTTCTCTTCTAATCTTTTCCCTCTTTCTTTTATATTCATGGCTTTGTTCAACACGTAAATAATAAAACACAATTTAATTCATGACTTTTCATATTTTCATGCCATTATACCAGGAAAAACAAAGCAATTCCATAAAAAATATCAAATCCGAACTCAATAATGGTGGGTCTTATGTATACAGTAACAAAGGGTATATTGCCAGTTCGTCTACTGCGAACTCGTCCACTCACCGTCCACATGTTGTAACTTCATTTTGTCTAATGCCATTCCCTCCATCAACAAGTTTGGTCCAATCATCACTTCGTCTAATCACCATATCGTCTATGACCATGTCGTCTCATAAACAGTTGGTCTAATATCCATTTCATTTTAATTCATTTTGCACAATTTAACACTTAGTCCGATTAGACCAAATGGTATATGGACTAAATGGCTGTTGGACCAACTGGTTATCAGACGGAATGGCATTGACTAAATGAAAGTATGTCGTGGACGAACTAAAGGTACACCAAATGATATTACACGAGTTGGAAATTGGACGAATTGACATTAGACGAATTGGAAATAAACCTATCAAAGCATCACTTCGGTATATCATGAAATCAATGTTACAGTGAATAATAGATGGAAAAATACACATGTGAAACAGATTATATGATGATCCGATACAAATTTGATATGATGACGGGCAAAGATGATATCTTACCTGTATGTATGATGCCTTTTCTTTCAATGTAGAGTGGAACTCTTTATCTGAAATTTTGTACGTCAAGTCAGACAGAATAGGCATAGTACACAGTGCCTCAGCTAAGTTGCTGGATGAAGTTGTTGAAAGGTTATATAAATCCAGAAAAAGGGTTTTGACCTGTGACAATGAACGCACACACATAAACAAAAAAAAATAATAATAATGATATACCACCACACATCTGTAATTCTTTTTATATATTGTTTGTGATTATTATACAAACAAAATACCTCACCAACGAGTCTTCGTTATCAAAACATGATGTCTTGTATTTCATATATTGTTAGTACTCTCTTGATGTTTCTATCTTTCTATTCAGTTCTTTCTTTCCCACTATGTTTTTCACCTGTTACATATAAGAATAATTGTAGAAGAATTGTGAAAGCAGTTACATTCATCTATTAGTTATTTCCCTTTAAGGATAGCCAAGAATTGTAAAGAACATTCAAGAATGTCTTTTTATTATGCAGGCCTTGCCTATTTAAAAGGCCAAGGAGTTGTATTGTTATTTCTGAATAGAGATTAGGAACAATAGGCTTAGCTATGTTATTGACACTCTTGATTTCAATGAGGTCATTCAGGAGTGTTCTGGATTTTGACTGCTCCTGAAAGGAGAAAGTTCTTTTGGAAAGCAATGCTAGAACTTTCCATTATAGTGAATTCTAGAACACTTGTAATTAGTATAAAGCTGCAGATTTTTCAAGATGATCAACACACCATCACATCATATTAGATCACACCATCACATCATATGAGAGCAGGAGATCACATCACATCATATGAGATCACTTCACCAGATCAGATCAGAGCAGTTTATGCATCAATGAACTGTTTGCAGTTATTTTGAGAAATTATTAGTTCTCATCGAGATCATCAACATCATCAACCTGTTAAATGAATACGCTTCAACCCATGGATTGCTGAAATTGACCGTTAATCATCATCAACATCGTCTTCACGGACATTTCAACTCGTTGCAGTGACTCTTATTATTCATCGGACTTCAACATCAGTTTCATCATCGCCATCATTGTGAATTTTCGCCAGCCAACTGGGATCTTATCATTTGGACCATAAAATTGGAATAACACCAGAACTGATTTCAAGAGACGTAAGACTATTTATTATTTATGCTTTATTAGTTTGTTTAAGTACTTATTTATTTCCTGTAATAAAAAAAAGGAAATCAAGTTTAAACTTTATATCTGAATTTCTGATTGTTATTTGTTGCAGTATCGTAACAAATAATTTTGGGGGCTTGTCCGGGAAACGAAAACCAAATTTGTACAAGCCAAGGCAATTTGAAACGAAAACCAAATTTGTACAAGCCAAGGCAATTTGAAACGAAAACCAAATTTGTATAAGCCAATTTGAAACTAAAAACAGTTTTTCAGGAGACGAAAGTCAATTTGAAACAAAAGCCAATTTGAATTGGAAACATTTTGGAAAGTTCTAGAATATACTGTACTGTGTTATTACGTGCTTGTATTTGTGTATATTCACTATGGCTACATTTGATGTTGAAGAATTTCTTGCGAGGACAGAATTGTCATATGATCATTTGAAGTCACTGAAGAAAGATGATTTGATAACAGTTTGTGATCATTTGGGTGTATCTCTAGCCCCAGGTTTAAAGAAGGCAGAGATAATTGACTTGTTAGCTAGTCACATGAAGCTTACAGAGGAGTCTGAAATTTCTGTTACTGTTTCAGATGATGCTCAGATTCAACTTGCAAAGTTTGAAATGGAAATGAAAATGAAAGAGAATGTCGAGAAAGAGAAAATCAAAGAAAACCTTGAGAAGGAAAGAATCAAAGAAAACCTTGAGAAGGAAAGAATCAGAGAAAACATTGAAATGGAGAAAATGAGATTGGAGTACCAGTTAAAGTTGAAAGAAATGGAGTTAGCTCATGCAAATACTAATACTAACTCTGTTAAAGATAAATCTCCCCAAGGCTTTGATGTGGCGAAAAACATTCGCCTTGTGCCAAAATTTGATGAAGAGGGAGTTGATACATATTTTGTGTCATTTGAAAAAGTGGCCAAGAGACTGAATTGGCCCGAGGAATACTGGACTCTTCTCCTCCAAAGTGTTTTCGTTGGAAAGGCTGCAAAAGTCTATTCTTCACTCTCTGAAACGCAATCATGTGACTATGCTACAGTAAAAGAAACAATTCTCAATGCATATGAGTTGGTACCAGAAGCGTACAGACATAAATTTAGGAACATGCAAAGACAATCAGGCCAGACGTATGTTGAATTTGCTAGGGAACAAGAAATGATGTTCGATAAGTGGTACAGATCACTGAAAGTTGACAAAGATTTTGTTCACCTTAGGGAAGTTGTCCTCCTAGAAGAATTCAAAAAGAGTCTTCCTTTTGGCATTAAATCTCACTTAGATGACCATAGAGTTACTGAAGTCAGTAAAGCAGCCATAGTAGCTGATGAATTTGAGGTCACACATAAAGGTAGTGGAGATAGGCCTCCTTTCAAGAATTATTGGAAAAAGAAAGGTAAAGGGTCATTTGAATCCCACAATAAACCTAGTGAGGGAAAATATGCAAGCAAGGATAAAGACACTAACAAGAATCAGGCTAGTGCGGGCACAGAATCAACCAAAAGGTCTGAGAGTCGTAGTTCCAAAATTTGTACTCATTGTCATAAATCGGGACATTTGAAAGAATCATGTTGGAAATTGGTTGGAATGCCAACCAAAACTAAGAAAGACATGGGTTTTGTCAAGCAAACAAGTGTTCCCTCGATGGAGTTTGTTCCATCAGAGCCCAATCAAGATGTTGAGAGTGTTTCTCTGGTATTTGCTGATAAAGTCAAACAGGTTGATGAAACTTTTAGAAGTTTTTTGCATGATGGTGAAGTATCCCCTTGTTCGACTGGTGCTGCTGGTAGGTCAGTGGTGATCCTTAGGGATACAGGGGCTGCACAGTCCCTGATGGTGCCAGGTGATTCGGCTCTTCCTCCGGAGAGTTCAGAGAATGCCAACGTCTTAGTTCAAGGTATTGGCCCAAATTTCATGTCGGTTCCTTTGCATAAGGTCGACTTAAAGTGTGACCTAGTTAGTGGTCCTGTGACTGTTGGTGTCGTTCCAGAATTACCCATGAAAGGTGTTGATTTCTTGTTAGGTAACGACTTGGCTGGAGATAAAGTTGTTGCATCTCCAGTGGTTTCGGAAAAGCCCGTTGAGGTAGCTGAAACTGAATTGTTGCAGGAAGATTTTCCAGGGATTTTCCCGGATTGTGTTGTTACTAGGTCTCAGACTCGTAGAGCTGAAAAGGATGATGCGGAATCTGCTGATGTAGAGGAGAGTACTGATGTCTGGTTAGCTGAAACCTTTTTCAAGGATTTGAATGGGGATAGTGTTGAAGGCTCTGTTGCTAACAATGGTAGTTTGTTTAGTAAATCCTCCCTTGTACAGGCACAACAGGCAGACCCAGAATTAAAAAGCTTGTCACAGAAAGCATGTTCTGAGGCTGAGGCTGATAAGGTTCCTGAGTGCTTTTATGTCAAAGATGACATTTTGATGAGGAAATGGAGACCTCCCCGGAGACCAGCTGATGAAGATTGGTGTATAATTCACCAGGTTGTAGTTCCTCCTTGTTACCGCACAGATATTCTGAAAATGGCTCATGAGTTACCTATGGCAGGTCATGTCGGTATTCGGAAGACAGAAGATAGAATTATGAGGCATTTCTATTGGCCTAAGATGCACAAAGATGTTGTGCATTTCTGTAAGACATGTCACACATGTCAGATTATTGGTAAGGCACAGCCTTGTATCAAGCCTGCTCCATTGATACCCATTCCTGCATTTGATGAACCTTTTACTAGGGTTCTTGTTGATTGTGTCGGACCCTTACCCAGAACGAGGTCGGGTCACAGATTTCTCCTGACGATTATGGACTTGTCTACACGGTTTCCAGAGGCGATACCTTTGAGGAGTATCACTGCGAAGACAGTGGTGCAGGCGTTAGTGCAGTTTTTCACTAGGTACGGTCTGCCGAAGGAAATTCAATCTGATCAAGGGTCAAATTTCATGTCAGGAATATTTCAGCAAGTTATGAAGGAGTTGGGAATAAAGCAGATTAAGTCTTCTGCTTATCACCCACAGTCCCAAGGAGCGTTAGAACGCTATCATCAGACTTTGAAGACCATGATTAGGGCTTATTGTGAAGACTATCCCGATGACTGGGATAAAGGGATCTCATTCCTACTGTTTGCAACCAGGGATTCCCCGAATGAGTCCACAGGTTTCAGTCCATTTGAATTGGTCTATGGTCATGAGGTTAGGGGTCCTCTTAAGCTTATCAAAGAGAGGTTTATGGTTCAGGATGATGATGTAAACCTTCTAGACTATGTGTCAAAGTTTAGAGAAAGGCTCTCAAAAGCTTGTGATGTGGCTAAGGAACACTTGAAAGAGTCGCAGGGAAAAATGAAAGCTCAAGCTGACAAAAATGCAAAAGAGCGAAGTTTCAAGCCTGGAGACAAAGTATTAGTGTTGTTGCCTTTGCAAGGTGAGCCCTTGAAAGCTAGGTTTAGTGGTCCCTACATAGTCAAAAAGAAATTGAATGATGTCAACTATGTGATCAGTACCCCTGATCGAAGAAAGTCTCAAAGAGTTTGTCATGTAAACATGTTGAAAGAATACTTTGAGCGAGAGGCTAGTCAGCCAATAGGTACAACACAGGTCAAAGAAGAAGAAAAACATGTAGATGTACATGAAGAAGAATGTTATGGAAAGACAGATAATGAATTGTCTTATACAGATGTATCTAAGAACGAACCATGTGGTGTAAAGTTGTCTAACTCAGAGATGTTAGGAAATATGGATGAGGCATTAAAACACCTGCCTGAAGATCAAAGAAATGATATATCTGGCCTGTTAAGAGAATATGAGAATGTATGTAAAGACAAACCAGGTCGTACACCTTTAACTGTACATGATGTAGACGTAGGTGATGTAAGACCTATCAAACAGAATCCTTATAGGCTCAATCCAAGCAAGTTGGAAATGGTGAATAAGGAAATACAGTTTATGTTAGATAATGACATAATCGAACCGAGTCAGAGTAGTTGGAGTTCTCCCATTGTAATGGTTCCAAAGCCAGACGGCTCTCAGAGATTTTGCATTGATTACCGAAAGGTGAATGCAGTAACTAAGACTGACTCGTATCCAATTCCTAGGTTAGAAGATTGTATTGATAGGGTTGGAAATTCTGCCTATATCACAAAGATAGACTTGCTTAAAGGATATTGGCAAGTGCCACTGACTGACCGAGCCAAAGAGATATCAGCCTTTGTCACACCTGAAGGCTTATTTCAATGCAAAGTCATGCCTTTTGGAATGAAAAATGCACCAGCAACCTTCCAAAGGTTGACAAATCAAGTGATTGCCGGACTTGACAATTGTGTCGTATACATTGACGACATCCTAGTATACAGTGATACTTGGAATGATCATCTGAATCATTTGCGAGCACTGTTTGACAGGCTGGACAAAGCCAATCTAGTAGTGAATCTGATGAAGAGTGAATTTGCCAAGGCAAAGGTCACATATCTTGGTCATGTGGTTGGTCAAGGGCAAGTGCTACCAAGAGAAGCCAAGATACAAGCTATCTTAGACTTCCCAATTCCCACAACTAAGAAAGAATTGCTCAGATTCTTAGGTATGAGTGGCTTCTACAGGAAATTTGTTCCAAATTTCAGTACTGTGGTTAGTCCTCTGACAAACCTGCTGAAGGCAAAAGTGAAGTATGTTTGGTCTGACGAATGTCAAAGATCGTTTGAGAAATTAAAGGCCATTTTGGTGAATGAGCCTGTTTTGGCAGCTCCAAACTTCACAAAGCCATTCAAAGTAGCTATTGATGCATGTGATGTTGGAGTAGGAGCAGTATTGCTCCAAGAAGATGAAGAAGGCATCGAAAAACCAGTGTGCTACTTCTCTAAGAAACTCAATCGGTTTCAAAAGAAATACTCAACTATTGAAAAAGAGGCCCTGAGTCTCGTACTAGCCCTTCAGCAGTTTGAGGTGTATCTAACCAATGGAGAGATTACAGTCTATACAGATCACAATCCTCTTGTGTTTTTGGAGAAATTTAAAACAAAGAATCAAAGACTGTATAGATGGAGCCTAATGCTCCAACCATTCCCTTTGAAAATTGTACACATAAAGGGAAAGAATAATGTAATTGCTGATGCTCTATCAAGAGTATAAAAAGTGAAATTATTCATGATTTTGACCAAGTGTGTCATTTGAAGAAAACATCTTTGATGTTCATTTATTTTAACATGTTCGTTAAGTACTATATCTTTGTACACGATAACTGTAAATGATTTATCAAGATGACTTTGAACAGTTAAAAGAAAAAATAATCATAAAGAAACCTTTACTACGGTAAAGCTTTCTTTTCCCCGGTGGGGGAGGTGTTACATATAAGAATAATTGTAGAAGAATTGTGAAAGCAGTTACATTCATCTATTAGTTATTTCCCTTTAAGGATAGCCAAGAATTGTAAAGAACATTCAAGAATGTCTTTTTATTATGCAGGCCTTGCCTATTTAAAAGGCCAAGGAGTTGTATTGTTATTTCTGAATAGAGATTAGGAACAATAGGCTTAGCTATGTTATTGACACTCTTGATTTCAATGAGGTCATTCAGGAGTGTTCTGGATTTTGACTGCTCCTGAAAGGAGAAAGTTCTTTTGGAAAGCAATGCTAGAACTTTCCATTATAGTGAATTCTAGAACACTTGTAATTAGTATAAAGCTGCAGATTTTTCAAGATGATCAACACACCATCACATCATATTAGATCACATCATCACATCATATGAGAGCAGGAGATCACATCACATCATATGAGATCACTTCACCAGATCAGATCAGAGCAGTTTATGCATCAATGAACTGTTTGCAGTTATTTTGAGAGAGAAATTATTAGTTCTCATCGAGATCATCAACATCATCAACCTGTTAAATGAATACGCTTCAACCCATGGATTGCTGAAATTGACTGTTAATCATCATCAACATCGTCTTCACGGACATTTCAACTCGTTGCAGTGACTCTTATTATTCATCGGACTTCAACATCAGTTTCATCATCGCCATCATTGTGAATTTTCGCCAGCCAACTGGGATCTTATCATTTGGACCATAAAATTGGAATAACACCAGAACTGATTTCAAGAGACGTAAGACTATTTATTATTTATGCTTTATTAGTTTGTTTAAGTACTTATTTATTTCCTGTAATAAAAAAAAGGAAATCAAGTTTAAACTTTATATCTGAATTTCTGATTGTTATTTGTTGCAGTATCGTAACACACCCCTCACTCTATATCTCTTGCTCTTATTTGAAGTTCGCATCAAGGAATGTATTATTTTAGCTAATGTATAATTATGTATCCTTGTCTTTTTTCTTGGAACATCGTTCTCAAGCTCATAGAGCTTATGATGCTCCACTGGTGTATATATATAATATGAATGATTATACTAATATGAATATTATGTAATGTTGAAAATGATGTATATATATATATATATATATATATATATAATAAAATAAAATCAAGGTTATGTATGAGTCCTTTACATTGGCGGCGGAAGCCAAAAAATTTAGGGGGCGTCCACCTGAAATTTTGGGATGGACACATGTAAAAAATTGGAAAAGCGCCCCCAAAATTTTTGACAAGCAAAAAAAAAATGTCATCAACCTAAATTTTAGGGGGGGTCCACGTGAATTTAGGGGGGACGCAGGAAAAAACTTGAAAAATTGACAAGCAAAAAAAAAAAAAAAGGTTATCCAAAAAAAAAAATTTAGGGGGGGGACACGTCCCCCCGCTTCCGCCGCCTATGGAGCGTTACTAAACACTGTCAAAATAACCAGAAATCAGAGACATAAAATTTCATGAAGATCCCACATAATTATAGTGGGTTGGACGGAAATATTTTATGGAATTGCTCTTAAATAAATTTTCAGTTATTCATTGTTTAATGTAAAAAATAAATTTTAGTTGTATTATTCCAGAACATTGGATTTGTATTGTGGTCAGACACACAGGGTGACCTTTGAAAAAGGGGGGGGGGGCATTATATTATACCAGCAGATAATGGTTACTAAACTAGGAATAATTTCAGAGCCATATCGAATTAGTTGTGAGGCAAGCGTATTTCTTGAACACTATGCGAGTCAGGAAATATGTTCATATTCATTTCATGTTTGTATACATATTTCATTTTCCGTTGGCAGTCACCCTGCATACCATCTCGATCCAAACCATGTGGTCATTGTTCATTTCATCTCATAGTAATGTTCAATGTATATACTTTATGTACACTCCCCTTTTTATTGTATTCAGTGAATACACATTGTCAAATAATGTTTTCACCCTCATACACATACTACAGGCACCATTGAAATTAATATCCTACTTCATATCTCTTATATATTGTATGATATGAATAACTATTTTTCAAGAGTTGACTGGGAAGAATCACGAATGTATAATGTAAAGTATTCCATGTTTCTCCATCAGTTATAAAAAAAAAAACATTTTAGGATATTGTTATTCAATGTGTTTATCACTATAAAATGAAACAAACATTCATTGTTCCATATTTTCACCATTGTGAAATAAAAAAACACATACCTTTAAGGTGAATGCCTTTGCACGCAGATTGGAATAGAAGTACTCCTTGTGGTGTTCATGTTCATATATTGTCAGTTCGGTCAGGTTAGGTAGGGAGCATAAAGCTTCTACCAGGTGATATGAGGAGTCTGATGATAGAGGCTCAAAACTACATATGTCAAGAGCATGGACCTACATGTGTACAAACATTGATCATTGAAAATAGATAATATATGGCTACTGTATACATTGTGGAGAAGATCTTACAGAACCAAAATTTCTACAGATCCATACTATTTTAGGATTAAATTTTTTGTATGTTGCAGTGTATTTTTGTTTGAGGGATACAATTGTGTTAAATCAAGGTCCATGGCTAGATGTACTTATTAAATATTGAATGAATGTAATTCAACGAGTTCATCGAATCAATTATACGGGTGATTGAAATTTGACCATAACGGCGTAACTTGCAATGAGATAAAATACCATATTTTAAAAACAATTTTTGTTTGATGATAACTTTCCTGAAAGCTTGCCATTTTATCCTTTTATTTTGCATGAACATGTGGAGTACAAAAGTCAGTATAGTTTCATTTCTGAGTGTATCTCGATGCCACACATAGATACGTACCATGTTTACCTTGTCATCCGCTTACCGGGACATCCCCCGGGTGATCTGGGTGTGGCTGTGTGATTGTTCCAATTAAAATTTCAATTTTAACTTGCTCTTGCTTCTTTGTGATCAAGTCAATCACTTGAATATTCCCATGAAGGATATGTGTAATAGAATGGGAAGTTGGTTTATTCCCATCTCATTTTCATTCATTGGTCTTTCTTTTGCCATTTTGTGACTTTGCATTCTGAAACCAATTGATATTAGGGGCGATAGCCTCTCTTTGGTTGAACCAATTTATCTTGATTATAGATATGTTCTTAGTAAAATTTGTCGAAGCTATTACATGTATGTGTAAAAATATTGTTCATTACGACTGAGTGGAATTTGTGCAATGCACTTATTTGCACAAGTTTGATCTGTACAGAAACATGTTCTTTCATGTATTAATCAATATAAGATTAAATCATCATTGGTCCATATTTTCAACACGGTGCAAGTATAAAGTACAAGCACGTATACATGTACCTTCAAAGTCGATGCTTTTTCATTCAGAATGCAATAGAACTCTTCCCGGTAACCATCTCCATATAGTATCAGGCTAGTAAGCTTGGGTAGGGAGCATAAAGCTTCTACAAGATTATGTGAAGAGGCTGATGATAGAGGGTCATAATTCCTAATCTCAAGAGTACAGACCTGCACATGTACAAATATCAAGCATTAAAAGTACATATCAGACAGCATGATCATGTTGTAATACTTCGAATACAACATGGTTAAAAAAATGTGTTAATAAATCTGATACATGCATAAATGGATATTTAAATCATTTTATTTCACAACATAACTTTTTTTACATCCAAAGTTCCAAACCTGTTTAGGCTTCATTCCTTTTATATTATTTTGCACAAGGGTTACAACGCTGAATATTGAAAGAAGGAATTACTACAGGTTATTTTCAATATCGATTTCCCGGTAATTTAGGTGTATGTATTATAAAATGCAATCTAAATCTTCCCGCAAAAAAAATGTAGATGGATAGTTTCTCCAAAGCCTGTAATTGATGCGCCTTTAATCTGCATTATATAAGATTATCACTTTACACACTACCTGCGATATCATGTATATGATGCCAGTGAGTATAAAATATCATGTGAAGATCTTAATAATCCAAAACACTTTCAATAAGTCAAGAGCGATTTTTTTATTATTCCATTTTTTAATTCCATATTTTCAGTTTTGTACGGTCTCAATGTACACTCCTATACGTTGTTTACAAACGTGTATCATGGTCATTGGCAATTATCACTCTGTATAGGTACACATCGAGTCACACCAATGATATTCCATTTTCTACTTCTCCTCGTATCTTTTAAAGCTGACATTTTTCGCGGTAGTGGCTTACCGTAGAATGCTGGAGGGACATTTCGAAAAGAATACTCTACTTTTAAACCTCCGCTTTCTCGTCTATCCAATTTCACCTCGATTTCTATCCAGTTTTCAATTATGTCAGTCGCTCCAGGACCTTCCAAATAGTGTACAATAAACCACCTCCGCCATAATCCATACCCCCATGCAATTATGCAAACCTTCAAACATTAGTTGACAATTTTCGTCTACCTTTCCACGTTTATGAATCATCATTTATCAAGATATGTCTAGGTAGAATCTCGAAATGGATAAAGGTATACACAATTCAATGTTTATACACTTAACATATTACTTATACTCATATTATTATGTTATATATTGCTGTGTGATTGATAGCCCATATTCAGTTTAGTCGACATGACTATACTGTTCTTCCATGGGGTCCATAGACAATACAAAAAAAAGTAAAAAGTAAACACATTTGAAAAAAGCATAACAAATCTCCACGAAATGAAATCCTCATTTCTCCATATTTTTTACGTAGTACAATTATAAGATAGAACCAAAAATACCTTTAAGGTTGATGCCTTTGCATTGAGAGGAGAATAAAATTCCTCCTGGCAATGATCTCCATAGAGTGTCAGGTTAGTCAGGTTAGGTAAGGAACATAAAGCTTCTGCAAGGTGACGGGAAGAGCCTGACGATAGAGGCTCATAATTCTTAATCTGAAGAGTATGGACCTACATGTGTGAAAACATTGATCATTAAATGTATATTTCTTAGATGATATGATCATGTTGTAGTACTTGAAGAAAAACTGGTTCCTGATTATCTTAACTTTCTAGTATATGCTTGTAACTCGATCAGCAAGATAACAGCTCGCTAAAACTATCTCAAATCGGTATTCTGAAAATTGTCTTATCTTTGTAAAGATATCCCCTATTTTATCTCTGACACACCCATTATTTTGCCATCAACCAATCAAATGTTTTATTTGCTCGGGTAGACCAATATAAGGATCTCTTCTGAAAAATAGTTAAACGCATGAGTTAATAAACATATTTGCATATCCCTTTTAATGAAATTAACTGAGAATTAATACTAAAAAGGGTTTATCATAATTCTTATATTAGTTATTTAAAGGTGTTTTGCAATGGATTTTAATGCAACCCTTCTAGGGTTATGACATCACTGACCTCTGGATTCATCAATTGCAGTCATGCCTCTGGCGCACATCAAACATGTCAAAACTATATCACTGCAAAGAATACCTACTGATGATCCAAGCGTGAAGGCATACGACATAAAACTGGTATCATATTATTTGGGAGAAGATACTCTTTCCGACCATTAATGTATTCGTGTCACATTTATCCTTAAATTGGGGTTTGTGAAGTGTCCTTTTTTTTTTACCTGCACGGTAGATAATATCAGTATCTAGATATGTAACATGTTTTTTTTTATATTTTAAACACTGTAAAATCATATAACAATTACTCCATATACATGGCATGAGTAGAAGCACACATACCTTAAGGGTTGATGCCTTTGCATTCAGTAGAGAATGGAACTCTTCAGGGTAGCCCCTTCCCTCTAGTTTGAGTTCAGCCAGGTTAGGTAGGGAGCATAGAGCTCCGACTAGATGTTGTGACGAGGCTGATGATAGAGGCTCGTAGTTCCTAATCTCAAGAGTATGGACCTACACGTACATGTGTACAAAGTTACACTGATCATTACAACTACGTATCAGAGAGCATGATCACGTTGTATGACTACCAATGTTTATTGATTATCGCTAATTTTTTTTCTAACGAGAAATATATCTACATTACTTCATTTCACAACACATTTTCAAAAAAATCCACAGGACTATATACTTTTGTGTGTTCCAATGAATTATGTTTGAGGGCTACCAGAAAGCTAAATGTACTTCGTGAATATTGAATGAATGAAATTTTACACATACACTTCATATAATCAATTATCTGGGAGATTCAAATTTGATCATTAAGACAGGGTTTAAAAGGATGTAAAATACAATACTCTCAAAATAATTTTTTTATGTGGATAACTTTCCTGAAAACTAGCAATGTTCATTGCACATGAATCAGGCTAGTAGTATAGTACACACTTGTAACATAGTCATTGTCAACCAATTTGTTATCACTCTCATGAGCATACTACACACACCCTTGATATGCAACATCCTACTTTCTCTTGTAATTTTTGAAGGTGAGATTTCTCTTTTATCTTTCCATTTACATAAATGGTATGTTTGATATGGTCATACCATGCTTGTATAATCCATTTTCAGGTTGGCATCCACTCTGCATAGCTTAACTTTGAGGATCACCCCCTGTTCTTGTTCATTTCTTCCCATTCTTGTGTTCCAGATATACATTCTTTGTACACATACACACAATCACCCCTACCTCCCTCATACACATAATCCACACACCAGTCATGATATTTAATGACCTTTACCTTCTGTTATGATCTTCAAAGCTGAAATTTGTTAATGTTCTCCCAAAACATAACTCATTTTATCAAGAGATGTATGAGAAGAATCACGGGTTGGTTAACCCTAATAAGACTGGAGGGGCTATGATGCACCCCCCCCCCCACCTCAGTGATTCGCACAATTTTCCAGAACGCAAAAGATAGGTCCGCAAACTGCTGAGACCTTTTCTTCAAAGTCTTTTGAGACAAATTTTGTGACGAATGGGTATAACATCGCTATGCCACGAGACTTTTTTGCAACACAACATCATGCTAAAAATTGGCTCATTTTTATACTTTCCGTACAAAGTCAATGGGAGATGAAATTCATTAAGGGGCAATTATGTTTTATTTTATTTGGTTGCTTAATTAATCATAAGAAATTCTACAAAGAAATTGGGTACTTTATGCCAATAATATTATTTCAACCAATAAATTTCATATTTTATTCCTTATAAAAAAAGAAATAAAGAATGTGCGTGCCAAATTTTGTTGCTATTTCGCGTGAACGGAGGCCAAGATCAGATAGGGCGGTAAATAAAATATGGCCTTAACTATTCAAAAACTGCAGACTTCATAAATTCAAGCTTGTTGGAAACGTGATGTGAAGAAAATAAAACATATAATCTGAAAAGGAGAAAAACACCCACACTTTTCTGAGTACAAACAATGCTTCTATGACGTCATGGTCTTGAAGCTGATGAATAGCAAAGGCCTATCTTGAAGCCCGATGATTGTGGAGCAATTTTTAAGGGAAAATTTGAGCTGGCAAGCGGTGAAAACGCATGAAGCTTGCATTACTGTATTTATTAGTTGGAAAGCTTTTGATTGGTGTATGATTTGTCAATTTCAATTTCGAGTCTGGTCTTAACATTTCGTTTGTTATTTGAAAATAATAAATATAAAAAAAGTGTGTCAAATGGCATTGTCCATCTTAATGGTATTTTAAATTAATGCGGCTTTCTTTCCCCTTTACAAAGAGCCTAATAGAAGCTTGTTTGAAAGATTGGCTCCTGTTCACCATCTCGTAGAGATGACCATGAGTACACCATGCTATTGCCTAATGTGCCTGGTCCGAACATACACTGTAAAAAATGTGGTGTTAAAACTGACACTAGTAGGTGTTAATAGAGGACCACACCCTGAGGTGTTAAAACTACACCCTAGAGATTGAACATAACACCAGAGAGTGTAAATATTACAACCAAATGTGCTGTAATAACACCTATGGGTGTAAAACTAACACCACCAATTTAACACTGGTGTAAAACAACTGGTGTGGTCCTCTATGTACACCGGTTAACACCACAGTTTTTGCTGTGTAGCACTATGACCAACCGACCATCAGTGTGATTATATGCTACATTTGCTTTAACTCCTTTTTCATCTCATCTGTTTTTTCTAGCTCAATGTTTTTAAAATCACAATTGTCTTAACCTAGGGATATCACTGCGAAAAAGTGACTGCCATAATATATCACTAACAATGTAAGCCATCTTTAAATAATGCACATTACGATTATACGAGGGTTATGAGTATATCGTTGTGCATAATATAGAGTTATCAAATAACACTATTTACTAATAGTATTGCCGTCATCATTGTTAGTCTTATTGCTACCATCATTACTCATAATCTTCTCCCTCTTTATGCTATTACCAATTTTTAACATCTCAACTACAAGATAAATGTCTACGTACTGTGGCTTTCCTTCCTTCTTTAGCAAGAGTCTCATAGAAGGTAGGATGAAAGCTTGCCGGCAGTACAACATCCCTTAGAGACGGTGCTTAGCACACCATCCTTGCGACATCATTTGATATACCTGGTCCGTAGGATGTTCCATAACCACGAACCGTCAATTTGATCTGAAAGTAAAGCCATACGTCATAATTACATTTCCAGTAGCATTGCGTTATTCAATATCTATGTTGAATCGTTGAACAATGATTTTTTGTTGTTATTTTGCAGAAGTGTAAGTAATGTAGTGGTTAAGACAGCTGTACGCATTGTAACTTTGTCCAGAAAGTGCATTCACATCACAGCTATCTTGGTCTCCACTGGTTTAACTTAGACCATGGTTTAACTCTGTGCCAAACTTATGGGAAGCCTTAAGTCTAAAAAATTTTATTAAGTTGTATTTTTCTTATGTTTACTGTGCTCTTTCCTGATTCATCGATAGTGAAGACAATCATCTATTTATACTTCCTAGACAGTTATGAATGATTTTGGTGCCAAATGAGCTGAAATATGATATCTCTACTGTTAGTGATTTATGTAACAATTGGCTATCCATACTTAGACCGCAACTTTAAACCTAAGCTTAAGTTAAACCCGACTTCAGAATACGGGCCAATCAAAATAATCCTTTTTGGCTTTCATGTTGTAAATATATTGCCCCATCTTAGAATAAATCTTGATACATAATTATCGACCCCGTAAAACCGAACATCCCCTGCTTCTAATCTTTTACAAGTTCCGGGGCCGTTTCGTAATGCTGTTCGTAAGTTAAGGGCGACATTACGAACGACTAGTGACGTTTCTTACGCGCTAAACCGTCGCCAATGGTGTATACCATTTACCAATGGAAAGGAGCACCAGTCGTTCTTAAAGTCGCTCTTAAATTACGAATAGCGTTTTGAAACACCCACCCGGTGGGCAGGGGCGCCGATCCACTTTTCAGATGGGGGGGGCAAGTCATGAGTCATTAATTAACATTATAAAGGCGCTCGATCGCACAAAACAAAACAAACTCAATCTGATCATTTATCATGTGTAAAGATATTTCACTAAATAAGTCAAGTAAATACAGAAATAATTGAATAAATGACATCATATAGCTGTTTGCAAACTCTCTTATCTTTAGTATTCAAAATCTTTATTATTCATACAGGCGAAAAATACTTCAACGGATACATATTGTCTAATTTAAATAATGGTGCTTGCTTATCAAGGGCATTGGGTCAGATGCATGAAATTTATAAATTGCTTTTTCTAGGCTTTTCATCGATTCCGTATGCATGAAAATGAACGAGCAAATATTTTTGCTACTATGTTCAAGCAATCGCTGACTGTTACCACTTCTTTGAAAATTAAGCTTTTGAAAAAATCGTATGCATAAATCGAAAACTTTGCTTATGCGTTTAAGCACTTGGGTTTTACTATCAAGCTCTGTCAGAGCAGCTTGAGCATTCGCTTGATCAGGGTGTTCGCGTTGTTTAATCATGTTTAAACACCCGAGAATCACAAGGTGTACCGTAGCCTACATGTACATGTTTTATTCCTAATAAGTGCAAATCAAATGCCAAATATATAAATTTATCCAAAAGGAACAGGTTAGTATTACACCAGGTCTGAGGAAGAGATGTTATGTGAAAGAAGCAGTAATTGCACTGCCACACCTTTGCGTTCGAGTCCTGCCTTCTCTGTGAGTCGTGTTTGGACCAGCGTGACGTCGCTATTGTTCAACCACTAGCAATTGCTTTCTGAAGGCAAGAAAAGGGTTCAACCACTTTATGAAATAAAGCAATTGCTGAAGCATGATCTTTTGCTTGGCTAGCTACTGCTTGTGCTTGAAGCAATTGCTTGCCAGCAATTGCTACTTTTTATGCACCTGACCCATTGTCTGTCCAATATCAACGAATTGGTGTCTGAAAAGCTTGTGGTGTTTGTCTTATGCTTATGGCCGTATCCAAACTATTAAGATCTCTCTTATAGGCCTACTCTTAATGGTGTGTTACTGCATTAAAAAATAGAAACATGCATGATATCACGGTTTCATGATTTTTCTTGTGTAAATTTAAATACTAGCTGTTTATCCAACCTACCGCCTTTGAATATATCCCGGTGGATGCATAACCAGTTATAGTGTGCACATCATTAACATCAATGGACAGAGATGATACTGAACTCCTAAGCAAGCCTATGGCATCTTCATCTCGACTCTCAAACGCTACATCGACCAAGAAATTCATCTCCTCCTGTGCAAGACTGCCTCGGCTTTGGGCGTACTGTTGTAACAGGAAATGCACGACATACTTAGAAATGTTCTTGCTCCGTGGTACAGTGAAGTATAGGAGATACCTAAACTCTTCCTTCCTTGGGATCACTACTTCCTCAAACAGCCTCTTAAATTCATTGTGATCTGAAACATAGAGAGAAGCAAGATAGACTGCAGCCATGTACTCCTGGAATAGTTTATGGGGAAAGAAAAAAATTGGCTGCAGGTACGGTCTGTTCTTATCATGAATGGATGAGAGCTTTTTCTCCTGAGACAACACTCCTAATTTGCATGCTGTTTTCACAGAGTCTGGGAACTGTCCAAGATCGTTTTGATCGAAGATGTCGTTTGATTGTAGTCTAGTAAAAGCAACCTTGGCAATTGGTTCCATGAGTTTCTCAATTTCGAAGCGACGTGTATTGAAAGCCGGACTGCTTAGATCTGTGATCTCTTTCTGGACATGTCGCACCTTTAAGAATTCAAACACTTCACGGAATATTTCAGAAAAGGTTTGAAAAGACTTGAACTCTTCTTTCTTGGCATCATCAGGTTCTCTCCACATGTGGCAGAGCATAGATATGTAGATAGGATACAATGCCACATTCTCTAATATGCTATTGCTTTCTAACATTTCGATGAATTCATTTGCAGTAGCCTCGGTATCTTTGAAATAATTGTTAATGTAAGCCTTTGCATTCTCCCTGCTAAAACCATCCACATGGATGAATGTGTATAGTCTTCTCAAACTATCATTCCATCTTATTTCATTGGCCTTCCATGGGCGGCATGTCACCATTACTGGGCAAGAACGAAGTTCATCTGAGCGAAGAATATCTTCAACTGTGATATTACCTCTCTCAAAAGAAGCAGCATTGACTTCTAGGTTGGTTATTTGGTGCATAGATGCACTTGATGGACTTGTTTCTGATTCTACTTTGGTTTGATCAGCAGAACCTGATGTACCTGAGGGCACATGCTGCATTACCCCTGGTTGGTTCTTCTCTTCTAATCTAGATTTTTTGCTTTGCTGTCTCTTATTGCTCATTCGGTATTGTGGTTTCATGTCAGTTTGATCGTGAGACTCTGGCTGAGCACCTTCGAAACCTTGTTTGGTTTCAGTGGGCTGTATAACCTTGCCACTAAACTCATCTAATCCGTCACAGGCAATGAATACCTTTGCTGGATTTAAGCGAATGTACTCAGTGATCTGACAGGCCGTTGCGGGGTTGTTCTTTGAAAGATATGACTTAACTATCTGACCAATCGTGTATCGCTTGGCTACATGCGGAGGGATAACAAGTACCCACACAAACTTTGAGAGATCTGGTCTATCATTTATCCAGTCCCATGCAATCTTAGCCAAGAATGTTGTCTTTCCAGCCCCTGCCTCTCCTTGGATCATAATCCGTTTGGGAAACACTCCATTAACTTTGAGATTAAAGAGATCCTTGTACTCAAGTTGATTCCTTTTCTTTCGTTTTTCTTCTTCCAAGAAAAGATTAGTGTACATATCTTCGAATGGCACAACAGAATCAGGATCTAGTGGGTCAGCTCTTATCATACAGAAATCAGTCCTGTACTTGTCTTGGAGCTCATCTCTACATGTCTTGATCTGGTCAGCGGAAAGTGGTTGGATCTTTGGCCCTAGAACTGTCATGGACGAACCTAAAAAAAAAGAATTGCAGCATCTTTCAAATCATACTCCCGTGAAATCATTAGAGATTTTTTTTTATAAGCACATGCTTCTTATTACTGTCCATAAATTTAATTCTTTCAAAATATTTGAGCAAAATAAATCAGTTTCTGGGCATTAAATGGAAGTACATGAAAGTGCAGTGACAATCATAAACTTCTTAAACATATAACAACATATTAACATGATTCTTTAAGGAAAGCCCTCTTGGGCACACTGGGCTGGAACTCCTAAGAGCACAGAAAAAAAATCTACACCTTATTAGCTTCTTTAGAATGATGCATGAAGATCTCCACCGATCTACAAAAATACGCCTCGAAGAAAGGAACACGATTGAGACGCCCTCACGATGAACAATTCAAGGTAAACCCTACCTTCATATTAACACAGTTAGCGAATACCTTCTTCCCCGAAAAAAATTACCCATTGGAACAATTTCAAAAAGAGAAATCGTCACTTCATAAAGCTAAGAAACCTTCAAAATCAAACAACAAATGCCCTCCCACAACCCCCTCACATGAAATAATACCACCACTCTCACCAGCCCTAAAGGCATGGTCACACCGCCCGAGCGTTGTTGGAACGGTCGTGGAGCGGTAGGGAAAGAGGGCCTAATATCGCTCACAAAATTGGGGGAAAATCGAAAACATAAATCGAAAAAAAAAAATCGAAATCGAAAATGGTGAACGGTAGCGAACGGTGATGATTTTTTTTCTCTCCGCTCGACGACCGCTCCAACAACGCTCGGCCGGTGTGACAGTGCCTTTAAGTAACACTCCCTGGCGGAGGACTTCGGGAAAATTTACAAGGTACAAGGTTAAACACTAATTCAACATCTCATATTGATTTTTTTTTGTCACAACTTTTTTATATCTTAGATCAAATTTTGATAGAACTTTCAGGGTAGAGCTTGTTTGATTTTTCTTAAATGATTTAAATCAACTATTTGTTGGGGTAAAGTTGTCATAAAAGGTACAAAATATCATAGATAATGCTAGGAGGTAAATGACATTGTAAAATTGAAAACAAAAAAAAAGGAAACGGAATTATCATTATTCTTTTTAAAACGGAACATTTGAATTACGGACAGGTAAACTATTTTGTGTTGCACTTTGATTTATATTTGCAAATAATCTCATCCTCACGTGACTGAGCGACAACGTTAGCCAATAAATCAGCAGAAAGAGCCCCCAATTCACTCTGTTGTAATGCATCTGCAAGGAGAGCCCTGACGTTTGCGTCTGGAAGCTGTTTGTCCCTCCATCTCGAGAACACTTTGATAAATGCATCCTTTGTATCTATGGCGCATTGCTTGATTTGTGCTAGTTCAGCGAGGGAAAACCCGAGATTAACACCTAACTCATCGCAGTAGCCAGGTGCGATTAGCTTTGATAGCTGTATCAGCTCCTCGTCGGTGACATTGCTGCTGATAAACAATGAAAATATGTTACGAATGATAATTTATTGCAATTCAATACATATCACACCATGATTTAATCAAAATATATATTTGACATTCCCCACTGAAGTCTAACTTATAGCTTATTCATGCAGCTGTTGACCATGATAAATGTATGCAACAGAGAGTCCTTATTAAATGCCTAAAAAATCTTAATTTACTTTTTTACATCTCTTATAATAGCTTGATTCAACTGAATCTTCTCCAAGTTATGGTATAATACATAGTGCAAGATTCTATTCTCATTCAAGCAGTAATTCGAACAAAGAACTCGCCGTAACAAACTGACCTGTGCATTATTTGTACACTAACCTTGGTCCAGGATTGACATCAATATCGCCACATCTCATCAGGATCAAGGTAAAATAGAGATGCCAATACATGGTGGAAGATCACATTCTCCATCAAACAGGAACTCGATCGGGTACTCAAACTGGAACTCATTCATGAACTCAATTGGAATCTCAATGTCTACTGGGTTAACCACTTGAAGGAATTCTAAAATAGATTTTTTTTTAAAGAGAAAATATGTTTAATACGGATAATTATGTTGTTACACATCTGTGATATACAAGATAACCAAGCAGTATATTTTGGCAAATAAAAAATAACCAATATGATAGTGGAAAGATCCATTCTCAGTAACTCACTCATGAACTCACAGAGGAACAGGAACTTAAATTTATCGGAATTCAATTATTCTATTGTAATAACCGAACGAACACAAAAAAAATCTGTACGGGATTAAAAGGGAGGTCATATGCTCAACACATATGCTGTTATACATCATGTACCCTCCCTCTAACCCACACACCCATCTCTCCATACATCATGTACCCTCCCTCCAACCCACACACTCTTCTCTCCATACATCATGTACCCTCCCTCCAACCCACACACTCATCTCTCCATACATCATGTACCCTCCCTCCAACCCACACACTCTTCTCTCCATACATCATGTACCCTCCCTCCAACCCACACACTCTTCTCTCCATACATCATGTACCCTCCCTCCAACCCACACACTCATCTCTCCATACATCATGCACCCTCCCTCCAACCCACACACTCATCTCTCCATACATCATGCACCCTCCCTCCAACCCACACACTCATCTCTCCATACATCATGTACCCTCCCTCCAACCCACACACCCATCTCTCCATACATCATGTACCCTCCCTCCAACCCACACACTCTTCTCTCCATACATCATGCATCCTCCCTCCAACCCACACACCCATCTCTCCATACATCATGTACCCTCCCTCCAACCCACACACTCTTCTCTCCATACATCATGTACCTCCCTCCAACCCACACACTCTTCTCTCCATACATCATGCATCCTCCCTCCAACCCACACACCCATCTCTCTCCATACATCATGTACCCTCCCTCCAACCCACACACTCATCTCTCCATACATCATGTACCCTCCCTCCAACCCACACACACTTCTCTCCTTACATCATGCATTCTCCCTCCAACCCACACACTCATCTCTCCATACATCATGTACCCTCCCTCCAACCCACACACTCTTCTCTCCATACATCATGCAAACTCCCTCTTACCCATACACTCTTCTCTCCATACATCATGTACCCTCCCTGTAACCCACACATCCATCTTTACATGATGCTCCCCACACTGTGCTCCACACACACACACACACACGCACATAGTTTAGGATAAATCTATATTATAACAAGATCATACTACAGTGTTTTTTTTTACTATTTTCCTTTACGTCTTGTGCAACTTTTAAGACCACAATGCAAACGTCAGGTACACGGGTCGGAAGTTATGTAACACTTTTGAGAACTAGTGAAAAAAAGCACAATACTCTGCAACATTTAGATTAAAATAAAAATCATAAATTAATGGAATCACATAACTTTTGTCACTAAATTTATATTAATTAATTTAAAATGCCTATTAGAGTGTGATTGTTGTGTAGCATAGAATGGACACAGGCAAGGGTTGCAGTCTGCAGTGCATGCTGGCACATAATTTGATGATTTATTTATTTATTCATTGCAACCATGACAGTTGGATTATTGACAATTAAAATGAGTAGGGTGTTAGTGCCCTAATCAGCTGCAGTGCCTTGCCCGCGTTAGCCTATGTATTATGCACAATTCTAATGAAATGAGACATGTGTGCGCAGCGAGCACAAGCTTTACACCTGCAATACAAGCATATACTCCCTTAAAAAAAATGAGTTACAAGTGTAAAAAAAAAATGAATTTCAGGCATTTCGATACTATAAAGGAATTACCATTCAGCCTAACTCATCAAAATACCTGAATCATGTGTAAAGTGCATGGGATTGGAAGTGAAAATGTAGGACACCATTATTTCAGTGAAAATGACTGAACACCATTATTGATTTTGCATGAAAATCATATAATTTAGTCCAATTTTACTAAGATCTTTGGCACACATACTCTCAAAACTGTAAGGAACAATGCCAGCTGAATGTTTTGCTCATTTTCAAAGAAATACACATTTAATCTTCATTTCAAGTTTTAGGTGCACAGACATGCCTCCCCCCCCCAACCTGGGTGAATTAAACCATAACCATGTCTAAAATTCAACATGTTTTATGAAACTGTGGTCTAGCTAGCAAAAAAATCAACCAGGTTAAGAAAACCATGATGACATAGACCTAAATTCAACCTGGGTCATGGATGGAGTAGCTTTAACGAATGCTTATTAAGGCCCTTTTTGTGACTTTGGGCCTTTATAAACAAATTTGACCCAATAGCTAAACTTCCTCTCACCAGCGGAATATCACACATCGTTCTGCCGACTGCAGCTTGTAAACAGGCGGGTTGCTGCGAAGTCAAATCGAAATTGAGGAAGTTCATGAAGCTTGTCTTTGACTTTGATCAGTATTGTGGAAAGAAAGCTGACCTCGAAATCTCGGTTTCCATTCAAATGAATAACAACTTGTTTTTCTAGTGGTTCTGCACACTCAACATGCATGTATCCATGAAGAATACTGGACGATAACACCACGGATGTCTCCATGATAAGCACACCAATTAAGGCAGCAAAGACTTGTCAGGTATTCGGAACAGATCGAGGAATACGTGGGTACATTGCCCATGATGACAAAATAATGGTAATGTACTTAACCGTAAACACACTTTGCGTCATGGACCGGGGAATCCCCTTTACAATCACATACAGATTGCGCTTTTTTACATTTTGATTCTGTGCCGTGTCTCAACACTGTCTTGATGCTCGAATGATTTTATGTAGTCTGATCTGTTTCAACAGTTTTATCGGCAGCTTTTGATAATTTAATTTCCATCTTACAACGATACAACTCAATATATGTTGTGTGCGGGAGAGGGAAATCAGCTATACTCGTGCATCCAACTAGTAAATGTATATTTTCAGGTTATCGTTTCAATGCAAATTCAACTCAATTCTTTATTCCATTTCCATTCAAAACATAATACAAAGTAATATAAAATAATACAAATCAAATACAATTTTACAGACGATCATTCTTACAGTAGTATAAACAGTATAATATTGAGCATAAATGGAAATGAGGGGGGTCCACTAAATAGTAGTGTGGATTCCCCTTGGAAATGAAGAAAATATAATCGACTTATTCATATAAACGTTTATATACAGGAAAGAAAAAAGAGAAGGAAAAAAAAGGTCGAAATCATGTTGATGTAAACATAATTACAGAACAAGTGCAAACAGGGGCGGAAATCTCTCCCAAAAGGTAGGGGGACAAGGGTCTGGAAAATTTGACAAGCAAAAAAAAAGAAAAAGAAGGCTATTACCTAAAATTTAAGGTAATTTCGACGAAAATATATTTGACTATATATAGCAAAAAAAAGAATAAAAAATTTACGCCCATGAGTGCAAAGCTATTCACACAAAGAGGTCTTCGCTGTGAAGGATATGATGCGCAATATACAGAAGAAAATGCAGAAAGAGAGAGGGAATGGCAAGACATAGAAGACAAGACAAAACAAGAGACACGACAAAACAATAGACAGGACAGTACAAGACAAGATAACATAATAAGTAAAGAAAACATAATAATAATAATGAAATAAAAGGAGGAAAAGTCAGAATGGGGAAGGGCTGACCACAAACCAACTTGATCTGGTGAAGTAACAAAAGATGATATTACTGGACAATATATGATGAAAAAAGATAAAACAATAAAAATGAAAAATGTAAGGATGATAATCAAGATAATGAAGTCTTAAATCGGTTGCGAAGAATTATAGAAATGAAGCAGGATAAGTTTGAGTTTACGTTTGAAGGAATTTAAAGCGACACTGTCTTTAACATTATTAGATAGGGAGTTCCAGAAATACGGACCGTTGAATAGGAAGGTATTTTTGGCCAGTAAATTTCTGTAAAGTGGTGTATGAAGTTCGTCAGAGTGTCTCGTGGGGTAGTTATGATAAAATTGATTTATAGAGAACATGGCATCAAAAATATGGGGAAATGCACTATTATTAAAGGTCTTTGATTTTTAACATGCATGCCTTGTGTGATGGTTTAAAAAAAATTTAGCGACAATATTGAGAGTGTTGAAATTTTTTTTCTTTACATGAAAACATTATAAAGATGAGCATCATAATCGGACATAAAATACATTAGGAATAAAATGTTGTTTTAAAAATCGTCTTAATAGTATCTAAAAACAGCCTTTTAAAATGTTCTTGAATTATTTTGCTTACTGGACACATGGATGGCCATCTCTTTTTTTTTTCTTTGTTTTCATCATCAGGTACGGGGAGGGTCGGTTTTGTAATATTCATTAAGAAGTATGAACTAATTAATAATGCCTACAGGTAAAATATGCTTTGTGCACATATGCAACTTTTTGAAAGCTCATAATAGAAATAATTGTTGATTGTTGAAAAATTCCGCCCCAACGAATAAACACCCCTGGCGGATCTAACGGATACAGTGAACGGGGGGTGGGGGGTAGGCCTATATATAGTAGACAGTTCAACAATACACTGTGACAGATCAAAACGGGGAGAGCTATAGCCTACTATCGAGGGCCAGGGTACAGACTCGCCCAGGTTTCAGGGGCAGTTTCTTTAGCAGGGTAGGCCCAGGGGCGGATCCAGGATTTTTCGAAAGTGGGTGGGCACATTTTCCCGAGGAAAAAATTGACAAGCCAAAAAAAAGAGTTTTTAATAACCAAAAATTAAGGGATTTTCGTCCACGAAGAAAATTGACAAGCCCCCCCCCCCTCCCAAAAAAGGGGGGTTTAACCAAACATTAAATGATTCTGTCGACGAAAAAAAGTAGACAAACAATAAAAAGGGGGCCCACTTTTGTTTTCACGGCATTTTTACATTACAAATTTAAATTGTGCCTCTCAAAGTGGGGCCACGGGCCAGCTGTGCCCCCCCCCCCCCCGCCGTGGATCCGCCGGTGGGTAGTCCTATGTACGATATAACCTGTCTCTTGATCCATCCAGAATATCTATTTTTTATAGTTTCACTCACACATTTTATATCCATGCTCTCATTATTATACCTATCTTCATCGTTCTTAAAAGTACTATCTCTGCGGCTTCAAACTCCTCTGGAGTGCATCATTTTCCCTCTTTTTTCCATAACTCTTTCAGATTTTTATTCTATACACAATCGATTACACCCTCCTTCTTACACTGTAAAAACTGCGGTGTTAATAGAGAACCACACCCTGAGGTGTTAAAATTACACCTTAGAGATTAAACGTAACACCAAAGAGTGTCAAATGTAACAACAAAATGTGTTGTAATAACACCTATAGATGTAAAACTAAAACCACCAATTTAACACCGGTGTAAAATAACTGGTGTGGTCCTCAATGTACACCGGTTAACACCACAGTTTTTGCTGTGCAACACATCTGACTCATCTCTGAAAGGCCTATACCCTCATGTAAATTTTTCTTTAAGCCCTTATACCTCCCCTAACCCACATACTCATCAATCTCTCCATTGACCGTGCTCCGGCCGCCATCTTGTCATTTTTCTGCAATCCCACACTGAAATTTTTTGTTTATATTCTTACCAGAAAACTGGACATTCTAGGCATTTTATTCATCCAGGAACAAAATGACTACCTTAATAAACAATAATTGGTGCGAGCGCAAAACAAGGGCTCAAACTTTTGGAAATTTCATGTAATAAAACATGATAAGTAAACATTCCGAGCGGTTTTGTAATCATGAAAAGGGATGTGAATCTAACTTAAGAATTAACGCAAGTGCGATCTGAAATATTTAATATAGGGACCTGCTGACCAGAAAAGGAACCTTTTAAAGACTGCATGTATAGAGACTCATGAATAGGATACAGGCTACATATCTCACCAACCGAATAAGTCCAGCGCGAAGCATGAGCTATAAATTTGTGATATTCTAACCAGAAAACTGAACACTAGGCATTCCATTTAACCATGAAGCACTAGCCAAAAATGTGTGATATTCCAACCTGAAAACTAGATATTCTATGCATTTTCGTAACCATGCACAGGACAAATACCTTATACTAAACAATATTAGATGCGAGCGCGAAGTGCGAGCCGAAAAAAAAAATTTCAAAAAAAAATTATGTTTTTATTCAAAAAGGGTATTTCATTTTGAAAAAGGGCACATTTCATTTTGAAAAAAAGGGCATTTTTTTCCTACAGGGAATTTGTGAGGCACTTGCCCCCCTGCTCTACTCCCCGGTTTCGCCGCCCCTGGTATACAAGGGCCGTACATGGAACGTTTTGATGGTGGGGGCTAAACTAGAAAGGGGTAAGCGTACGTCGTTTTTATATAGGGGCCGGTTAACAATTTCTCATATTTTGTTATCATCTCCAGTGGAATAAGCGTAGTCTAGCGGAACAACCAATGCACAGAGATTGAACGTTTTGGTCTCGGGCTGAACTTGATCGAAATCAGAGCTGGATTGTCATTTTCATGTTAAAAGTGACACGTTTACTGAAAAAAGGTGAGAGCTGGGCCTAGGGCTGAACCCCCCCCCCCCCCCTCCCCCCAGCACTTTCGGCACTTCATACTAATTAATTTATGGAAGGCCTGTAATCGATGATTGGTGCTGGTGTCCTCAGCCTTGCCCTTAGGCTATTGATATTTTTGCCAAATTTCAGGATTTTGGAATGGCAGGCACAGAACTATCGGAAGTTGTAAGTTAATATTAAAGATACAACAGATATGTAATACTATAATTATGTTCGTGCATCTTTTAAGAGAGCCTGCTTTGCCTTTGTCTCTTGATCGAGTAGTCTACCTCGTCACTCGTCAGCGGGCCTTACTTCGCCGCGCCCCCGAGGGGCGCTGAGACTAGTTCTCGATCTGTTGCAATAATGGGACTGGGCCTGACGGCGCGCGCATTTGTGACAGTGAATTTGTGTCTTGTAATAGTGCCTGGCACCATCCTCGACCTCGGCCTAGCTCAAACTACATGTATGGACTGCTGTTGTTGGCGCAGTCAAACCTCAGGCTCTGATACTGTACTAGTTTACTAGGCCTACTCTTATACTGATTGAACATGTTCATATCTACACTAGATCTAGACAGCTGGCAGTGGCAGCCGTCTGTTTTGAGGAGTTTTTTAAACATTTTTTTTGGTTTTTTTTATTTCTCCTCCTACACAGACAGCTTGCTATCGTGTAACCCAGGGAACTCCCGCCCGCTACGCGGGCGGGAGCCCAGGATCTTACGTGCCGGCCATTTGGCATACTCACCTGACAAGCGTGAAGTATGGTCAAAATAATTCTCCGAGCCTAAAACAGAAATCAAGCACTTACCACAGTTATATGGATGATGGTCTAATGAGTGGCAGTTTTTCTGACATCTGACACAGACTGGAACCTCAAAAAACGAAAAGTTCTCTCCTCCTACCCCGTTTCGATCGGCCATTTTGTTACAATTCATAACAAAAATGGCTGATCGAGACGGGGGTAGGAGAGAACTTTTCGTTTTTTGAGGTTCCAGTCTGTGCCCAGATGTCAGAAAAACTGCCACTCGTTAGACCTTCATCCATATAATCGTGGTAAGTGCTTGATTTCTGTTTTAACTATTTATTCGGAGAATTATTTTGACCATACTTCACGCTTGTCAGGTGAGTATGCCTTTACACGTAAGATCCTGGGCTCCCTGGGTTAGCTATCGTGCAGCCACCATTAAGCGGTTACCAATGCAAAATCCACCCAATGGGGCTCATCGATTTTTGTCTTTATTTCATAAAAATATATAAAAGAACTGTACCAAAATAAAGACTATTAGAATTAGGCCTAGGTCTAACGTTAGGGCCTACTATTCCTTTTTGGCCTGAAATGCACCAAAACGGGAAAAATAAACTTAATAAAAGGGGAAAAAACAGTGACTTACTTTGGCTGTCGAGCAACTTCACTTCCCCGTTTTAGCCAAACTTAAATAATACATAAACACATATATATGGCCATTGAGTCCTCTGTACAGATCAAGCTAGAACTTGGGTCTCTTTTTTTTCGGTGAGTGGAGCCAACAAGTTCAGCGGGACAACCAACATAACAGAGACCAAAGCTTTTGGTCTACAGTAATCTATCTAGATCTTCCTCGTCCTACTCCTGGCCTAGCTAAGTTCAAATCAAAGTCGACCAAGTTGGGACTCTAATGACAACGTAAATCTTGTTGGTTGTTACACTTAGGGTTGCAAAATTCCAAGGAAGTTCTGTGGTGGAAAATTTCATGGGAATAAACGGGAATTTATTGGGAATTTTCAAGAAATGTTGGGAATTTTTGATGAATGTCAGAAATTTTCAAAAAGCAGCAATTTTCTTACATTTATATACAGGAATTGATTACCCTTGCAGATGATGCCTGATTATGCTTTGTCAGCAAGTTTCAAGCCGAATATTGTGCTAAGACAGTAAGACAATGCAGAATTTCAATGAATTTCATGTAAAAGTTGATTTACTGGGTACTACATTAGTGTCTTAATGGTACGTGCAATGGCAGTACATGTACACTGCAAATGCTTTAATATACAATGGATATACATGTGCATTGTTCATCGAATGATGGCTATTGGCTGCATGATTGGATATTCTGATCTTTTTGCAGACAATGAGAATCATTACTAATTAGGATTATAACCATGATATTGTTATTAGCATTATTATATATTTATTATATATTTCTCATTTATTTCTGCATACCAGAAGTGAGAACTTGGTGCTGTTTGCGGAGTTAATTTGATGAGTATGAATACAGATTGCTGGCTGAAGCTTAAAGTTTATTTCATTTCAATTAACCCTCTCAGACACAAACATTTTGTTCATTATTTTCAAAATACTAGATCAAATTTAATGAAACTGATATGAGATAGTCACTTAATATTACAAAAGATATGAAATCGATAGAAGTTTCTCAATCTCAATCAAGGTCAAACGCAACAAACATTTAGTGCATGTTTTTTTTTTCCTTTGTGAAAAATTATTCATCTTGATTGTTTTCAAAGTCAGCCATTATATTGTATCCCCCCCCCCATTTTGGGGGGATGGAGGGTGGCATCTCAAAATAAATTAGTAATATAGCATTTTTTGTTTCTGGACCTGAGCGAGAGGGCCTTCAGTACACAAGGCATGAGTAGGCTGCACATTCAGACCCTTAACTCAAGTGAAGGCTTCGCACAGTAGACTAGTGCAAACCCTGCACTCGAGGAAAGTAGTCTTCAGCCTAAGGTAGTCTTAAGCCTGAGGAGATGCTGGCTTGAGTCGGCAAGTAGAGATGATGAGTAGTAGAGAGTCCTGAAGACGGACAGTCAACCTGTCCGAACCGTTGAGTCTCTCTAGATCTACTACTCATCATCTCTACTCGCCGACTCAAGCTAGCATATCCTCATCAGCTCTACTACTCAAGCTGTTCTCACTCAACATTCCTTCTGGTTTACAGTCCTTTTCAGGACTACTTTCAAGAAAGAATGCTCTACTCTCAAATCTCCACTTTCTCACCTATCCATTTCTTCTCTTCTTCCATCCACTGTTTCTATAACACTCCACATGGTGTACCGTAAACCACATCAGCAATTGTACATGCCACCATGCAAACCTTCGAAAAATAATCAATACTTTATATCAATTCTTATCATAGAATAAATTTGTGAAACTACAATGACTAAACTACAACAAATTTTTGTACAGGTAAGATGAAAACATAATACCAAGAAGATTGTTTTCAAAATAAAATTAAACTTTCTTTAAAGTTTGAAAATGATCGTGCCTATGCTACTTCAAAAACAGGTTATAAAAAATAGCAATTTTTTTATAGGAATGAAAAAACTCCATTTACAGTACATACTTCACTAGAATGACAAGATAGCATCATTTTGTTGTTGTTTTTGTTGTTGATTTGTGTCTCTAAACTAAAGCTTTTTTCCTGGGACTGGCTATGTAGTTACAAAATTGAACACATGAGATAAGAATACCTTTCTTCATTCTTGCAATTTGTCTTCCATCTTGCAGCAAGGCTTGTTGAAAGAGTTACAGCTGAATGTGGGAGAGCTGACCTCGGAATGGAATGTCTTCAAACATGAAACTACCAATCACCAGGTAAATATAATATATCATTCAAATTCAATAGGAAAAAAAGAACTGCATTGAGAAAAAAAATTTCACATTTTATTTTATACTAGTAAAGTGGAATTATCGTGATATTGGGAACCACCGTTCACTTCATACAGCAGCGCTTTATTCAGTCACACAAAGGGTTCCGTATTTCCACCTCCATTCACTTTGTACACAAGTGCGCGTATACAAATTGAGGAGTGGTTCCCGAAACCATGATTTGGCCAGTAAAGTGTGGTTTTTCCTCCTTTGGTAACGTGAACACACAAATTTCGAAATTTGGCAGAATATGACCAGGGTGTTGGAAATATTTGGATGAAATAACAGGTATGATATTTCATCTTTCAATGTACAGGTGACCATGGTAACTTTCTGATATATAATCATTAAATTTGTAAGATAGATGTTCAAAAGTCCCTTTTTAAAGAATAAGTTGAGATAGTACAGGTATGACAGAGGGAACTATATATCCAGAAATCTAAAATTCAATTTTCACAAAAAATCAACTGAAATAAGATTCAATTTACAGAAGGTCCACTTTTTACGCTTATAATTAGCTGATAGTATGATTGAAATTCTTATGTTTTACATTGATTGCAGGAATATAGCAAGGCATTTACCTCAGTGAAGAAGACGGCGCTCAAGGACTTGCAGACGGAGATCAAAACCTTAAAGGATAATCTCAATCAGACATTGACCTTTGACCTCATCCAGTCTCTTGCCAAGGAGCAGGAGCTTGAGCAAGGTGAGATAATAATAATAATAGTAATAATAAACAGTTCTTGTATAGCGCATATAACAATTATGAATTATTTGGATTCCCATATAAATAGACTTCATAATACGAGCTATAAATTTCCTCACAAATCTACAAATAAACTTTATGAATGTCTTTACAATTTGGATTCAATGGGAATATGAAGTCCCCAAAATTGATATTCTTATTTTACTTTGAAAAAATTGCAAATATTTCTTATAAGCTCAGTTGTGGCAAGAAATATACGTTGAAATAAAAATGTATGTTATCAATAACTTCCTAATTGTAATTATTATGCAGTTTATTCCTACGTGGCTAATAGCTGTCAGCAAACATATTACATTTTACAGCTCTGGAATATAGTTACAGCAAAGCAGATGAGACACGGAAGAGATGTGACCACTGGAAGGCTAGACATGATTCTACTAGATTACTCTACGAACAAGAGAGAAAGGTAAAATATTGGTTCTATGAAGGCGACAATTGCTGCGCTATAAATTCCACGCACTAATTGAATGACCAACTTCAACCCCCGGTTTAACGTACTAACCTATGCTAACCTAACACCCTAATGCAACCCAAACCCTATGTCTTAGACAAAAAGCGTGGTGAATTGTTGCTTGAGCAAATCTGTCTCTGAAATATCTCTATCATACCCACACATTCAGTGTCTTGATGGTATCACTTATATCTAATAGATTTCTAACTATTCATTTTCAGACGTTGTGTAAGTATATGTTATCTACAGATGAGCAAAACTCTTGGAACTGCCTGAAATGAGGTGAATGATTTGAAATAATTTATTCTCAGAAGCCGTACGTTAAAAAGTAAGATAAGGAATCATCCACACATCGTAGCAAAACATTTGGAATTATTTTCAGAAGTTGTCTTAATTTTGAATGGAACGCTATCTGAGCTTAAGCAAAGCTCTCAGAATTGCCTATACCTTTGAGGAAAAGTAATTGAAACCACTCAATTTTAGATCTTACATATCAAAGAGTAAATATCTTAGATGAGGAATCACCCATATCTCTTAGTGAAAAGATTTGAAATATTCATTTTCAGATTTTTTTTTTTGAAGTGTTAAGACGACCAAAGCTCTTTTCATAAAGAATTACTCACCAATAAGTTAGTTTAAACTGTTCATATTCAGGAGAAGTATTTAAAGAGTGATTTTAGATGAGCAAAGCTCTTTTCCTCTTTAAATAAATTATTGAATCCCCCATATCTCTCTGAGCTTAAAGATTTTAAACTATTCATTTTCTGGACATTTCCATGGCAAAGTTGAAAGAGTATAATGGTTTCACAGTAAACCATGTATTCTTTCATGGGCATGTGTTGGTCCTAAATAGGACCATTCAAATTTTGATTTGAAACTGTTCTTTTTTCAGAAGTTGTTTTTGTTGAATAAAGAGTATCTAAGATGAGCAAAGCTCTTGAAATATGGAATCAGCCACATCTCTTTGCAAAAATATTGTAGAATATTCATTTTTAAGAGAAGTTATCTTTTTAGAGATTTGTCTAGATAATGAAAGCTCTTAATTGTAGTATGGAATGTCCCATTTCTCCTTACAGATTTTCATCCATTCATTTTCGAGAGATTTCTTTAAGTGGCGATTTTAGATGTGCAAAGATCTTTCACCCACATCTCGTCAAAATATTTTAAATAATTTCCAGGAGTTGTCTTTAGTGCTCACTCATGTCTCTTTGTGAAAAGCTAACTATTATTTTTCAGGAGAAGTTGTCCATAAAGAGTGAGCTATCTAAGATGAATCAACGTGTATCAATGCAGTCTGAGTACTGTGCGGGTATGGGAGCCATCTGCTGCACTCTTCTCTGGAGAGCTTCACAACATCAACAAACTATCCCAGCTTTACTCATTGGCGTAAGTTATCTTAGTATTCTTTATGTAATTTTCATTTTCATTTTGCCAAATAAATGATAATAATAATAGTAGTATACATCTGATGCACATATGTGAGTGCATCAGTAGGTTTGTCAGCATAAGGTAACTATTGAACTGTTAATGCACCTTGTGGGTTTAGCCTAGATTCCATAGTTACCGCATGCTTACTAGTCCTACTGATGCACCGACGAACCTGTGTATTATTTGTTTTATAGAATGCATTTTTTTAAAAAAATTTTTTTTTTTTTTTACAACCATGCATAAGTAACTATCGACGCATGGCAAATTGAACGGAGGCATGGTTGGGCATGCGTCGGTAATTGCATGGTTGCCAGAAGGATGGATGAAACTATATGGTTCCCAAATTGACACAAATGCGAATATTTTCCTAAAAGAAGCATACATGTAGTTCTACCAGATGTTGAAAGCTCTGTGTGTTTGGTTTATATTTGTCATCATTACGTCAAACCCCCGTTTAGAGAAAGACCGCAGTTCAGATTGCAAACTGCGGTTCTTTACCCCAATTTTTGTTTGAAAATCTCAATAACATTTCCAAGCCCCAATAAACCCTTCTTGGCCAGGTAATCCCCGTTGTCTCAAATTTAACCTCCACAGGCCAGTAAATGAGCGTTGAGCCAAGGACGAAATGATAAACAACAGCTGTGCTATTACGGAAGACTTCTCTTCCTGTAGTAGGACCTTCGGAATGAAATTATTGTATTCGATATTTAATCACGTTTTCAAAGGCATATTGTACTCAGATATCCAATGTTAGTCCATTTTCAATTTCGAACAAAGAAAATTGACCTCGAAATAAGGAAAGTAAGTACCGGTAAATAAAGTGACGGCATGCTTTGCAGGGACCGCGCTCGGGCTGTTGTGTTATCTTCGGACCGAGGTCAAGAAACAGGTGTTTTGATACTTGAACTGCTTGCTTGGGGCAGTAGGTTTGTTGTACTTGGAGAAGAGAATTGATTGAGGGAAATTAGGGTATAGTGTTTACAAATGGAGGTTTTCATCATGATAAGTATTAAATGCAAAAGATAGCTAGGAAATCAGATTAGAATGATCAAGAAATTGGGCTCCAACAAATTAAATTCAAAAGGGTGAATTTATGACTTACATGTGATTATCTGAGTTGTGTTTTAACAAAAATATCTTTGAGATGGGGCTCCAGAATTAGATTTCAAAATGTCTTTAAAAATTGTAGTTTCTAGATGTATATATGTCCATTTATATAGCACAGTTACCATGTGCATATACACTTGTTATCATATTATTACCCCGGCTCTAGCTGAGCCGCCATATTAATAGGTGCTAAAGTGTTCAAGGAATAAATCCTACCCATTCACGTCACCTGGGTTTAGTGCAGCACAATGTGGATAAATTTCCTGCCGAAGGAAATTACGCCATGGCTGGGATTCGAACCCACAACCCTCTGTTTCAAGGTGCGGAGACTAATCCACTGGGCCACAACGCTCCATGAACATACAATTGTATCATGCTATTTATACTTCCCGTATATGTATATATTTCATGTTTTTAATCAGTGGAATAATATATTTTAAAAATAATCCCAATTGTCATTTTGGATTTTTTATCATAACAACTTTTATTAAATATGAAACAATATAGAATGTTTATTCCATATATAGCTCAAATTTTTATTTGCATTTTAATGATTGTTTTGAGAGGATATTGGTCATTGCTGTTTGCTAATTGTTTGAATAATTCTTTTTAGTCCCAGATGGAGAATTTCATGTCAGTGGTGTGTCATACTCTACAAAGCTTCATGGCTACGTATCAATCTGAGGATTTGCCTTCAGAGCAGAGTGAAGAACTCCAGTTTGTAATGGCTCTATGTGGAACCATAACCAGTGAGTATAAAGTAGTCAAAGGAGTGCATGCACCTTGCTGAAAGATAGGAGCAAAAACCACACCTTGGTCATGTATCTTCTTATGAATTGAATTGAATTGCAAAACCATATCATCCCTGTATGAGAAATATTGGACCTTCACTGGAGCATAACTGACCAAACAAAAACGTTTCAAAATAATTGAAGTTTATATGTGAGACCACATGAATTATAGTTAAATATCGGCAAGATTAATGCTTCATACAGTAAATTATGAAAAATGAATGAAGATCTGGAGATATGTTTAGTGATTCAATAATGCATGTAAATTATGATCCATTAATAAGAGGAAATAGAGTTTACAAGTGTTGTTCATGAATTTGAATTGAAATGGTTCATTTGATGATAATTAATGGTATTTGTGGATGAAACTGATTGAAATCATGCTTTTCTATTTTGATAATAGACATTGCTGCATCAAGTGAAGGGAGAGAGTACTTGTCGACCAACCCTAACTGTGCTCAGCTGATCCGCACATTCACTGCACTGCTAGCTTCACCATCATCTGAAACACTCAACAAACTCAAAAAGTAAATATGACTAATCAGAGTTTCTTTTGGATCCCATATTGTATATCTGTCTATATTGACCAGTTTGCTTCTGTCACTGTATATTTTTCTATATTTACCAGTTTGCTTCTAATGTCACTGCATATATTCTATATTGACCAGTTTCAGTGTTTCTAATGTCATTGTATATCTTTCTATATTCACCAGTTTGCTTCTAATGTCATTGTATATCTTTCTATATTCACCAGTTTGCTTCTAATGTCATTGTATATCTTTCTATATTCACCAGTTTGCTTCTAATGTCATTGTATATCTTTCTATATTCACCAGTTTGCTTCTAATGTCATTGTATATCTTTCTATATTCACCAGTTTGTTTCTAATGTCATTGTATATCTTTCTATATTCACCAGTTTGCTTCTAATGTCATTGTATATCTTTCTATATTCACCAGTTTGCTTCTAATGTCATTGTATATCTTTCTATATTTACCAATTTATTTTTGATGTCATTGTATATCTTTTTATATTTACTAGTTTGCTTCTGATGTCACTGTATATCTTTCTATATTCAGCAATTTGCTTCTAATGTCATTGTATATCTATCTATATTTACCAGTTTATTTCTGATGTCATTGTATATCTTTCTATATTCATCAGTTTGCTTCTTATGTCATTGTATATCTTTCTATATTTACCAGTTTGCTTCTGATGTCACTGTTTGTCTTTCTATATTTACCAGCTTGCTTCTAATGTCATTGTATAATCTGAGCATCAACTATGAAGGTCTTCAAGCCCTTAGTGACACCAAGGATATCATCTCTTTACTTGTTTCCATCTTACAAAGTAAGCAATTTTACAATACCATTTTAGAATGTTTACCATCAAACTTTGTACTGATCAAAAGCTATTCCAGCGCAACACATTTTTTGTTTACCGGTATCTGGGAGAGAAGCATTTGAGTGCAAAACATATATTCATCTCTTCAAGCAGACAACAATGTCATTGTAAAGTGTCAACAATCACTACAGGTAAGACATGGATTGTCAACACTGTTACAGTTATTTTCTGTAACTCAGATGGAGAGGGACCAAGTTCTGATTGACAAACCAAACTAAAATTCTATGCAATGATCTATAAACCAGCCTTACAGAAAAGACATTAACCCTAACTTGGCCAGGCTTTTTTGGCTGTTCTGTGGGGGGGGGGTTGATTCAACCCCCCTGAGATCTCGGCTGCCGATCACGCGAGCGCCACAAAAAATTGTGCGATGTAATCTACAAGGCTGTATATAGTATAATTTTCCAAAACAATGAGATTTTATTTTATATGAATTAATTATGCTGATTTATGCATTAAATCATACTTTTTGCTCAAATTCACTAAATAAGGCTCCTAGAATGCTAATTTTTGGTAAAAATATTCTTTGTAGCATTCTTAGCAATTGCAATTGAAAAAAACTTCGGTTTGGAAATCAATTTCTTATGTGTTCAATAATAAGCGATACATTTATCTAATTTCTATTACTAGGAGAAAAGCAAACTGATCTTAGACTTCACACGTTGCTACTAATTCAGTCCCTCATCATGGAAAACACCCAACGATCCATACTCATTGATGTAAAACAAAAGGTGAGTTTCTGAACCCTGTGTTCGACTTGTCTCCTTGCCTCTAATTCATATTCTCTAGCTGTTATAATCCTTATTTATGCAAAATGCAACTAATTTCTATACATTAAAGGAAGAACTATATTATTATGTTGTTTGCTGTTTCGTATTTCCTTCTCGTATTTTCTCCCCCCCCCCCCCAATATCTCGGCCGTCGACCGTGCCTAAAATTGGCACACGGGTTGCCTGGGACATAATCTACAAGATTGTATAGTAATTTATTTCATGCGAATCGCTATTAAGTGATCATGCTAATTTATGCGTAATTAGTATGCGAAATCATACCTTTTCCTCTAACTCCTAAATAAAGCTCCAAATGTACTAATTTTTTGTATAGAAACTCTTTGTGGTGTTCTTAGCAAGTAAACATGAAAAAATTGCGATATCAAATCATTTTCTTATGTATTTTATTGTTTTTTGCCATTTCTTATGTATATGTTTTTTTACCTTATGATTTTCATTGTGTTTTCAATGAAATTTGTTGGGGACTCTTCTGTGATCATAAAAAGCATAAAATAAATACGTTTAGACCAGGAAAACTAAAAATAATTATACGTTTATGAATTTTGGTTGAAAACACAATTTGCATTGACTTTGTACACGAAATCACGTTTTTGAGTAATTTTTAGTCTGACATGCACTTACATGTTGCGTAATTTCGGAACCACGTACACGGGTGATTCAAAGTTGGTCTCAAGAGTTGCGCAAGACTTGAAAGTAAAAAGTCAGGGAATGGCGCAGTCAATATTGTGCGACTCGTTGAGGGGGGCCTCCGAGCCCCCCCCCCCCCGTCTAGATAGGGTTAACTCCTGGGCCCCCGTCTTACAAAGAGTTATGATTGATCCAATCAATCGTAGCTCTATTGAAATCCATCAGTGTCATAATTTTTCTACAGGAAATTTGCAGTGTCCTTTGTAAACAAGGAGAAGCACAGTGAATGTTCAAGAAAACAAATGCATGAATATACGTAATAGTTTGACAATATTTTTAACAAACATACATAATAGATGTTGGGGTTGCTGGCCATCCATAGTTGTGATTGATCGGATCAATCACAACTCTTTGTAAGACAGGATCCTGGGCCCTGTTGTACAAAGAGTTACGTTTGATCCGATCAATCGCAACTATTGACGGCCAGCAACGTCAACATCTATTATGTATGTTTGTTAAAAATATTTTCTAGCTGTGTTGTATATTCATGCATTCATTGTGCAAATTTTTCGTAGAAAAAATTATGACACTAATGGATTTCCATAGAGTTATGATGATCGAATCAATCATAACTCTTTGTACAACAGGGCCCTGGAATGCGCCGAGCATAGCTTTGGCTCTACAAGTGCCTATTATTATTCTGTTTCCACCTTTAATTTTTTTCTTAACAATTAATTTTCTTTCTGTGTAAATAGACAAGCTTTTAAAACTACATGTAATTTCATTCTCTCACATTAACACAGCTATCAATGGATCTCCTCCAGCAGCTATCCCATGATGCATCAGGAGAGGTCACAGAGGTCATTGCTGACATCATCCAGATCATGAAGTCATTTGATAAACATGAACCATGATTTAATGCGAAGCAAAATATATAGCACTGTCCCACAATGCATTGAAAGGTCATGGATATAATTACCGATCTGATGGTAAACGAAGAGCCTTTTCACACGGTACCAAAATGATGATTCCAGTGAAAAATAATTCTAATGAGGATTTTTAGCACATATGAATTTGAAACCAAACTAGAATCATTAACGCTATTCACAATCACAAATTCAAATTCTACTCCAGAGGTGAATTCCAGTTTGAGTTTCATCTCAAAATTAAAAATATTTGAGGGCAGCTCATTAAAAAAGCTTTGATATGCCGATGGATGCAACCTCATATTATTATCAGAAACAGTCTGATAACACCTGTCGAGAACTTGTTCTGTTAAAGCAAAACAAAGTTTTTATGTATCCAAATCGCTGAGCTGTCTGAAAATTTTTTTAAATTTTGAGACATGAGATTTTAAGAGCCCAGGGACACCATGTAGGGGTTGTTCCAGGCTACTGCTGTAACTCATACAGGAAGTCAGTAACGCTCATTTCATCCCATTTCTGTTATATCGGCTGGAAGATTTATTTAAGACATCAGTGTAAAAATGTTTGAATACAATTCACTTTATTTATAATAAACTTCTAAACCATTTTCAACATATCTATTTTCTATTTTGTTTTTCGTTTTTTGTGTGGAGGGTGATTTAATACTACATGTATAAAAGGTATTCTACACACACTGCACCTGTGGCATCAAGTTCTTCTTCATTTACATTGAAAATTCAATTTTATATGAAAAAAAAGTGTAAACACTTTACTTCTTATGGGGTGTTGCACAAAACTAGCAATAGATTGCAAGTCAATTTCAGGTCTTACAATCAATCCTGTCTTAATAATTTCATATGTGCAAGGGATTACTAGTCTTCTTCTGGAATCTACAAAATTAAGTTGATTTGTTTTCATTAAAATTGTGAAATTGCTATAGCATATATTTTATGCAAACAGCAGTTTAGCATACAGTCTCCATTCACCAAAAGCGCCCAAATTCACAAAGGTGGTTTTGAATAGTATGCTTAAACCTGTCACATTTGTTTTAAAGCGGAAGTACAGCAAGTCAAAAAGCCGTTTTAATCATTCATATTCAAACCACCTATATGAAGCTGGCGCGATGATGTGGGTCTCAAGGCCGCAAAATCGTCCTCGGGGACGGAGAACAATCCTCGGGTCAAGGCCAGTCGAGGCTAGGAGAATTTTAGGGTGTGCAAATGCCAAATGTTGTCAGTTTCTCTAAAGTATTATTGAATCTAATAGAGAGAGAGGGGGAGAGAGTCGACTGTCGAGTACGCCCATCCACCTTTATGAGTACACCCTTCTTTCTTACTTTCTTTTGTCTTTCTATTTTGTTCTTGATGTCAAAGCCAATGCTGCACTGAAAATGATGTGACAGAGACTTGACTTTGCAATGCATGTGCGCATGCTAGTACTGAAAAAAATGTTCGGCCTCGGTCTGGCCTCGACCCTTCCAGCCTTCGCCTTGTCCTCAGGTGGGTCGGCCATGTCATTGGCTTGGGCAACCCAGCCTTGGCCTTGGACAAGCCAGCCTCGGACACAACACTGGTAGAAAAAAATGTTACAACGGCTGTTTTTGACTCGCCATGTGACTGAGGTGTTCATACAGCACTTACACTTTAAGAAAATGAGAGCATTGACATAGAGTCCTACAATGAATATGCTTTTACTTCACATGGTGCCGAATTCATGATTTTTACCACTGGTATACTGTGTCAAAATCTATCACAAAATAGGAGTCAAAATTTTGGGGCTTGCTCAGTTTGCTCCCTCGCAACTGTTTACAAATTTTGCCCAACATGCACATGTCTGCCCCCTCAAAATTTGTACTCATTACACCACTGATAGTAAGGATCTAATTAGCGACCCCACTGTTATTACATTAACATGTATGTTAAATGACTTTACATAAAAAGTTTGTTCATTTATGAAGTGACCTCAGCAAATTGCTAGAATTTAGTGCAAGGTACACAAAAAACATCACTCTTTCTCAATAGAAGGGCTACATGAGTATTATGATAATGCATGAAATCTGTGAGACCAGTGTTTTCATGCAACGGAACAGGTCTTGGCTCCCATCTTTTAAAATTGTCATAAATGCTACATGCCCCACAGTGATTACTTTAAAGCTATTGTGAAGAATTGTCTCCTTTGTGATGGAGCATACAGCATCACAAATGTCAGCCAAACACTTTAAACTACATCTAAAATTTGTATTTTTTACAAACATTGTATTTCAACAATATGATGAATGTGTTCTAACCAAAATACTCCTGCTACATAATGCGTGCCCACATCTAGATGGAGATGATAAGGATCATAAAAGTTTCAACAAAACAAATAATTGTAAGCAATATAGTATAGTAATGGTTGAATACAAATTGCATTCTTCAAGAAGTAATTTTGAGAAAAAGACATGCACCTAGATGTGGAAGTGCTTTGGTGTGAAGGTTCCGATTCTCGACAATCCACACTGTGCCACTCTCCAACCAGGTGTTCAATGGGTACCCAGTAGGATGCGAAAGCCTAGTATGCAGTATGCCTAGCAGTTGAGTCTTGGAACTCTTGTTGGATTGCTCCCAGGGAGTGGGGAATGTGCATACATTGTGTGCAGGCATGCCAGTATCCAATGACTGATGTAGTACTTTTCCGATATAAAGCGGAATATTATTATATTGTTATAAACTGTTTATTACGTGCATCTATTGGAGGTGTGTACTTGTAAGATGGATCAGATCTATTATGGTAAAATATATATTAACCTGCAGTTTGAATGAAGTGCCAAGGCTGGCGGTGATTAGAGATGTATCATATAACATTTATCTGCTAAATTAGATGACATCAACGTTCTCGCTACCACGCCCACAACCCTGAAAATTTTCAGAGCAAATCCGACAACCGTGAACTTCCCCGACAACCATGGCCGACAACTGTAAAACAGGCCTAGATCTACACCAAAAACTGAATATATTAAAGAAAACAATTTGCTTTTCAGATCCTAAAATAAACTTGTTGATTATTTCGTCCACGATTTTTTCCCGGGATTTCTTTGACTCACTCAGAGCATGGACCTACGATACGACCTTGACTCGAGGCCCAAGATGTTTACCTCGCATTTGAGTATCGCTTTGCTCACATTATTTACGTCTGTGAAATGGTAGTAAATACGCTCAAAAATAAAGTGAGGAGAGAGAGGTACCGTTGGTTACTGGGTTGGGCAATGTCATTTAGATGTCTTGAATTTCAGTTGATATTGTCACTTATTTTGTCAAAGTAAAGTGTGTCAAAAATAATATAAAAATTCGATCGAAATTTAGTTTCATCTCGTCCCAGGCCTCATAGCTACATTAGGCATTTACCGCACCGCCTACCGGCACATGAATGCATTTCTGATGACACTGACATAGAGAGCGAATTTAGAAAAATTATTAAAAGATCACGTTAATAATGACAAAGCCACCGGAATGGATTGATATAATGTCCAACTCATTTACTTACAGCAAAATGATTTATTCACATTTATATTCCGATTTTACTCCCTAATTTCCAATGTCTTGATCTCTGCATCGATCTTATGAAAGTTTTGATTAGTTTCGCGACGGTGTGTCTACCAAGTTCTGTGTCACTGCACTGAATTCACGCTCGCCACGGCCACATATTGCACATGGCATCGAAATGCTTGATCCGCGGGGATCCGAGTCTTCCAAAATTAGATGGGATCCAAAACTGATTTAATTTGAATTTTTTTTTACTTCCAGATATTCATTGAATCTGTTATAATTTTCACAAGTAATAATCTTTATACATGTATATTATTCACACTTTTTAGTAAATTACGACTCATTTTTGAATGTGAGTTATACCTAGAAGAATATTTTCATTTGTATTCTTTATTTCTTTTTGCCTGCCAATTTAAATAATGAACGCACCTGTCACGGTCCTGAGAAATGTTTGTAGTCATCACAGTGAATGCTTCATGAATTTGTTGTACAATTGCTTAACAATTACGATTTAAAATGAAATATTATTTGAAATTAATTTGTGTAAAGGTCCGGTGTAAAGGAGAAAGAGAATAATGGGAGGTGGTCGTGGGTAATGTAATGAAAATGATGGGATGTTTGTGACTTTGTGGGGGGGGGTGGCAAAAAGAAGTCAATGTTCGGAGCGAATGAAATTAAAAATCATTTATGGATGTGTCTACTGTGATTGTGGCTGCATAATCTTTATGGCGATTGGAAAGGGGTACGTGATTCAATAGATTTCGATAGAACTATACAACAAAGTGAAATTGACAATTCATTCACAGATATTAATTTCAGGGGCCGTGGAAACAGGGGGGGGGCTGGGTGGGACTCAGCCACCCCACTTTTTTTCCAAAACCGTGTACAAAGACAAATTGAACCACCTAATAGTGTTTTTGCATGGTCAGGCCCCCCCCCCCCGCCCCACTTTCAAGACCTTTCCGCAGTCCCTGCATTTCAAGTACGAATTATTGAAGTTGATATGTGTGAACGTTCAGAGGACATGTATTTCATTTGTTCAAGCCCACATGAGTTGTTAGTATAATTTGAATATCGTTGGATGAATTTTTCAATTTTACTTATGTCTCAATATGTTTTATATCGGAATTGTGTTTTATATAGAGTTATCTTTACAATGTCGTTAGCCTAATTACTTATGAAATGAATTGGAATGTCAATGAAACGCCCCACAGCCGATGGCATGTGATCGTACTTAGTATTCACTTTCGGGGTTGAGCCAATCATCGTGCTTGAAAACGGGTTTCCCCGAATTCCCGCCCATAGAATGTGTGCCATGTGCATGACCTGTTAACCTGTTGTTTGAATGCCAATCAGCTGGTTTTGTGACCTCAAATATCCTTCATGTTGTTTACGCTGGATGGGCTATTAAATTAAGAATTAGATCTTTCTGACTCTTATTTTTTCATTTTTAATAATCTGTTCGTGAATTTCTGTTAACTTAAAAACTGATGCAATTTATTGAATCACGTACCTCGATCTCCTCACTCATGGTGCAAGAAATTTTTTTTAAAATTCAAAATCGCCAAAATATACATGTAAAGAAAGATTATTCAGCCGTCATATCACCAGCAGTAATATAGACATGTTTATAAATATGCATTCGCTTCGAATATTGACTTCTTCACCAATCCCACACACACACGTACGATCTTAACATGCCCTGGTTATTGTCCACGCCACGACCCCTCACCTTTCGCTCTCTCCCTTCAACCATCCTAGCTACAACCCCCCCCCTCTTCCTCTCTTTCACACACGCATTTTGTAGGCATACACAGTGCATTATTTAAAATAGAAATCTGCTTTCCTGTCAGTTAAGCTTTACTTTCAATACATTTTAAACCGCAATTGATTATAATAAGAACAAAGTCATAATATTAAAGTATTATGAATTACTAAAGATATTTCTTTGCTCGTGATAGGCAATTTCATTATTTTATAGTTGAGTATAGAACAATACAAATGAACATAGCAATAATTGACAGTGATAAACGAATCTTGATTGGATAGTATACGCATCATCAACAGAAGTCTTACGAGAGTTAAAGTTTCAGCATGGACCTAATAGGTCCATGGTTTCAGTAAGTATCTGAAAACAAAAACATGCAAATTATATAATTTAGGAACCCTGTCTCATGAATACCGATGCCCATTATTTGGAAGCCTCGGAAGTTTTCTTCCCAGGCTTCCAAATAAAGTCGGAACAATTTAGTAAGGGCGTGGCGCGGCGCAAGCTCAAGTCAAAGGGCTACGCATGCGGTCCGTAGATCAGTCAGTCATTGACATAAGCAACAAGCATTCACAAAATTAATCACACTTTCTAAGAACGTAACGATCTAGACATTAGAAAATATATGGAATACATTTATCGATGTCATCGATGTGAATAAATCTGTAAACTGTAAGTATAAAATTAGTTTCCATTGACTTTTTGAAGTTGTCAGAGTTTGCCTTTCAGCTTCAATCGCAATTCACGCAACCGCTACGGCTGCATGACCGGAGAAGCACTAAATAGACATAAAATGTGGTGCATTTAGCAGCAATTCAAGCTCGTCGATATTGATATTTTCGATAGCTACCGCGCTTCGCGCGGGAGAGGGGCGTGCTTCGCACACACCGAGGCCCCTGTGTGGCTTTCGTCGCTTCACGCCGACAAGCGTCAGAGTGAACCTGGCGAGAACGTTGGATGACATTGTCGAGAGGTAATTCAGTTTCATCTTGCTATATATTAATATGTACACATTTAATATCTCCAAATGTTTTTATACCCTAAGGCACATGACCAATCAGATGATGTGACGAATTTCATCGGTTGCAAAGTCCTGAGTTCCTATAAATTCATTCACTCATTTATATTGCTTTGTGACATCTATATAATCTGCGTCAGGACTGACCACTGAGTAGTCATCTACCAGTCATTCAATTTCATCTTGCAACTATACCATGTACACATTCAAAATCTCCAAATGTCCAAAGACATTGACCTAATCAGTTGATGTGACAAATTTCATCGGTTTCAAAGTCTTCTGTTCCAATACATTTCATTCACTCATTTATATTGCTTTGTGACATCGATATAATCACCATCAGGACTGACCGCTGAGTAGTCATTGATTGGTGGTGTGTAAGTTGGACCAGTGATGAGTACGGGGTACAGGTTGGGATCTCTCTGGATTGCGGCTTGGTACAGCTCTTCCGACTCTAACCTCAGCTCCTCTAGGGCCTTAGTTTGTGATCTGCAGTTTGGGAGGGAAAAAAGTTGATAATATACATATCAAATCATGATATTGAATAGTTATATTAATGGATGGCTCGGAATGGAATTCCAGAAATACTCCAAGAGTTTGGGCAAATATTCCGGGAATTGCAGATGAGTGGAATATTGGCCCTAACGAGTGGAATATTTCTGATATTCCATGAAAGAAAGCCATCCAATATAATTATCATCTATCCCACCCCTGGCATCTAAAAGAGAGAGCAAATTGATCGATTGAACAAGTTATATCCACTTATCACATAATGGCATCTTCACTTCATAAAATCAAATTTGGTCGTTGACACGCGACTTGCATGTAGTTCATTATGACGTTATGGAGTGTCGTTGTGCTCTTATGCTGCGCATCGCATTGCATTCATTGTTGTACGCGTTGTATATTTCACGCATTTGCGCATGTGCACTGTACTGTTGAATATGCTCTCATATTCAATAGCAAATTTTGTACAGGAGCCTACGGGATATTTCTCAGATTTTGGTTATTCTAAGACTAGGGATAGGCTCTGATACTGCACAGGCAATTGATGCAGACCACAATACGTGTTTTTAATGTATGGCTAAAGTGCTCTATATAGATGATAATATACAAATAGCGAATAGGCACGAGTGCGATGGTGCGAGATTTTGCATGAGGTGAAAGAAAGATGCTCTATTCAACGAGGCATTAGCTGAGTTGAATAGAGCGTCTCTTTCACCGAATGCAAAATCTCACACCATTGCACGAATAAGAATATTCGCTATTTGCGTTGTACAATGCCTCGGAATTTAGCAAAAATATGAAGAAAAAAAGCATTTTTCCCTGCAGTAATCTATGAAAAGGGAGCAAAAAAAATTGAAAGCGAAGAGTAAAATCCCACAAGCCCACATGACCTTGGGCAGCATTGCGCATTTAACCAGCAGGCTTATACATGTATTGCACCTTCATTTTACTGAACTGAATCACAAACTGTTCGATAAATAATTGTCAAAGAAAAATTGCGTGTTGCTCATTTATAATGAATCTGTACACTGAAAATAAATTGATGGCCATCATTTGATCATCGAATGATTCAGGCTGCTTGATTTTAGTTCAGCGGGGCTAGTTCACAATTGATAAGTGGAATTATTAAAAGATCGATCCCACTAGCACAGCCGCCACGCCACGCAACACCAAACCACCCCGAGTGATACTTGGGAGCCGGCGTTAGCCGCGCGCTGTCTATTCAGGAAACGGCTAGCTTAGAATGATAAGCCGATTTTGCTTTAATTAACGTTAGAGCTAAGCCGATCTAGATTTTGTCCATGCAGATCAAGGAGATGGGCCAATTAGGACTAGATTGCCAATATTTTTTGCTCAAACTTATAGAAGGGATATAAAAAATAATAAACCGGGAGTTTCTTTTGAAAGTGTAGGGGAAATTTTCATCCACGGCTGGTCCGGCAATGTTACTTTTTTCCCTCGGGGCTTGCACCCCTCAGGAAAAATAGTAATTGCCGAACCAACCTCGGATAAAAATATTTCCACTATACTTTCTCAAAACCCGGTTATATTTGTATAATATTGTCTGGATTCATTTACTATTGACTGCCTATTAATGGAATATCTAATACCTTTGTATTGCAGCTTGGCACAGCGCTAAATTGCTATATGCTCTCTGGTTGCAATTTTGGTCTATTTTGCATTGAATAGATGACATTTAAAATTAAAATTTCCAATCTTACAAAAACAGGTTATCATTTTCAAGAAAATTTCTTTAAAAAAAAAAGTTTCAGAATGAAGGTAGTGATAGTAGATTATACAGGTTGAAATGTTTATATCAAACACTTTTACGATATCATGTGTCGCCAGATTAATTTTATCTCTGTGATGGTCAACCAGCTGAAAATGTATCTCTAGCAGTGTTACGGTTAGAGGGGAATCAGAAAAATTGATAGTGAAAGCTTGAACAATATCGGACAGACAATAAGAAATTTATGAATTCATATTAAATGATGTAAGAATCAGTCATCACTATACCAATGGAGACTTCAAATTTGCTGCACTAGTGATGTCATGGTGATGTAAGACAAGGACTACTCTTCCACTTACTGCATGTATAAAATAACTAAAATGTCCTATTTTTTCAGTTTCACTTCAAATTACATTTTTCACTCATAAGGACATCAATCAATATGCTACCTGGGATATATTTTGATTAATACCCCAAAGGAATAGGTACTTAGGAGAAAACCACAAAACCCTGATAATTAAGTTCACGGCCTACATGTATGGGATAGTTGTCCTTGCCCCTTGTCATAATTTACTTATCCAGTTGCCAATATGAAATTTACATAGAATAGGGATCTCAATTTTTAAAGCAGCCATAACGTTCTTATTGCTTGTCTAATTTCTTTAAAACTTTCACCCATCTGTTTTTCTTATTTTTCGCTTTTCCAACACAACATTTTTATGACCAAGGTTAGATTCCCCTTTGATAGTTTTTCTATTTTATGAAGCAATGTCAGAAAGAGGAAGCTTTACCTGATTGCTTCCTTAAGGATGTTAGTTTCTCTCACATGTTGCTGAAATTTATAACGTGACCATTCCTTCTGTAACCTGGCTCTTTCTTCTGACGTCTCATGATCTATTTCAAGTTCTTCTCTCTTTCTGTAGGGCACAAATAAAGTCAGTAATGACAATGATGATGATGATGATAATACTGAAAATAATATCAACAATAATAATGATGATATTAATAATAGCAATAATGCAATAATGAAATTAACAATAAATATAATAGCAATAATTATAATGATAGCAATAGGAATAGAAAAAAGATAGCATTATTAATGATGATAATAAGGACTAAAGTAAATTACTACTCCTACTACTTACAATATAACCATAATAAATCAATTTATTATGTATGCATATATATTAAGTGCAAAACCACATGAAACTGTTCTAAAGGTGCTTTTTACATACTGCTATCCAAGATCACAAGGTTGCACCAGACATTCAGCATCATGATCTATGTTCAATGTAATTATAAAATGTCATGTTGATATTTTTGTTCTTTCTGTTCTCTGTAAGGGAGCACCCTGCTTCTCGAAGTACTCCACGTTTTTTTTAACCTTACATTTTACATTGTAACATCTGAAAATAAATAAATGAATTGAATTTAATACTAAAGGACTCTTTAATTACGACAAATGGCTGACAAACTACATGGATTCCACATTGTACAGCCACAAAACTGACTTCAACCTTATGTTAACATACTTGAATACAAATATCTAAATAAGTGATGCAATCAAAAGTTTACTTGTACATGAAGTCATAAACTTACATAGACCATTGTACAACACCTACATGTACTAAGCTTGTTGTACGTGAGCAAATGGGAGGCTGAATGTCAAACATTCGTACCATTGCACACGAGACGTACCATCCAAAATGTACCATTGCACAGCTTTACGAAGTGACGTCACAATACGATTCAATTCATTGCGTTCAGTAAAAATGCAGGTGCAATACGTGTATAGCCTGCTGGCTAAATGCGCAACGCTGCCCGAGGTGTTCACTTGTGGGATTTTGCTTTTCGCTTTCCATATTTTTGCTCCCTTGTCATAGATTACTGCAGGAAAAACTCTTTGTTTTTTCATAAATTCGCTGAACTCCGAGGCATTGTACAACACAAATAGCAAATATTCTTATTCGTGCAATGGTGCGAGATTTCGCATTCAGTGAAAGAAAGAAACGCTCTATTCTTTCTTTCACCTCATGCGAAATCTCGCACCATCGCACTCATGCCTATTCGCTATTTGTATATCAACAATCAAACCATTTGTTAAGAGTGCCCCCCCCCCTCAACCCTAAATTTACGGTTCCATGACATTTGCTCCGGCAAAACAATTAACTCTGCTTTAATTTCTACATACTAATGGAATGACGAACTTCAACCCTAGATACAATGCTATATATATACCCTAAACCTATCATAGAACCCTATTGCAACCCTAACCCTTCATGTATTGATATAACAAAATAAAGCCCGCAGCAATTGTCACCGGAGCAAATGTTGTGTCTCCAAATCTGCACCTAAGACTCACCTCTCATCTTCCATTAATTTTCTGTCCACATTAAACTCTACGATAGGTTTGAGTTCAGGGTCACCCATCTTGAATTGTATTTTCTTGAGTTTCTTCAGCAATCTCTGTTGTCTCATCTGCTCCTGTTTGGGATCCGCTCTTTTTTTCTTCTTCGGGGGTTCAGCTCTGAAACAAAACGAAAACATGATTTTTTTTATAATATATGCAATTTGTTTGACGTCATATCCATCTTGTAAGAGATGCTCAAGGCGCACAAGTGAAGGGGGGGCAAACAAAATTACAAGTTAGAGAAAATTATTGATAAAATGAGTTAAAGAGGTAAGTTTTTAGCTCAACCTTAAATGTTTCAACACTCTTGCTGCCCTGGATCTCTCGTGGGAGGGAATTCCATAGCAAGGGCCCCGCATGGATGAATGCCCTTTCCCCCCCATGTTGTTTTACATTTTGGAAATGTATTAAGAAGACCAGAGTCACTGAAGCGTAGAAGCCTTGATGGTGTGTAGGTGTGAATGAGAGCACAGTTGTACTGTGGAGCAGAGCCATGAACTGAGTGATATACCAATAAAAGGATTTTGAATTTGACACGTTCACTCATGGGCAACCAATGTTAAGATTTAAGAACAGGCGTGATATGGGTAAATTTGTTATGAAGGGTCACTATACGAGCAGCAGAATTCTGTAGTTTTTGCAAACGAGTAATTTGGGACTGGGGTAGATTATATAAAAGTGCATTGCCAAAATCAAGTCGAGATGAGATCAATGAATGAACAACTTTCTCTGTTTCAATGAGAGTCAAATATTTGTGTATTAACCCTAGGTTGCATAACTGATACTTTACGGATTTACAAATATATTGAATACGAGTACCCATCGTCATGTTAGAGTGAAGAAACACACCAAGATTACGACATGTGTCAGAAACTTCAATAACGTGGTTGGCAAAAGAAATTGATGTAATTAAATGACAAATTAAAATATAAAATGAAATGGTGATAATACTGAAGTTACTAAATCTCAGAGGTAATATGTTAGAGTGTCTTTTCTTTTATTACTATTTTTACTGTTCTGGAAGGGAAATTATCTGTACAATTACATGTAGGCAAGTTTGATGAATTCATGACCATCTTCATTTTCTTTAAACTTCTTTTAGTTGCAGCAATTTTATGAGAACAAAAGTCTTTCAAGTCAAGGTTAATTGCCTCCTACGGATAGTTCCCGAGATAGATGGCACATTAAAAAGGCTGTGTTTATAATTATCACCATTAATACTGTAAGATACTGAACAATAATATGGATTTTCATCATTTTTCATATCTTGTAACTGTTTATTTTATTTCTGTACTTTAACCCTACTAGACCCATTGCCTACTGAAACTAGGTGGCCCCTACAAATTCTAGAAGAACTCCAGGATCCAGGAGTAAACATGTTAAAGGAAAATAAAACCTTTGGAATAAGATAGCTTGCATGAAAAATCAAAGAAACAGATCAACAAAAGTTTGAGACAATTTGAATAAATAATAAGTTATGAGCATTTGACATTTAGATCATTATTGTAATGTAGTTCCTCCCATTGGCAAAGATGTGTGATGTCACATGTGAACAACTTTGCTATTATATTTCACTGGAACTGCCTCTTTTATCACATCTATCATGTATTCTTTCTATTGGAGGGCATGAAATACAGATTTTCAAAGAATACATCAAGGATAAAGAATTTTTTTCACCATAAAAAAAGAGGAAAAAGAGACATTTGGGGGACATTTTATAGTACATCAAAGGGAAAGTTGTTCACATGTGACATCACGCATCCTTGTCACATTGCCAATGAGGGGATCTCCATAGCATAATGATTGCAATATTTAAATGCTCATAACTGTCTCATTGATGTGGAAGAGGTTCATCGTGGTGAAGGATTCAGTAGAAGAAATAACCAGTTGTCTCATGATGTAACAAACGTAGAAGGAAAACGATGTTTCGTCTGCAAGCTGCTAGACTTCCTCAGGCAATGAGCAGCAGGCACCAAGCACCAATGCGGACCCTGATTGGCCAGCGGCTTTGGCCAATCACAGCACGGCTCACGCCCGAGTAGAGTCAGACAATAGCTCCCGATGCTATATAGCCCGTGCGCAGCAGCGTCCTTGATCATTGCCTGACGAAGTCGAGCAGCTTGCTTTCCTACGTTTGTTACATCGTGAGACAACTGGTTATTTCTTCTACTCAACTGTCTCATTCTTTGTCTGATTTTCTCAACCTTTATTTTATCTTAATGATCTTATTCTTTGATTTTTTCTGTTTTCACACAAGCCCACTTGTTCCAAATGTTTCATTCCCCTTTAAATACAAACCTGAGAACTTGAAATCTGTAAAGACAGGATAGTATACAAATATACCAGGCTTTGAGTAAGTATAGCAGGAATTATTCATCCGAGGTTGGACTGGCATTACTACTTTTTCACGAAATCAAGGCCTGGTATATTTGATTTATATCCTACTTTAATAAAGTATAGAGCAATTCCTGTATTCTAACACTACTTTAACCATTGCCTACTGAAACCAGTAGTCCCTACAAATCCTACAGGAGCTCCTGAATCCAGTAATAAAGATGTTAAGTACAAACCTGAGAACTTGCGTGGCCCTGAAGGATAATCCTCCAGCTCTTGTGAAGAAGGATCGAACCAGCTGAAGATTCTGAAGGCTAGCCATCTTGAGATCTGTAAAGAAAGGATTATGGCCTGAATTCACAAAGGTGGTTTTGAAAACCCACAGTTGAATCCATGGTTTATGCAGATTTCCTGTATAAATTACGCTTAATCTAGCACCTATCGGGCGCGTGTATAAAACATGTCCAATGCTGATGCGTGCTTTTGTCAGTGCGCCAAATTGACGCCTGTTGCCGTGGTTATCCACGCTATTTTATTCATGAGTCCACTGTTTTGAACATTGAGTCCACTCTCCAAACAGTGGCAGAGCTACCAAGTCTCACGCATTGTGCGTGAGACTCACGCATTCAGGGTCCGTCTCACGATCTCACGCATGGCACCCATTTTTCTCACGCATCGGGACCCAACAGAAAAAGAGAAAAAGTAGCATTATTCGCTAGATTATACGACTGGCCGACCACCTTCGCGTCTAGCCTGGCACGCGAGACGAATCGAGAGTGCAGTCAGCGCACAGCTAGTACGTGATACGATGAATCGTGTGCGTGCATCGCATGGTTTGGTAGTGGATCGATATCATGATGAAGCCCATATCTCATGAGCGCGCGCCTTTTCGCAACGTACGAGTGTAAGTACTGGCCGCGCGCGCACAGAGACGCCGAATCATGAAAATCTCACGCATAACATTTTTTTTAACTTGGCATCTCTGCAGTGGACTCATGAATAAAATAGCGTATCTAACCATGGTAACAGGCGTCAATTTGGCTCATTGAAACAAAAGCACCCATCAGCATTGGACATGTTTTATACATGCGACCGATACGCGCTAAATTAAGCGTAATTTATACAGGAAATCTGCATGAACCATGGATTCAACCGTGGGTTTTCAAAACCACCTTTGTGAATTTGGGCCTATAGACCAAGTAACCTGCGTCATAGCAATAGTGGTTCTCTATTCAATTCAATTAAATTTATTTATTTATTATGTAAAAAATCATGAGTAGATACATACCTTGTAAAATGTGAGGATCAAACACCCTTAGAAAGCCAGAGGCTTGAAAAGCAGGGGGATCAATGACAGATAAATAACAGTGATATAAATACAACACATAAATTACAGTAAGAATAAAAGACATAGGAAATAACAATTGAAATAATACATCAAACAAGTTACAATACATGACAAAACAAGATAAACAAAATATATAACTGTTTAGTTTTGGTTCAAAAGGAATCACTTGTATAGTTGCAAGAAGATGCTGTTTAATTTTAGCTTTAAATGAGGTAACGGTGGTCATTCTTTTAAAGGGGAATCCAACCCAAATAAAAACTTGTTTTTATAAGGAAAAGAAAAATCAGGCAAGTTGATTGGTGGAAGTTTGAACAATATTGGACAAACAACAAGAAAATTATGAATTTTTAAGTTGTAAATATTGGTAATCACTATACCCATGGAGACTTCAAATTGGTCGCATATGGGATGTGATAGTGATGTAAGGCAAGGACTACTCTTCCATGTACTCCAATACACATTATGGCTAAAATGTCATTTTCCCCAAAAGTTTTATTTCAAATTATATTTTTCTTTCACGAGGACATGAAACAATATACTCCCTGGGTTATATTTAGATTACTGCCACAGGGGAATGGATACTTAGGAGAATACCACAAATCCCTGATAATAAAGTACATGGCCTATGGGAAAGTTGTCCTTGCCCCTTGTCATAATTTACTTACTCAGTTGCCAATTTGAAATCTACATAGTATTAGTGATCTCAATTTTAAAGCAGCTATAACTTCCTTATTACTTGTCCGATTTCTTTCAAACTTTCACCATTCTGTTTAATTTATTTTTATCCTTCCCAACACAACTGTTATGACCAAGGCTGGATTCCCCTTTAAGTAGCGCGTCAAGACTATTCCAAAATTGAGCCCCTTTGTGTTTAATAGAGTTTCTCTGTTGAATATGGCACAAATATATTCTTCATCTCTCTTGTATTGACACTATGTTTTTTATCAACAGTAAGAAGATAATCATTGAATAATAAGAAAATAATAATTGAATAAAAATAATCATAATATTGGTTCTCTACCCAAGTATGAGAGATAATCTCCAAATTAGAGACTTGCTATGCAAAACGATAAAACAACGCCAATGATACTTTGAATAATCAAAACGGCACAAGCAAATTTGGCCACCACTACCAAATCGGCAGGTTTTCGACACGTACAAAAAGGGAATTCTGCTCACAATTTCATTGAAATCGGAATGACACTCATGGCAAGTCTTTCAGTCACATTTCAAGGTCAATCAACAAACCCCACCCTCAACAAATATTGGAAACGAAATGGTACCCTTGACAAGTACATGTATGCCCCGCCCTACCTCCCACACCTTGCTCAATTTGGTATCCACTCGTCAATGGAAGTGGCCACCGCTTTCCCAAATATTGCGATCAAGAATTGCTGTATTTCCACTCTGATCATGAGGTCATCTTTCAAATTCTCTTCTCTGAGAAGAGAATCATCTTTCAAATTCTCTTCTCTGAGAAGAGAATTTGAAAGATGAAGTTCTCAGTCAGACATCACTTTGCTTGGCTGAGCCTTGGCTTCGCCGCAATTTTAACTGAAGTTAGCAACCAAAAGGTTTGCCTGCGGCAGCTCATCCGTTCGTTCGCATGAATTTAGCTGATAAGAAGTCTTCAGTCCATATCAAAAATACAAAATAACGGCGAAGCCAAGCGAAGCTGAGTGATGTCTGACATTCTGAGAATGAGATTGAGAATTTGAACGATGACATCAAGATCAAACTCAAAGCCAAAATAAAGCTGTTCCTGATCGCAATATTTGGAATGGCCGTGGGCTTATTGAACTTGAAGTTGAAGTGCGACTGAGACTCTGAGACTGAGTCTGCGAGACTTGCCATGATTTGTGAACAATTTCTGCCTGGTGTCCGCGTGGGCCCGCAGCCCGTGCCCGGGAGGCGGGAAGTTTGCTCGAATTTGGCTGGAGCGGAACTGCATGAACGCCCATGGACTGCACTCTCAGACTGACTGACTGACTGGTGGTGGTAGGCCTACAAAAAGTCACTTGATCGCTGATGCCATGCCAGAGTTCGAGTTTAGCCTTGCAATCACGCTAGATTGGTGGAGCGGAAGGGGACAGGGATTGCCGCCGCGCCATGAGGGGGACGAGGGTGAAAGAAATCAACTCCAGCTTGCGCTTGCAAGACCAATTCCACCGACGAGGAAAACGTCATGTCAATCACAATCGATAAGATTTTAAGGGATATCAAGTATCTTTAGTCCGGTTCACAATAGAATTACAATTTCATAACATTTCAGGAATATAAAAATATCTTCTTACCTATAAAATTTGCTCGAAGTCGATTTGATAAAACATAAAATCGCAACAAAATCTTCACGGTGGGATTCTCTGATGACGAAACCTTGGAAAATCATGATGGTGGAGTACAGGATCAGCGAAAACTGAAAAGGAAAAAGGAGCGCGATTGTAGTACTGTACTCGGTAAAGTTTAATACACGGAAAAAAAATATATTTAACAATAATCTCACACCTAAATTCACTGGCTTTTGTTGAAAAACTGTTATGCACACTGCCTTTCAAGTAAAAAAAAATTGTGCCAGGTGGGTGTTTCATATATTAATCTGTTCGTAAGTTAAGAGCGACTTTAAGAACGTCTGATCATTTCTTACGCGCTAAATAATCACCAACATAATATGGTGATCATTTGCCACATGAAAGGATCACCAGTCGTTCTTAAAGTCACTCTTAACTTACAAACAGCTTTATGAAACGGGCCCCAGGTCCCATTAACCTCCCTGGGTTGGTTGAGTGCTGAAAATGTGGAGCAATTTCTTGTTGAAGGAAACAACGCCGTGGCTGGATCTTCTCACTTTTATCAATAAAGAACCGACCAATTAATGACTGAACTTAAATTTGTTTCTAGAAGTATGCTGTGAATATTGTATTTTATCAATAAAGAACGACCAATTAATAATGATAATAAGCAACGTTAATGTAGTGCTTAATACATTATTTCAAAGCACTGCAGTGTTACTCCGGCTGTAGCACGGCTATCCTTTTCGACCGCTCGAGCATTCAAGGAATTCCTTCCTACCGGATACCCACTACTACACCTGGGTGGGGAGTGGCAAATGTAGAAAAATGCATTTTCAAGGGATGTGGGTGCTGCATAACATTAAGGTAATGATCCATAATCAATAATTGTTAAGTTAATAATCAGAATACTAATATTTAGCTTAAAGGTCAAGTTCACCCCAGAAAATGGTTGATTTGAATCGATAGAGAAAAATCAAACAAACAATGGTGCAATTTTCATCGAGATCGGATGTAAAATAAGAGTTATGACATTTTTAAGTTTCGCTTATTTTTCACAAAACAGTTAAATGAACAAATCAGTGATATGCAAATGAGAGAGTCGATGATGTCCATCACTCACTGTTTCTGTTGTTTTTATTGTTTGAATAATACAATATTTCATTTTTTTTCAAATTTGACAATAAGGACCAACTTAACTTAACCATAAACTGTTAAAATAATGGCAATTCCACATGTTCAGGGAGAAATAAAACTTTATTTCACTTGACAAAGAAGAGAAAATTAGAATATTTCATATTAAATACAAAAGAAATAGTGAGTGTGTGACATCATCAGTCTACCAATTTGCATTTCGACCAGGATGTGCATATAACTGTTTTGTGAAATTGAGCGAAACTTTAAAATGTCATAACTTTCTTATTTTACATCCGATTTCGATGATATTTTCAGTGTTTTGCTTGTTGGATTTTTCTCCTTTTTTTCAAATCAACTTTTTGTTGGGGTGGACTTGTCCTTAAATATTCTTTTTCTTCCAAGTATTCACACGGACATGCTGTCGATCTGAATAAATTTGCCTCATATCAGCAAACCTTTGCCGGGTCAAAGATTTTCACATTAATATTTTTTTTCTCTCTCTCTGTTTTTTATGCATAGTTTTAACATTATGAGTCAAATTTTTACACATAGTTTCTGCATTTTGAGTCAAAGTTAGTCAAGCACAACTAGATTAACAATATAAACACAATATGCACAAAATATAAGTAATGTATCAATAATATTTATTAACACTCTCTGAACAGAATTTCTGTACAAATCTGGATTATAGAAGCCTTTTATATCACATGGATTAAATCCATGACAGCTTATTCTTTACAAACAAAACCAAAACTATTCAATTCAGATCATGATAATAAAATACTGGCAGAGCCATCTTGACAGTGCATTTCAGAAAAAAGGGAAATCTTTAAATTTATAAAAATCACCAACTAAGTTTTGATTGACACTAATGATAAAAATTCAATCAAATACATTTCGAACTTACAGGAACCTATCGAATCTATGTGGACCATAACATTTTTCTACCTTTGGATAAAATTGACTTTATTATATTCCATGAACTGGTCTAAACACTTATGTAAGGGTGACTTATAAAATAAACCTGTAAATATAGTTCATGCACCAAAGATTCATCTGTTATTGTTAATCTGTTATTATAAAAAGTTTTATAAAACTGGCACCAGAAATAATTTGCCTATGATGGAAAAAAAAGAGAGAATCCTAGCATTTTTTTCTGTAATGCACTGTGTAAAACAAAATGTAATACATCAACAAAGACTTTGCCTCACAGCATCCATAAACATGTACCAGTAATGCATTTTTTATATTTTACAATTAAAAAAAATAATGCTCTAATAAATAGCAATCACATTTAAAATTTTATCAGATATCTTTGATACAATCCATTATGTCATGTATCTGTTAATACATACAGTCTGTATTTTTGAGTTCTGGTTTAACATAAACCATATTGACATCTTTCAATGCAGTCAATTATTTGATTAAATCAAACAATATAACACCTTCCTTGCAGACTAACTTTCTGTGGGTAAATAGAACAAAATGGTCGAGAAAAATTTCACTTTTAATACTGGGCAGGCAAGAGAGCTACTGTAGATTTCTTCCAAAAACTTTAAAATAAAAGAGAATAATGACAAAAACATTTGAGAATCAATGATAAAAAAAATTACTTTAAGGACTTTTAGGACTCCTACTATAAGACAAGGCTTGGCATTTGTTTAAGGTGGCTAATAATTGCAGCATGACAATGAAAGAAAAAGATTACATTGCATTGGGAATTGGGAGTGTATTCTGGTCAAGCAAACGTCACTCATTATTTGGGAAAATCCATCATTATCTCTATCAAACATCTGAGCTGGTCGATAAAAAAAATGAATCCCTAGTTTTCAATAATATTGGGAATAAATGAGGGATATCATTTGTATATTTCTTGGAGTCGGTCTCTCTGCGCATACTGACTGTGCATGCAGAGACACTGCAAACAATACCTTCATCTGATGGCGCCTAGCAAGAGAAAAGTGCCAAGTTGAAAGAGTAATAAAGTGAAAATCAAGAAGGATTGAACTAATAATGATGTCACAATGGTATCACTCACATATTATCCTGATATAAACACGACACAAAAGAAGCGTAGTCATAAAGGGCCAAGCAACTCCATTTATACGAGTTCTCTCTATATGTCTGAATTGGATTTTATGAAAATATAGACTGAGCCTACTTCAGCAAAAAAGGGTTTCAATGAAAAAAAACAGTCCTTGCAAAACCATGTCTAAAGAATCATGACAGCCCCGGGGGGGGGGCAGTTATATTGACGATTTTGCTTGGAAAATTACGTATTTAGGGTCGAATTTGCGGGGATGATAAGACAAAATTGAAATGTTTTATAAAGGATGTCCTTTTGCCCCAACACTACGTGTTTAGAGTCCTATTTGCACGAGGTGTAGAAGGTGGGGTCGTATTAAACCAAATAAGGCAAAGCCGACGACCGAAGGACCGGTAACAATAAAACATTCCTGTACTTGTTTAGGGGTTCATTTCAGGGAATATTTGCCAAGAGTATCGTTTTGTTTCCAATACTTATTAAGGGTATAAGGTTTCACACGCCAATACTTGTTAAGGGGTGCATTTTGAGAATATGGTAATTACGTGTTTAGGGTGCTTTTCGAGATTCCATGGTCGCGCATGGTATCTACTCGTGAATGGAAGTGGCCCCCCCGGGATGACAGCATGATTTGGTTGCGGACAATATTTGATGTTCTTCTCAAGGCTAGTCATCATACTTTATTAACAAGCTGACAGTGATCAAAGACTGAATTTTTTCAGTCAATAAAAAACATTTTGAAAATGAGTTGATGAAACTAGTTACTGATCTTCTTAAAACAGATAAATATAGCTTTTGTCATTAATTCACTTATAAGCTTATATCACTGATAATCTTTAAATTGATCCATTGTATTTAGCACGAAAATAAATAAATGAAATGATTGCATCATTTAATGTCAAATACATGACACATACATTATACAAGTCTTATACAAGTAAATACATTATTTTATTAAATGCAAATTTGGCACAACAAAATAAGGAAATAATTCAAATTAAAAATAAAATTTAACAACCTAATAGGCAGGTAAATTTGCCAAATCTGAATTTCTTGGCACCACTCAAATCTGTTTGTCCTTGACAAAATTTGATTTAGAAGACACAACTACATGCTTTGCATATTTTGGTCTGAGGCTATAATTTGATTCGAAGAACGATGACTTCCGCGGAATAACTGTAATACTTCTGACTGAGTAGTTTTCAAGTAAATTTGAAACAATACATAAATAGGGAGTGCAGCACATAGCTTTCCATACACTTGCATATGACTATGGAGTGCCAACAGTTAATCCTTAAGATTTTCCAGGTTTTAAAGAAAACAAACACTGCATCTGCATGAAAACTTAGTTTGGACCACCAAGGCCAGCGAAGGCTAGAACTGACTCTTAAACTCTAGAACAGAAAACATTGTGGCAGGTAAAGAAAGAATCAAAAGATGATCGACATGTAAACGAAATTAATTTTAGGAAGCCCCCTTTGAAGGGCATTACCACACTTTGGCCCATAGTCCAAACTCAAATTTAAAGGCAAAGTTCACCCTAATGAAAAGTTTAATTGTAGCAAAAATAGCAGAGAAAATAATAAAGAAATATTGGTGAAGGTCTGAAAAGATTAAAAAATTTATCAGAATTTCAAAGTTGTTTTTATTTTTGATGTCATAAGCAAGCAGAAGCCCAATAAAATGCCTGAATTTCCTTTTTTTATGGTTCATGATATCTTATGTTTTCATTTTATTTTTTTTTAGGAGCAGAAACCGAGCAGGTGTGAAATGATTTTTGTATTGATATACTGAAGGTACAATAAAATCCATTATCAGTTTTCCGAGAAAATGTCATTTCATTGATTTATTTTTACCATACCATATGTCGGAAAGCAGCTCGCATATGACGTCACAAATCAAATAATTACAATTCTAATAACTTTTAAATTCTTTGGATTTTCCTCAAGCTTTCGCCAATATTTTTTCTGATATTTTTGAAATTTTTCGTCAGGGTGAACTTCCCCTTTAATGTAAACCCTGGTTTAAAGTTGTGGTTTATCTGTTGATACATGTAGTCAATTGTGATACAAATCTCTCACTGTGAGCGAATTCATGACCTCCAGAGATCACTTCAGTCTTTACTCTCTGAGAATAAATAACTGAAATAGTTTTCTTCACCATTTTGAAAACATGACCACAGTGAACATATTAAAACATCCATTGTAAACAATACATTGACATTTTCAGCATCACATATAAGTTTTAGCACAAACCATGACCTAAATTGAATACGAGCCCACACGTTTTGTGTTCAGTGATAAAATACTCATAACATGCTTAATATTTCAAGTCAAATACAAATAATCTGTGCACTCATTTCTCTCTGTGTATACAGGTAAGTTATATATATCTTTACAAAAATACTGATTTCATTCAGCTTTTCTGTACACGTAAAAGGATATCTTTTTATTGCTAATCTAGGCCATAATCCTCAGTGTAATGCAATATTCATTTCAGTTCATGTATTTACAGTTTATACAGTTAAAATAGAAATTGTGTTTGTGAAACACATAATAAATGGCAATAGTTTGAATGTTATACGCTACATGTACAATCGCACCAGCAAACCCAACTCCAAACAGACAGACGGTATGTCATTGTTACTAACATAGACCCGTTACACCGGATTTCGTACCCGAGACCAGTCTTGGGATGCCTCGAGACTGGTTTCCAAAAAGTTGACCTAAATTTTTGACCCCCTATTACACCGGAATCGTAACTAGTCTCGGGGCGCCTTGAGAAAGCTTTCTGTGCGTTTACACCGAATTAACAAAGCTGTCCGAGATAGGTTTGGCAGGGCGCCAAGCGCGCGCTGTTTGGATAATCGTTCCATGTGTAGTGCATCAAGCAAACCCGTCTCAGGCAGGTTTGCGTTTACACCGAATCCAAAGCAACCTCGGGGCTCCCTGAGACCGGAGGTCCGAGATAGGTTTGCTCGGAAGAGGTTTCGGGTAGGTTTGTGCGCTTACATGAGACTGAGACTGTTCTCGGGGTGCCCCAAGACTACTTAGGAAATCTGGTGTAACAGAGGTCATAATAGCTATTGATGGTGTAGAGTAGGTTGCACTAGCTATCTCACTGTGGGGTTACACAGCCAGACAAAACAAGAGAAAGAATGACGTTTGAATTATTTTCAACTTAAAATAATGTAAATCAGTGAAAAAAATGAAATACGGGAGAGGGAAAAATAAAAGCCCCTAAATGTTTTTTTTTTCTTAAATAGCTGTCTAAACTTTCAAAAGTAAGTGGTTATACAAGCTAAGTATTAGGCAGCAGAAAGCCGTCTTGCCAAGTTTCTAGGGGAGTTCAACTTGATGGATACTTTAAGCACCATCCCTTAACTGGCAAAAATGTAGATAACATCACAGAGTTGTTCGCAGGAAAAAAAAATCATGGGGGCTAGGGGCCATTTTGAATCCGAAATGCCCAACAGAGCCATGGAAAATCTCCATTTCTTGCAGTGTTAAAGCTTATCCAATATTACAGATTCGGGTAGTTAAGTTGTGAAAAGTAGTCCCAAAAAATTGAAAATTTATTTTTCGCCTGGTTGTTCATCATCTAAGGAGAATGAAACCTTCGGAACAAGATAGCTTGTGTGAAAACAGAAAATCAAAGAAACAGATCAACGAAAGTTTGAGAAAAATCGGTCAAATAATGGGAAAGTTATGAGCATAATATATTGCAATCACTTATGCTATGGAGATCCTCCCATTGGCAATGCGACAAAGATGTGTGATGTCACTTGTGAACAACTCTCCCCATTACTTTAGTATATATTTCACTTAAACTGCCTCTTTCATCACATCTATCAGTAGATCACATGCTCGTTACATAGAGTTTGTATCACCATATTAAAGAAAAAACAAAAAAGAGACATTTGGGGGATATTTAATAGTCCATCTAAGGGAAAGTTGTTCATCAGTAACATCACACACCCTTGTCGCATTGCCAATGGGAGGATCTCCATAGCATTAGTGATTGCAATATTCAAATGCTCATAACTTTCTCACTATTTGTCTGATTTTTCTCAAACTTTCTTTATTTTTATTCTTTGATATTTCTGTTTCGACACAAGCTTGTTTGTTCCAAAGGTTTCATTCCCCTTTAATGGCCCAATTTCACAAAGAATGCTCATTTTGAGCTCATGAGTTACAATGTATTATCATAATGGCCAACCCTGACACACAGTCAATAGGAACATAGTAAAAAGAAATATTGTTGGGAACATTATTACTACAGAAAACATTTCACAGAATTAACTCAAACACAGATTACATTGGCAATTATCTTTTCCCACAAAATAGGAATATTCCTATTTAAAGGGGAAATTCACCCTGAAGAAAAGTTTGTTGTAAAAATGGTAGAAAAAAACATTAAAAAAACATTGATGAAGGTTTGAGGAAAATCTGTTAAAGATTAAGAAAGTTATTAGATATCTTAAGTTGGATTTGTGGCGTCATAAACGAGCAGCTGCCCCATATGATATTCAATATAAATGCATTAATTTCATTTTTTCAATGGTTCCTGATGACTTATTTTTGTTTTTCTTTCCATGATCAGGTGTGAAATGATTTGACTATTGATGTACAAAAGGTACAGCAATAACCATTATCAATTTTCTGAGAAAATGACATTTAATTGATTTTTAACCATTTTCTATGTAGGAATGCAGCTCGCATATGGCGTCACAAATCATTAAAGTTCTAATAACTTTTTAATTCTTTGATGGATTAACTTCCCCTTTAATAAGAACAAAGGTAAGCATTATTTATGTTTAATTATGTTTTGACAATATTTGGAGATCCTTGTCAAAATTAATATTTTCACCATAAATTAGCATCCTACTAGCTATAAAAGTGAGTTAAAGGCAAACACATGTCCCAAAAACACATATAGGGCAAATTTCATACTTAATTCATAATTTATGAAAAAATATGTTTACTTTTAACAATTCATATTTTTAGAATATTTTACGATACAGTATTGTAGTTTACATCCGCCTAGATATGCGTATGAATTTTTTGCTACAATTGCACAATCAGCAGTCAAGATCTGTAGGGGTCCAAATTGACCCCTCATCCCCCCCTCCCCCCGTAAAATCATGGTCTAAAATAGCGTAGTTCGGGTCATGTGGTCCAATGGTTAGAGCATTGGACTCATTATCGCAAGGTTGGTAGTTCGAATCCCAACTCTGCCATTGTCTCCACTTTGATAAAAAGGCCCGAGAGTGATATCTGTCGTCTATAATGTCAGCCACTATGACTGATTAACCTAGACATAAAATGTTTCATAGGTAATTGGTTATATGCCAGCTTGGCGTTTACCAGCAAAAAATGCTGTACTGCCGAGTTCCTACGGGAGTTACAACTAACAGAAACAGAACAGAAACAGTTAATGAAGCTGCAGATCAATCAATTTCATCTTATTAAGAGCATGGCCCCCGTCTTACAAAGAGTTACAATTGATCCCATCAATCACAACAATGGAAAGCCAGCAAAGTCAACATATAAAATGCATGTTTGCTTAAAATTCTTTCTAGATATTAATGTATATCCATACATTAATTGATTCCTTGACAATTTTTCTCCTTTGTTTACAAAGGACATTTTGCAAATTTCCTGTAGAAAAAATTGACACTGATGAATTTTCATAGAGTTACGATTGATTGGATCAATCGTAACTCTTTGTAAGACGGGGCCCCAGATGTTAGTGTTCAAGTGAATCATCCCCTTGGTTCATCACATAAAATAAATAGAAGTCTCTTTTTCAGATGCATGAAAAGTATATTCTATTACCTTGTATAAAGAGCACACACATGTCATGTCAAGATGAAATAGAGGATTGGATTTTACTTAAAGGACAAGTACACCCCAACAAAAACTTGATTTGAATAAAAAGAGAAAAATTCAACAAGCATAACACTGAAAATTTCATCAAAATCGGATGTAAAATAAGAAAGTTATGGCATTTCAAAGTTTCGCTTATTTTCAACAAAATAGTTATATGAACGAGCCAGTTACATCCAAATGTGAGAGTTGATGACATCACTCACTATTTCTTTTGTATTTTATTATATGAAATATGAAATACATGTATATTCATTTTCTCGTCATTGTCATGTGAAATGAAGTTTCATTCCTCCCTGAACACGTGGAATTCCATTATTTTAACATTTTGTGCTTCAGGCAAGGAGGTCCTAATTGTCAAATTCGTAAAAATTGAAATATTGTATAATTCAAACAATAAAAAACAAAAGAAATACTGAGTGAGTGACATCATCTCTCATTTGGATGTAACTGGCTCGTTCATATAACTATTTTGTTGAAAATAAGCAAAACTTTGAAATGTCATAACTTTCTTATTTTACATCCTGTTTTGATGAAATTTTCAGCATTGTGCTTGTCTGATTTTTCTCTATTGATTTAAAACAACATTTGTCTGGGGTGGACTTGACCTTTAAACATAAATGCCAGTTATGGTAACAATTAATCTAAAAGTGAGTATGAACAGGATCACATGAAATGACCATCAAAGGGTTTCTATGTATAAATAGAAAAAATGTGTCGTATGATTCTCAAAGAAAATGTGTAGCTACTGTGAAATCGACAAAATAAGTTTGGCATTCCAGACAGATGTCAGGTCTAATTCATTCCAAGCAATAGTAATAACACTATGTCCCACATGTTGTTATCTGTTTAGGTGATTTTCAGAGTGATGGTTTTGCTCGGCTTTAATTAAATGTAAATACCACGATATAGTGACGGTTAACCTTAATTTTAAAGACTTTCTCATGAAGTCATTGATCGCAGCAAAACTGTGAACTTAGATTCTCAGTGATCGTGCATAAGCTAATAATTATGATTGTTCAAATTAATTGTCCAATGATTGTTCAAATTGATTGTCAATATGACCGTAAACTTTGGTTTAGTTTAGCATTGAACAAGCTGTTTAACAGCTTCTCAGGTAAAATTATGAATGTCGTTCAACTTTCTTTAACTTGATTACATGTGAATTTGATCAAAATGTTAATTGGCAATGCAGAACAGTGGACAATGTAAACCAGTAAACCAAACACACTGTGGCATGGATTCAAATACTAACATGGAATTATGTCCTAGAAATCATGATATTGGCAAGATAAACTTTTAGGAATTCCTGTCTCAGGACTGCTTTTGTTTCTATACACCCATTTCTGTCTTTTTAATGAGATTAAACGCATCAATGCAGATTGACCTTGATTTACTTTTAATTGTTTTTAATGTTTTTTTTTTCGACTAATTCAGTTTAGCTTGACATTTTTTAAAGTTAACGTACAATATCATGACATTCATGGGTTTTTACTGGGAGAAATACTTTTTGGCAATTAGGCCCGTATTCTGAAGTCAAGTCTTTGTCTTGGGAAGCCAAGTGTCAAAATTTTTTATTAAGTTGTATATTACTTATGTTTACTGTGCTCTTTCCTGATTCATCGATGGTGGACACAATCATCTATTTATACTTCCAAGACAATTATGATTGATATGAGAGTCAAATGAGCTGAAGTATGATATCTCTACCATTAGTGACTTATGTAATAATTGTCTATCCATACTTACACCACAACTTTAAACACGAGTTTAAGTTAAACCAGACTTCAGAATACGGTCCACTGTGTTGAATACAACATGTGTGTAGCACTTTCCGAACAATAATTAACAAACAGCCTCTATAAGATATCCTGTTGTCATGATGCTTTGGTCAAGGATCTACAACAGGCAGTGCACCAAGCCTTTCAACAAGGCCTTCCACTAACTATGGTCTGAGGTGGAAAGACTGCACTCACAAGATGTGAAGCAGTGAGCGGAAAGTGCAGTGAGACGAACTTTTGAATCTGCTCATGATACAGGAACAGCCAATCAGGAGGCATCTCTCAGACTTTTGACTCACACACACATATCAACAATGGTCTACGCCAAGGAAGAGCCCATCGTTTTGATTGGTCGATTGTCGTAATTTCCTGCCAAGCACAGAGCGATGAATATCCATGCATTTCTCCACCGGTGAAACTCGAAAAGGCCCTACAGACAGCTTTCTCACTGCCGTGTAGTGGTGTAAAAATGCATCACTGTCATTGGAGACTTGTTGAAATGTTAGGCAACACTATGTTTGAAGTGCTGTTGCTGAAGTTTTTCCTTGAGAACGTTGATGTGGTGTTTTGGTTATGATACTGTTACTGCTGCGAGACAGAGGTTGGGCCTTTGTACATGACTGCCAGGTGTACACGCTGTACTTGCAGAGCTGCAGTTTTTAAAGAAATGGTAACAACATTTACAATGGAAAGCTATAAAAGGCTTGCTGGCAAAGTTTGAATTGCAAATACAATTTTTTTCCGACCTTTACCAAATGTGAAGAATATCGATCTGAAAAAAGTATTTAAAAAAATCTTGGACCCAGCAAGATTTGAACCTTTTAACCCTATCTAGGCCGGGAGGGGGCCTCGGAGGCCCCCCTCAACAAATTGCGCGATATTTTCGCCCTGCGAAATTTTTTGACCGCGCCGCTCGCTGAGTTTTTACTTTCAAGTCTTGCGCAACTTTTGAGACCAATTTTGCGTCACCCGGGTACGTGGTTCCGAAATTACGCAACATTATGTAAGTGCATGTCAGACCGAAAATTGCTCAAAAACGTGATTTCGTGTACAAAGTCAATGCAAATTGTGTTTTCAACCAAAATTCATAAATGTATGATTATTTTTAGTTTTGCTAGTCTAAATGTATTCATTTTATGATTTTTATGATCACAGAAGAGTCCTCAACAAATTTCATTGAAAAAACAATGAAAAACAAAAGGTCAAAAAAACAAAGAAATACATAAGAAATTTCAAAAAACAATATAATACATAAGAAAATGATTTGATATCATAATTTTTTTCATATACTCTTGCTAAGGACACCACAAAGAGTTTCTATACCAAAAATTAGTACATTTGGAGCTTTATTTAGGGAGTTAGAGGAAAAAGTATGATTTCGCATACTAATTATGCATTAATTAGCATAATCACTTAATAGCGATTCGCATGAAAGAAATTACTACCGGTATACAATCTTGTAGATTATGTTCCAGACAACCCGCGTGCGAATTTTCGGCGCGATCGCGCGGTCGACGGCCGAGATCTTAGGGGGGGCCTCCCAGGCCCCCCCAAGATCCCGGCCATACGAACTCCCAAAATACCCCGGCCTAGATAGGGTTAAATGATATAAGTATATTTTAGCATCCAGTTCGCAGACAATTCCTGCAATGTTCAACATCTATTGAAAATGCCCATCAAATCACAATGGGTAGGTTAGGGGTCACTGTCGAAAGTTGTTTGAAATTTTTTGTCCAGAGTCTAAGACTGCAACGCTCTTTTGATTCACTGATTTTCGACATAGGCTGCTTTGTTTCAAAGGGCTTTTAACAAAAGATTATCTGCGTTATAGAAATTCAATGCTAAAATGCCTTAATGAAACCTGTGGGATAAGTTTAATAGTTTGTGCGAAAACAGAAATATCAAAGAATAAGATCAATGGAAGTTAGAGTGAAATTGGATTGACAAAATAGTAATGAGCATATGTTTTCGATCACACCGAAATGAGAGACAAGTCCCAAATCAAAGTTCCTCTGAATTCAACAAACCAATAAAAAAGTCAAAATTTTGAAAAAAAATTTTTTTTCATTTTCTGGTTCTTCCATGTTTCATAATTACTCTGTGAAAAAAAATGAGTGAAATTGGATATGAAACAATTCTATGTTGTCTCGGTGTGATGCGTCACATATGTCGAGAACACAAATGCTATGGTGAATCCTCCCATTCGCAATGCAAACAAGATTAGTGATGTCACACATGTTCAGCTTTCCCAACTGGACAATAAAAAAAAATACCCTTATAAACATCTCTATGCTCCTCATTTTAATGATAAGACAACTTTAAAGCGACCTTTCATTGACAAATCACAGGGAAATCAAGGCTAATCTCAGAACAGAGGAGGGACTCAAATCTTTCACTTGGCTGCATGCCTGGGGGTGTTATGTAATAGACGCCAGCATGTCTGGGAGGTCAATAGGAGAGCAATAGTAGACTAACCAACCAGAAGTAAACTGTGTGTTTTCACTTTGAAACATGTAACTTCACAGAGATTATTTATTTTGGTTTAGCAATCAAAAGACCTGCTATGAGTCTAGGAATTGGGATTGTTGGAAACTGGATCTGCGATGATCCGAAGTAAATAACCATCACGAGTTCGGTCAAACTCATGCTGTCCAAACTTTTATCACATTAGTCCGACGGGCGCTCATGACGGATGGATTATATAATGCAAGTCAATAGGCCTTTTGAAAATTTTGTATTGACTCAATTTTCCCATGATTTGTCAGTGGCTGGGCCCTTTAACCCTTTACCTGCATGGTTTGAGTTCCATGGAAGCGACCTCTGCAAGGTCAGATAAGGTGAAAGGTTGAGGGTCACTTATTGACCGCTTGACCTTTGATCCAATTACTTTGTCCGTTCTGGGAGTCGAAGGTGAAGACTGCACTGTGCTGGTAATGCTGTGAGGATCTACAAGATGAGATGATTCAAAATGAGGATGATGTTATCATCTCATTAAGCAATTATACCAGCCATGGCAAAAATTCCTGCAGCCAGAAATTGATCCAAAATGTGCCGCACTCAACCCAGGTGAGATAAATGGGTACCAGCACGAAGTAATTCCTCAAAAGCTGCGAGGACAAGAATCTGCAGACTAGCTTAACTGAGGTATTTAGGAGCACCTTAAGCACCTAACAAGGGGTTTGTGTGCTGTTCTGTAATACCCTATTATCATTATTGTCATCATCATTATCATTTTTTTATTATCATTAACAAGTCATAATTATGTTATTCACAAATATAGCAGTTTGAACAGAATTTTGTTCCCATTCTTATCATCCACTTCTTGTGCATAGGAGATACTTCTAGGATAAAATATTTGAAAATAGTTCTCATACGTGCACAATCACTACACTTCCAAGACAATTGTTTGAAAAGTGTTACTTAAAAAAAAAAAATAATAGTAACATTATTGAGAGAGAGGACAAAACATCTTGGACCCCATGTACACACAATTGCTTTTTTAATCACATTATCAAAAAAAATCAAATGCAATTCCCAAATACTTCTTTTTGATTGGTTGAAAATGAATTTTTCATGTTATATTACAACACTCTCTCACGATTACAACGACCGAAACTTTACGAACTTCATCCCGTATCTTTATATTTTCTTAAAGTTTATTATTTATGCCACAGTGGGCAACGTAACAGAGAGGACGATTCATAGAATAGATACAGTGCGCTTAAAGGTATTGTTTAACTTTGTGAGCAGCCGATTTAAAAAATTCTCAAACCAAGATGAAACATGTGTACCAGTGCTTGTATTAGAACTAATAAACCCTGAAAACAACCATTATTGAGAATGAAAAGCTAAAACTACAAGGTAAACCCCGATTTTGTAAATAGGCGTCTTATAGACGCCTAAATAGTACGCATAAGTGTATGTGATGAAATTAAGATGGTGTTTCCGGTCACTTTATATTTCAATTTTTGAAGCACTAAATAATTATTTTCGAACGCAATTTTTTCTGGGCTTCATTTTTGTAACATATCCTAGACACAGGTGACAAGTGTGACCTTCTAGCTCAGATTTTTTAAAAGTCAAACCAATGTTAACCAATCACTTTTAACTTTGACAAACGATTTTGACAGAATTCCCCACAGAGAGGGGACCTTTGAAGACTATTCACCTTTAGTAGGTAGAAGGTGCATAATTGACGATTTCCTTGCTTTTCTTTTCTGGCTGCCAGTGACGGTCATCTCGGTGGAAGACAGTGACCTCATCACTTTACTTTTACCTGTAGACAAAGAAAATCACCCATAATGCATTGTTAACGCTCATACCTTCGGTGGTGGGAGGTGTCAAAGAATCATAAATCACTATACACTTCAGAGGCCAAGAGATTAAAGGTGAAATACCAACTGAGCACTGCGGTGTGCAATTGGATTTGTATATATTTATGTTATGTGTTGTAATCAGAATTCTGTTTTCATCAGATCATTGATGAAAACCAGCTTTTTGCTGATCTTTTGTACATGAATAAATATATTCTAATGAATGAATAAATCTTTAAAAAGCTGCATAATTCAAAGCCTTGGTTTCCCTCTTTCATATGGCAATGTTAAATATTGGCTATGCATGTGAGACAAAAAAAATAAAACATGAGCATAAAACAATAAAAGAAATATATTTTTCAATATACACTTGGAACTAAATTTGTTTGCCCTAGAAAAAATGTCTTGAATATTCACTAGCCTGAGGTAATAGCAAGCTAATGGCTTTATAGGGCTTGACTGCCTCCCTCCTACCCTGAATAAGAAGGTGAATGTTGCTTACCCCTTTCTTTGATGAACTTTGCATTCTTGTATATGTCCGAGGTCTTTTTCGATTTCAAACCAGTTTTCTTCTTTGTTCTGAATTGTTCTGGAGCATACTGAGGCAGTGTCGCTAATCTGGCTTCGACATTGATCTCACCGTAGTCACTACAAAGGTGAAATAATATTAGAGAAATATGATGATAAATAGCCATAACAATTACATCAGTATTATCACCACTGTCACTGCCAACATCAACATTATCAACATCACCACTACAATAATAATAATAGTGTATATTTGTAGAGCGCACACACCGTCAGTAGACGCTCATGGCGCTAGCCGAGCAACAGTTCTCTTTTACAATGTAAAAATTAGATTTTATAGAAATTTATATAAATACTACACAAGAACCATGAACAAGTACAATGTAAGAATAATAATTTCACATCTGCTTCATTCACCCCAACCCATCCATCAGCCCATCATCATGCGGAACCCAGTGCCCTCTAGCTGCCCCGTTCACTGACAATTTAAGGGGTAAACCCAGTCAGTACATAACTCACAGGAGCTCTAGCAATCTGAGGACACCGGGTCCCACATGAACAGCCAGTGAACAGCCAATCCCTACCAAAGGAACCATCACCACGAACACCATCACTATCCCTATCATCATCATCAACATAATCATCATAACTGTCATTATCTTATATCATTTAGCATCAGATCAGAACATCAGTAGTGCTTGAAGTCATATTAGCAACTTTATAAATCAAAACCAGAACTGTTAAGTTGATGATCGCACACTTCAGAGCTTTACGGGCTTGCTACTTACAAATCTGAGCATGTTACACTGGATCCACTGTTTGTTCTTTTCCTGGGTCTTCTAGCCTTCTTCCCATCCTCTGGTTGAAATACTTCATCTTCCGCATCACTGAAACCACTCATTCCTTCGTTGGTATGGCGCCAAGCCTTCTTACAGTTAAACGGTCTCTCTGGCCGCTGTAGTGATTCTAACATCCCCTGTGTAATAACAAAAAATATTTTGATAGCATTGTCGGGCTTTTAAAAGGGGTTCCCAAATGATCAAGAAAAAATATTTTCACTTATGATTGACATTTCTAAAAAGAATAACACCATGCAAACCTTCAAAGATCATCATATCTAAACAAAGATTTTGTAATTACCTGATCAACGAGCTTGCGATACAACCTCCCCTTACAGGATCGCCTAGACTTCCTCTGCCCGGCTGACTTGGAATCCTCACTATCAGTCAAGCTACCTTCCTTCTCCTTCTCTTCTTCTTCCTTCTCTTCCTCGTCCTTCTTCTCTTCTTTTCCATTGCTTTCCTTCTTGAAGACACCTTTCAATGCTCCAGGCCAGCTCAGAGAGAGGGCTTCGCTCTCATCCTTGACCTTCAAAACTTTCTTCTTCTTTTTCTTCTTCTTCTTGGAGCTCTTCTCGCTTTTCCTCTTCTTATTATTCATCTTTATTTTGGTCATCCCTTCCTCCGTTTCCTCATCTTTTGCTTCAACCTTCTTTGCATCGTTTGCCTCCATCACCCCCTCCTCCTCCTCGTTCCTAAAACCCACTTTCCTATCCATGTCATCTTCATCCTTTATTTCAGTTCTCATTGATCCATTGGTTATTTCAGCTGCTTGATTGTCTGAGGTTAACCTGAAATGCATCTGACTGTTTAGAGGTATTGTATTATTGTTATTACTGGATGCTTCCAATGTACCATCCTTTGAGCCCACGGTTGTATCGTTAACAGGGATTGTCACATTGGAAAGGTGTATTGAATCAGAGTTGTGTTCTGGATTCATGGCAAGTTGATCGGAGCACATCTGAGGAGCGGAAAAAATGACAGTTTAGGCATTAATCAACAAATCTACAAGACTTTCACCTTTCATTTCGAGGACTTCATCTTATCCCTGAATACATCCCCCTCCTTCCACTCACACCTGCCAAACTACCAATCAATTTCTATCAATAAAACTACAAGAATTTAGAATTACAGCTACCCTCCCCCCTTTCCATGATCAATTTCAATCCAATTTCAATTTATTTGCTCATAAAAATCCCTTCCCTACCCAGTATTTCAAAGTAACAGTTTGTTAATATGAGACCACCAGAGCTACCAAGTCTCACGCATTATGCATCAAGCATTTTGGACTCTTGTTCATCCCCTCAAATCTCTGTCTCACACAACTATTACAGCCTATCCCCATATACATTGTACACAATGTCTATGATCTCACTCAGATTCACAGAAAATCTCACGCATAGCTGGTCTTTGAACTTGGCATCTCTGGACCATTGTTTATTCGAACACTATAAACTGGAGTGAACTATCTTGTCAAAATTGATGAAAAATATACCACACAAGCTCTTGATTTAATGCAAGAAAACTCAGAAAGAGCTATGGATTTCTGGATTCACTCAAGCATGAAATCTGCATAATAATAATAATTAACAACATTTATATAGCGCTTATCACATCGAATGTCTCTAAGCGCTTAAAGGGAATGAAACCTTTGGAACAAATAGGCTTGTGTAGAAACAGAAAAATTAAAGAATAAGAATAAAGAAAGTTTGAGAAAAATCGGACAATAAATGAGAAAGTTATGAGCATTTAAATATTGCAATCACTAATGCTATGGAGATCCTCCCGTTGGCAATGCGACAAGGATGTGTGATGTCACTGATGAACAACTTTCCCTTTGGTGGACTATAAAATATCCTCAAAATGTCTCTTTTTTGCTTTTTCTTATGATGATACAAACTCTTTATCCATTATTTTGTTGATCTTTTTCTTTGATTTTCTTGTGCGCCTCGGAATAGAATATTTCTAGATAGATGGCGCTATATAAATGCCTATTATTATTATTATTATGTATTCTTAAAAAATATGTATTACATGCCCTCATGTAGAAAGAGCATATGATATATGGATAGATGTGATAAAAGAGGCAATTTAAGTGAAGTAAAGTAATGGGGAGAGTTCATCAGTGACATCACACATCTTTGTCGCATTGCCAATTTGCTATCTCCATAGCAATAGTGATCGCAATATTCAAATGCTCATAACTTTCTCATTATTTGTCTGATTTTTCTCAAACTTTTGTTGATCTGTTTCTTTGATTTTTCTGTTTTCACACAAGCTATCTTGTTCCAATGGTTTCATTCTCCTTTAAGGAAAATGCATAGTGTGTAATACTTCAAAACTGTCTCCCAAAATAGGCTCAAAGAATTCTTTTTAAATCTCAATATTCATTTAAATTTACAACTTCAGATTGTGACGGAATGAAGAGGGAGAATCACTCTTCCAGATAAGCTTTTCCTGGGGCCCGTAACACAAAGCTTAGCAATGATCGTAGAACCTTTTTCTACAATTAAGTCCATTGACTACAATGTACAATCAATCGTTAAAATCAAGCGTACGATTAATCGCTAACCAATGTGTTACAGGACCCTCATCATTTTTACCTTTTTAAAACAAAATGAATAATTTTGCAATATACAGAGAATCTCGCCTGGCGACTTGTCACTGGTTTTGAGGATGAATGGTCACAAATATACTAAAAATCAGAAATACTTTATAAATTTTGAAAAAGAATACACATTTCTACATAAAATCATGAGTGCAAGCCTACCTCGGCAAACTGGAATAATTTTGATTTAATGTTGTCATCATCTTCCCTCTCGTTGGTTGCTGGTTCCGAGTTACTCCTACGGACTGTTTTATGTTGGTCAGATGAGGGCGTTACACGTTTTGTACTCGTCTCTTGCTGGCCAGCGAGTAATAGAAGACTTAACCCTCCCATTTGAGATGGATCTGAAAAAGGAGGAAGTTATTTTGAAGGGGCTATTAACTCAGGCCCGTTTTCAAAACTCAGGGTTTTAATCTAGACTCTGGTCTTTAATTATGGTCTAACTAGTCTTATTGTATAGGGTCCTAAATATCTGCATCAGGTTTCTCATGAAAAACGGACAAACCTGAGTATCTAGCTGTCATCAAGTTTCTGCAGCTGACAGACTTGACCCGAGTTGAGAATTGGCACTAATTGAAATTTTTCCTCATTTGTAATTTATCCTTTCTTGTATTTCTCGAAGTTATCTTAACTTATATGTTTTGCTCTCTTCTATTCGCCTTGAGCATTTAATCAGAATGAAAAAGATGCATTATAATTCATTATTATATTATGAATGTATTATCATGTGACCCGTGAACCATATTATTATTAATTATCATTATTATTATTATCATTATCATCATCATCACCATCATCATCATTATCATTATTATAATCAACTGAGGTTAGCCCATCCAATTTCTTGGAACAATTTGTGACTATGGTTGAGACTTGGGTTTATCACTATCAGCCTGAGACCAAGGAAAAGTCAGAACAGTGGAAGCATCTCATGTCATTAAAACCCAAAGAAGGCCAACTCAAGTTTGTCTATTTTTCATTAGACACTATGAAACAAGAACCTGTAAAATCAGACTAAATATTGCAATGACCAAGAAAATTTGGTGGGTACGATTAAGAAATGTGAGAGATTTTATGGACCACATCAGGGGTCCCGTCTAACAAAGAGTTACCATTGATCCAATCAATTGTTACTCTATGGAAATCCATCAGAGTCATAAATTTTTCTACAGGAAATTTGGACAAGGTCCTTTGTAAACAAAGAGAAGCACAGTGAATTTTTAAGAAAACAATCAATGCATGAATATACATCAAAGTTAGAAAATATTTTGAACAAGCATGCATAATAGATGACGTTGCTGGCCGTCCATAGTTGTGATTGATCGGATCAATCATAACTCTTTGTAAGATGGGGCCCAGGTCTTCAGATCTTAATCCTTTCTATGTAAGGCTCAAAACTTTAGAGTCACCCCTCTATCTAAAAAAAAACCTGGTGGTAAGATCAACCATGTGATTTACCTGCTAGCTTTCCAACGGTGATGCCTGCCTTGTTTTCCTCTGTGCTTGGCAGACGTGTTGTTATATTACCAGGATTGGTTACTTTTCCACCAGCATGTCGATGAGGACCGCTCCATTTATAATCAGGGTGGGCTTTCATGAATGCAGCTTTACACTGTCAAATTGAAATAATATACATGTATAAGAACTTGCATATGAATAATAATAGCTGAATGTGGAAGCATCGTGGTGTAGCAGTTCTGACTATCGCCTTGTAATCCTAGGAACACGAGTTCGAATCCCACCATGGCCTAGCATCCTTTGGCAAGGCATCAATCCACACTTTGCCACTCTCACCCAAGGTGTTAAATGGATACCCGGTAGGATGTGAAAGCCTATGTAGGAAGCCTAGCAATGGAATCTTGTTGGAAGGCTTGTTAGAATGCTCCCCAGGGAGGGAGAAAGTGCATAACGGTACGTTGTATGCAGCATGCTTGGATCCAATGACCAGTAATAATATATCTGTAAAGCGCTTTAATAGAGATGTTGTTCTGATTTTTTAAAGCGGATTATCATTAATTTATATTCAGAGAAAAGAATGCGCCACAGTATTACCATTGCTTTAAGCTTGAGCTCCCACTCGCTGTGCTCAGTGCATTTAAGTGTCGTGGATTTGAATCCCAGCCATGGCGTGATTTCCTTTGGCAAGAAATTTGTCGACATTGTGCTGCACTCAACCCAGGTGAGGTAAATGGGTACCTGGCAGGAATTTATTCCTTGAAATGCCTTCGCGCTGTAAAAGGCTGCGGGGCTAAAGCCAGGGTAATAATATCCAATGAAGCGCATAGGGAAGCATTTGGCAGTGATATGCGCTATATAAGCATGTTGGAATTATTATCATTATCTTTATTTTATTGATTCAAATTTTCCAATTATTTTCAGTGCTGTGATAAAGTGGAAACCTAACAAATGTCTAAAATTTCATGATCAAATATTCAGCCATATATGGTACGTGACATGCCGTATTCTATCACCGCAAATTGATTTTTGAAAGCAAAACACCGAAATCACAATGTTTGACACAAAGTTACCGAGTATGACATCAGGGTTCCCACAGAAATTTGAAAACAGAATTCCATGAGTTTTCCATGACTAAATTGCTGCTTTCCATGACTTCCTTTCTGGCATGGTTTCCAAATCAGACACGTTATGACGGCCTCCATCTAGGAGTTCCGAGACACGACAAACTGCAAAGCTGCCATAGCCAAGTGGTAAATACAATTCCATGACTTTTCACAAATTTTCCAAATTCCCAGACTTTTCCCTGACTTTCCATGACCACAAATTTTTCCAGGATTTTCCATGACTGTGGGAACCCTGGACATATAAACAATCAACTAAGTTGCCAAACTGAATTTGAAGTTGGGAGTAGTTTATTAACCGGATCAAAAAAAGCTACAGTATTTGTACGACAGTCCACCAGGGTAGGAAATCATCTTGATTATTGGGGGAATGAATGGGGGGGGGCTAATTTTTTCATTTTAAGGGGTTCTTTTTATGGGGTAATAAGCAATTATGCAGTAACAGCAATCATTATTCTGCCATAGTTAAATATTGATTTTCCATCTTGAATATTCTGGGGGATCAAGTTTTAACATGGGGAGCCGTGTGTCAGATTAGTTTGGCCCTCAACGCTAGGATTCAGTACTTGGGCCCTGAAGCTTGGCAATGAGGACTTTGCACTCGCGCCCCTGCTTTCAAGCTCAATACTATGGAATCAGGCACACTTCTTTGAAATACGTAACCCCTCATATCTTTATTGCTCAAAACTTGATCTTCATCTTGTTTTTTAAATAAATGTTGTATACATTGTGATTTGTTTTCTCTGTAATTTACCTTTGTTAACCTGCTTGTAATATATTAGTTCATGACCTGGGGGGGTGTTTCACAAAGATTTAAGTATGACTTAGAGTCGCACTTAAATGACGAATTGCGTATGGTATGAAAGGCTTGACCGCATTGGTCAGATCGTGCCATGAGGACGCGCACCACTGCTGCGTATCTATCAATAAGATCGCGTGTTGCCTATCATGAACGCGTCGGCATTTAAGTGCGACTTAAGTCATACTTAAATCTTTGTGAAACACCCCCCTGGGCTTATTTCTTTTTATTATTATGTACTCACCTATGTTCCTTTGTTAGATTTTGAATATTGAATAAAGTGATGATGAAAAGAAGAATTTGACAGATCATGGGGCGACATTAGGAAGAATAGTCCCCCCCCAGCATGCATTTGGTGAGGAAATTTTACGGGCAATTTGGGCCGTCATGAGGGCTAGTCGCCCGTTGCCCTCATGTCTTTCATGCGCTGCAGTCAACAATGCCTTACCTCTCTCGCAAGCTGCAGATATTTCTCCTTCTCGTCTCCATCCAGTGCACCCCACATATCGGCCAACATCTTGGTGCAAGCTCGGTTATCGAGCCACGGGTGCCTAGTCCTCACCACCTGACGATGACGCTTACAGAAGAGTAGGAATGCATTCATAGGCCTTCGAAGCTGATTATCGTCTTGAGAGAAGGACTCGGCAAACAGGTCATCGGGATCGAGATGGGAATTGGGGATGGTCGTCGACGAGGACGATGGATGCTTTCCAAGTAGATCCTCCTGCAAATATTATCACATCAAGGATTAAATATATAACAGATTTGTTGTAACAGGGGGAGAGAACTGACAAACATTGGATGGACTAAGAAGACATGGATGAGGTAAGAGGAGCAGGAGAGTAGGAGGGTTGGATTGAGGATGCAATGAACCGGGCAAAAGTGGAGGGAGGGTAAGGGCAATTGCTGCTGGGCAATTCCATAAAATAGTCAACCTTTTTGTACGTCTGACCCCCATTTTTCTCAAGTTTTACTTCACTTCATAAACTGACCAACTCATGGTCCTTTGAGAACATTACAGACTCTCAAAAGAACAAGAAATCAGAGACAGAAAATTTCATGAAGGTCCCACATATAGGGGGTCGGACGTACATATTTTATGGCATTGCCCTGCTTGTATACCGGGGCCCGTAACACAAACTTAGCATTGATCGTATAACATTTTTCTACGATTGATTCCATTGACTATAATGTATAATCAATCAAAATAAAGCTTGTGATCAATCGCTAACCTTTGTGTTACGGGCCCTAGATTTAAAACTTTGGATCAATGACTGTAAGTGGTCTCTCATTGACTGTGAGTTGCAAATATCTAGTCTTAAAACATACCTTTGCACTTTGTTTACAGATTACTATTCATAATCCAATCCCAAATCCAAATCCATATTTCGTTGTTCGAAATAGACATAAAAAATGAAATACTCTGAAAATTTGCTTTGCCCAATTGATCGTGGGCCCGGCAGCCGCTGTGCAGCGCCAGATCCACGAGGCTCTATCCCTTTAATCGTTGCACGCCAAACAGGGTAGCAGCAACTCCCATCTTTTAATGTCTTTTGGTCTGATGCGGCCGGGGTTTGAACTGTTATAAAAGAAAAACTAAAAAGGTTTTTTAGAAGAAAGTACTCGCTTTTGCTACTTGGTAGGATAGATCTACTGTGGTATGAATGTATACGGTGGTGAATTAGCATGTTATTTTTTTTCAAGTAGGCCTACATGTATATTACAAGACTACACTGCTCAGTGTTGCATTCTGGGTTAAAAACCTAGCCCAATTTGAGTAGTTGATAACTTGAGATGGTGCTATAAGCCAGTTCACAGTAAGCTCATGATCAACTTTTCTCAAATTATCTTTGTGATTTTTCATTAGGATAAGCACTATCATTTTCAAATGTAGATGTTGCGTAAGCTTTACCGGTAGAGTATTCAAATTTTAAGAACAAAAGGCATTGTTTAGATTAGGTGACTAGAATAGTATATCAGGGATAAAGTTTGGAAGTCTGTTTTATTGTCTGCCTTTGGCACATTTGACTATTGTTTAGGCTACTGTCAAATACCAGTGATTATGAAGGCTCAATTTATCACTCTTCAACTTGGATGTGATAAAATAAATATTTTGAAAGGAATACATGAATAATCATCAAATCACAAATGTCTAAGTCAGTGAATTTGAAAGCCACCTTCATGGTTTATCTCAAATGACCTTTTTCTGCTCGTGCGCAGGTTACAACCGTGAACAGGCTTAAGATTCCTGGGGCTTGTAACACAAAGCTTAGCAATGACCGTACATGTGAATATATTTTAACGATTGATTGCATTGACTACAATGTACAATTAATTGTGAAAGTCAAGTGTATGATTAATCGCTAACTTTTGTGTTACAGGACCCTGGGGAGTGTTTCATAAACATTTTTGTCCGACAAGTTGTCAGATCTTTCCTTGAATGCGATTGGCTGAGAGTCACTGTTACTATGGTAACTGTCAGTTAAAACAGGACTTGTCGGATAAAACGTCTGGAAGGTAGGAACTAGGAAGGATATTTGTTTCATTTCATTGAAAAACAAGGAAAATTGAAAGTTTAGCACAATACCCTAATACCTCCAGGAAAATATTTTGCTTTAATAGCCTAAGTGTTTTTTTTTATTCATGTATTGCACTGTTTTTATTTTTGTTTTTATGGGTTCTTTTTTATTCTCTCTCACAGCATAATGCATAAATCAACATTTGAACAGCAAGTCCTAAGTACCAATGATCAATGGCATCAAATTGGCACCAAATGCTATCAATCGATGGTGAGATTGACAAAATAAAGTCCAATCCAGTTTGTTTCAGTAGAATCGAGCACTGATAACGTATTTCTTTCTAAAATTTACTCTAAAAAAAAAATAGATGAAAAGGTAAAAAATATATCATGTCAACACCAATAAGAATATTTCTGAGGTTCTTCACCTTCAATTTCTTCAGAGGACTTTTGAAGTCACTGCACTTCGGCATCTTGTTTTTTTTTATATCTGTAAAAAAAAAAAGAAAGGAAATAATTAAGAACATATTTATGATCAACAGAACAAATAACCATGTATGCCTAGATTTTCAATTGTACCATGGAACAAAACCATGGACTACCAAGTATGCAGATTTCTAAACATGTTGTGCTTCATTCATGAGTCTTAATCCTTTCTATGTTAGGCTCAACACTTTTCAGTTGCCCCTTGTATTCACTTTCCTTTCTCCTACTTAATACAAACGTAACAGCAGTGTTGTTTGCACAGATACCAAATGTAAATTATATACATCTCAAACTAGCAAGTTGACATAAAACTTAAATTCTAGTTTTCCTGTAGTTACATCCTCTTGCTTGAGAAAAAAGTTGCACAATGAAATACTTCATACAGTACACACACATTATTTGTTGTGTTTATGGTTGGGGAATGACTGACAAAAACTCTGTAGTCTGTTGGAAGGGGGTTTTTTTAGTTTAAAGTTTAAGGGGTTGGTTTTAAAAAAATGAGCCAACAATTTTGAGGGGCTGAGAAAAGGCATATGGGGCAAAATTCATTAAAATCTGCAAGAATCAAGCAAAAAAATTGACCTTCTTCCCACAAAATATAATTTTGGGGTAAATTTTGCCACACTAATTCAAAAGTTATATTTTTCACCCTTTTTCCTTTCCTTCTTTTCTCCATTTTCCTTGGCCCTGAAAATCTTGGGTCCATCTAGCTTTTGGATACTTGTACAAAAGGTTGGTGACTGTTGTGCAGAAGTAAATTTCATGCCTTTGATAAATATCTTTAATAATCACAATATTTTGTATGTCGATTTCCACTCCCTATACTTCTCTTTCCTCTTCTTCTACATGTACTTCTCTTCTTCTTTCTCCTCTTCTTTCTCTCCTTTCTCTTCTCCTTCTCTTTCTTCTCCTTCCTTTTCTTCTCACTTGTCTTATTCTCCTTTCTATTCTTCTTCCTTTTCTTCTTCTTTATATTCCTCTTCTCTTTATTCCTCTTCTTCTTATTCTTCTTTCTCTTCTTCTCCTTTCTCTTCTTCCTCTTATTTTTTTCATCAGTTCCTTCTCTTCTTCTTCTTGTTCTCCTTATTATTCCTCTCTTTCTCCTCCACATTCTTCCTTTTCTCCTCCTCCTTCCTTTTCTTCTTCTTCCTCTTCTCCTACTTATGGACTCTTTTTCTTCTTGTTTTCTTCTTCCCCTTTCTCTTCTGCTTCTCTTTATTTTTATTCCCCTTCTTCTCATCCTTCTTCCACTTCTCCTTCTTTTTCTTATTAATCCTCTTTTCTCCTTTTTCCTTTCCTTCTTCTCCTCTTCTTTCTCTTCCATTATTTTTTTCTTCTCGCTCAGTGCACTTTTCCTCTTTCCTTTATCTGGAAATTTGCATGCTATGACATAATTTGCAGACGCTGGCAGACGGATTGAGACGGGTTCAAGCCGAGGTAGGTTTCCGTTTACATCTATAAATCCGTGGACCGAGGCCGGCCCAGGGCCTGCCTGAGACTACCTCTTGTGAGGTAGTCATGGGTAGCTTCGCCAAAAAAGGTGGTCGAGGTTGGTTTGGGATGTTAACATCTGATTTCTTTCCTACCCAAGATAGGCTCCGAGCGGCCCGGAGCTACCGACTTTCTAGATGTCATGTAACAGGGATCTATGAATTGATTTTCAAACCTGTAAAAAATTAAATTGATCTATTGCAGGTCTATGATTCAAACAATAAAAAACAAAACTCATACTCGGAGTCATAGAAATAGTGAGGACATCATCGACTATCTCGGTAGCATATCCTCTATATTATAGGCTAACTAACTATTTTGTGAAAAAAATAAGCAAAACTGTAACGTTAAGTGTCTGACTTTAAAAAGTCTTAACTTTTACATTTTATTTTTACATCCGATTTTGATGAATTTTTTAGTGTTAAAATTGCTTGTTTGATATTGATGATAAATCAAATCAACATTTTTCTGAAGTGGACTTGACCTTTGTCCTTAGTTTAAAATAATTGTCAATTTTCATCTTTTTTCCTCATCCAACGCGGACAACACGTACAAGTAGATGATTTAGCCAATGCCAAGTCAGACAAGCGACAAAATCGCCAATTACAATCTATCCCAATATCCCATCATCACACACGACACAGTTCGAAGCGAGTATAGCCTTCACACGGTACGGCCGGGGGATCGGAGCGCAGCTGCTGATGCGACTTTCTCTCAACTGCTCCAACACTGCAGCTGCACATCACAAATCGAGCACACCATCAAACACGTTTTTCTCCAAAATCCTCGTTTAAAATGATATGTTTACGATGGAACATGATACCATTCCTCCTGAAGCACTAATAATCAAAATCTCTCTCATACGGAAACCAGTCGACACTTACCTCATTCAATTAAAAAGATGTAAAAAGTCATGTTTCAGAGAGACCATCCAGGCAAGTCAACGCAATTTACTCTAATTTGCATATTTCACGACCCCAGTTGACCTTACAGGGAGCTAGCTGTCGTTTGCAGACACAAAACTTTACCTGAAAGAAAAGTATGTTGAAAGCAGTCTGATTTTACAGACGAAAGTAGCCCTAAGACCTTTTTACTACAATTTCGTCAAACGTCAAACTTTAAAACCGATTTGAAATTGCTAGATTTGTTCCGAGGCACACTTTTTAAATGAGATATCAGTCAGGGTCTGTGGCTTCAGACTAGACCAGTTGCATTAGCTCTGCGTTGGTGGTGCATCTGCGCTAGCGAGCGAGCTCAGCAACATCTCGCATCCAGGGATGCTATCATTGATGCTGTGAACATTCGGAAAATCATTGAATTGGGATAACCTATAAAGGATCAGCCAAGGAGTATTGCGGTTACTCCTTGGATCAGCTAGATCAGGGCGGAGACCAGGGAGAGACTCCCCAGTCAGAAGCACTAACACATACATTGGCTGAGCATTTGCCGGGGCACTTGCGTAGGTCGATCTCTGAAAAAAAAATGAAAATGGAGCCCCCCCCCCCCCCCCACCAAGTTTCACGTCCTGGAAAATCCTCATTACCTGCAATGCTAAACGATGCTAAAGCTTAGCTAATGTTGCAGATTTTTCCCAGTAGGGTAAGCTAAAAATTTCATTTAAAAAATGCTCCACTGCATTTTTTTTCTTTTTTATCGCTTGCTATTCCTTTCATATCTTCTCATTCTGTTCTTTCATTCTATCTTTTTTCTAGCTCTCCCCCTCTTCCTCTATCCCCCAACATTCTTCTTCTTCTCTCCCCTCTCTCTCTACTTTTTTTCTCCCTCTCAATCTTCTTTACATCTTTCTTATCTCTCTCCTCTGATTATAAATATTCACCAAAATATTTAAAAGCAATTCTAATTCATGTTCCAATATCTCTCAAACTTGAACCATTCTCTTTTTTCTAATATTTTTTTCTCTATTGAATTCATCGCATCAAAACCATGAATGAATAATTGATGTTTTAAAGGTCGACCACTACAAAAATTTCATTTCAATAAATGGGGAAAATCAAGTATACCTCTATAAATTTAAGATTAGATACAAAGTAAGAAAGTTGTGACCTTCCAAATTTCACTTTACCCATGGACCTAGTAGGTCCATACTTTACCTAACAATATATAGGCCTTCACTGCTGACCCAAGGATAAATATAAATCCATCTGATATTTACCATGGGCAGAAATCTCAGGGGGGGGCGTGCGATCCCCTACCATTTGGGAAGGGGGAGACACAATATTAAATGTACCCCATACTATTTGTGGTCTTTTATGATGGAAAAAGCAGACTTGTGCCTCCCCCACCCTTTTGAGAGCCATAATTTTAAAAAAGTGTTTTTCCCAAGTGTGCCCCCCCCCCTTGAATTGAAAGTGATATGTTTATTTTTTTTTGCTTGTCAAATTTGCTTTACTTTACATTTTGGGTGAAAAGCTTTTTGGAAAATCCTGAATCCTTCCCTGGTCCCCCCCCCCCCTTGGGGAGCGATTTCCACCCATGGTATTTACTACTGTTTGCAAGTGTTAAACGTGTAACTGATTTGATAAAAGAACAAAATAAAACAAGCAAATCATGTGGAAAATCAATTTAAATCCATATATCTTTATTGTACATTCAAAGAAAAAACAATAACATAATTCCATTGATTCTCCAATAGGTCAACAAAATGTCATCTTTCAACATTTGAAGGTTGCCAATTGGGTGGAGATAAATGTATTTGTATTACTTTACGAGAACCTTGGAAAATTAAACTTTCGTTTTGTTTGTATAATAAGTTGATTTGCATCTCATTTTCTCTTCATTAGCATCAAGTTATAATACAATTCACCTGAAAGGGGTACTCCAGGCTTAACAGATTAGGTAAAATCCAACTTAACAAAAAAAAAACTAGCACATCAATAATGTGGAGCTCATCCGGCATCTCGCAACGAAATTTAACACAATTTTAATTTCAGCCCAGTTGACACTGTAGTGAATTATATTGGTGACATAAATTGACATAGAATTGAAATTGATGAAGAAATCACATAGAAGCATTTTTTGTGATCTATGAATAAATTTCATATGAATTAAGTATTAATAATCATCTAGTCAAAGTTTCTTAACTCTGTGTAGCACCCTGGTGAACCTAATGTAAAAATATGAATAAATTAATTTCGCATAAATTAGCATAAAAATTGTTCTAGTCAAAATTTCAAAATTCTGTGAAGAAGATTGGTGAACCTCATGAAGCTCTACAGATTGACGAAAAAAAAATGAAAATCAGTCAACAAATAAAGAAGAAGCATTTTATGTGAATTTTTAAAAATATGAATAAATTTCGCATAAATTGGCATAAAAATTGTTCTAGTCAAACTTTCAAACTTTTGTGTAGAAGATTGGTGAACCTCATGAAGCTGTACCAGATGGAAGGGAAAAAAATCAAAATCAGTCAAGAAATAAAGAAGAAACATTTTATGTGAATTTTAAAAAATATGCATAAATTAATTTCGTACAAATTAGTATAAAAATTGTTCTGGTCAAAATGTCAAAATTCTGTGTAGAAGTTTGGTGAACCTCATGAAGCTCTGCCAGATGAAAGCAAATAATTCAAAATTGGTCAACAAATGAAGCATTTTTTTGTGAATTTTGAAAAATGCGCATAAATTAGCATATTTAATGAATTTTAAAATTCTGTGAAGTCTTGAATCCCCACCTAGTGCTATCATATAAAGCAAACAGAATTGAAATCGGACTTGAAATAGCGAAGTAGTAGCATTTTGACATTGTGGATGGACGACAGACGCCACGCCACGGCATAAGCTCATCTTGCCCTTCAGGCCTGAATAGCTAAAAATAATAACAAGTGGAATGCCTCTGGCCGTCTCACCTGCATCACGCGGTTAAATATAGCAGCAGTGCTGACTTTGAATACTACTCTAACTCGCACAAGATGTTCAGTGATACATGGTTACTCTTATGTCCACTTTTTATGAACTAGACCAATAAACTTACAGAGATATGATGGTTATTCAACAAAAAACCCCAACATGGCCAAAGTTCATTGACCTTACATGACCTTTGACCTTGATCATGTGACCATTAAACTCGAACAGGATGTTCAGTGATACTTGATTACTCTTATGTACAAGTTTCATGAATCAGATCCATAAACTTTCAAAGTTATGATGGTAATTCAACAGATACACCCAATTCGGCAAAAGTTCATTGACCTTTGACCTTGGTCATGTGACCTGAAACGCGCACAGGATGTTCAGTGATACTTGATTACTCTAATGTCCAAGTTTAATGAGCTAGACCAATAAACTTTCAAAGTTATGATGGTAATTCAACAGATACCACCGATTCGGCCAAAGTTCATTGACCCTAAATGACCTTTGACCTTAATCATGAGACCTCAAACTTGCACAAAAACGCGCACAGGATGTTCAGTGATACTTGATTACTCTAATGTCCAAGTTTAATGAGCTAGACCAATAAACTTTCAAAGTTATGATGGTAATTCAACAGATACCCCCGATTCGGCCAAAGTTCATTGACCCTAAATGACCTTTGACCTTAATCATGAGACCTCAAACTTGCACAAAATTTTCAGTGATGCTTGATTACTATTATGTCCAAGTTTCATGAATCAGATCCATAAACTTTCAAAGTTATGATGGGAAATCAACAGATATCCCCAATTCGGCCAAAGTTCATTGACCCTAAATGACCTTTGACCTTGGTCATGTGACCTGAAACGCGCACAGGATGTTCAGTGATACTTGATTACTCTAATGTCCAAGTTTAATGAGCTAGACCAATAAACTTTCAAAGTTATGATGGTAATTCAACAGATACCCCCGATTCGGCCAAAGTTCATTGACCCTAAATGACCTTTGACCTTAATCATGAGACCTCAAACTTGCACAAAATTTTCAGTGATGCTTGATTACTATTATGTCCAAGTTTCATGAATCAGATCCATAAACTTTCAAAGTTATGATGGGAAATCAACAGATATCCCCAATTCGGCCAAAGTTCATTGACCCTAAATGACCTTTGACCTTGGTCATGTGACCTGAAACGCGCACAAAATGTTCAGTGATGCTTGATTACTATTATGTCCAAGTTTCATGAATCAGATCCATAAACTTTCAAAGTTATGATGGGAAATCAACAGATATCCCCAATTCGGCCAAAGTTCATTGACCCTAAATGACCTTTGACCTTGGTCATGTGACGTGAACCTCATGTAGGATGTTCAGTGATACTGGATTAACCTTATGTCCAAGTTTCATGAACTAGGTCCATATATTTTCTAAGTTATGATGACATTTCAAAAACTTAACCTCAGGTTAAGATTTCGATGTCGATTCCTCCAACATGGTCTAAGTTCATTGACCCTAAATGACCTTTGACCTTGGTCATGTGACATGAAACTCTAATAGGATGTTCAGTAATACTTGATTAACCTTATGGCCAAGTTTTATTAACCAGGTCCATATACTTTCTAAGTTATGACGTCATTTCAAAAACTTAACCTCAGGTTAAGATTTGATGTTGACGCCGCCGCCGCCGCCGGAAAAACGGCGCCTATAGTCTCACTTTGCTTCGCAGGTGAGACAAAAACCGGACAAGGAATAACAAAGCTACAACAATTCCAAATTTCACATTATGTCGGTAAGAGAGTTCTCTTCATGTCTTCATGAATATGCAATGAGCAAGCTGATGATGTCATGTCCCCACTTGTCCTTCTGTATTTATTTATATGAGATAATAATTATCAACTTAAATTTTTCCTCCAAGAATGAAAAAAATCAAAAAGAGAAAAATCCGACAAGCATAACACTAAAAATTTCATCAAAATCAGATGTAAAATAAGAAAGTTGTGATTTTAAAGTTTGGCTTAATTTCACAGAACAGTTATATTCACATCCTTGTCTGTATGCAAATGAGGAGACTGATGGCATCACTATTTCTTTTGTATTTCGTTACATGAAATAGGAAATATTCAAATTTTTTCCCTATTGTCGTGTGAAACAATGATTTATTCCTCAATGAACATGTGCAATAAAAATCCAACGAACAAGCATAACACTGAAAATTTCATCAAAATCAGATGTAAAAAAAGAAAGTTATAATATTTTGAAGTTTTGCTTAATTTCGCAAAATAGTTACATGTATATGCACATCCTGGTCGGTATGTAAATGAGGAGAATGATGACACCAGCCACTCACTATTTCTTTTGTATTTTATTATATGAAATATTCTAATTTTCTTCTCATTTTCAAGTGAAACAATGATTAATTCCTCTCTGAACATGTGAAATTAGTATTGTTTAATACTTCATATGGTTCAATCAAGTTGGTCCTTCTTGTCAAATCTGTAAAAAAAATGAAATATTGCATAAACTGATGTAAAGATTGATTCATCCAGGAAAAGTCAAATTATGATGGAAAAATAAATCATATCATCTGGACTTACTTTGGAACAGAGAACAGTTTCACTTCCGATCCGGGACGCTTCTTCAGAAATATTGTATAATTCAAACAATAAAAAAAAAGAAATAGTGAGTGAAAGACATCGTCTTCTGTTTCACTTGCATGTCACTGAGTTGTGCATATCACTGTTTTGTGAAAAATAAGCGAAAATTTAAAATGCCATAACTTTCTTATTTACATCCATTTTGATGAAATTTTTTTCAGCATAATGCTTCCTTAATTTTGCTCTATTAATTCAAATCAACATTTTTCTGGGGTGGACTTGACCTTTAAAACAGGTAACCAAAGTTTAAAGGTAAATGCCAGTTTTGGTAATGATAACAAAATGAGTTTGTACAGAATCCAATGAAATGACCACCAAAGTGTCTGTATGTATAAAGAATACTGGTATGTGCCAAAGGATTCTGGAAGAAATTGTGTACATGTAATTGCTGTGAAATTAGCAAATAAGCACAGGATTCGGGTCAAGCGTCGGGCACGACATTCAAAGCAATAATAATACACTGTTTCACGTGCGCTTATCTGTGTTGGTGATCTTCAGTGTGAAAATTTTTCAGCGTAGATTTCAAGATTTTACAAAGTTCAGTTTATGTGACTGTACCAGATCTAGATCCTCGATATACTGACAATTGAGCCTGGTTTTACAGACTTTCTCATGAAATCAGTGTTTACTGCAACTACTAGCATTTCTCTTTAAAGGTCAGCTATATCAATACCGGTACATGATTTATTATTCTTGTCATTTCTATTCTACATAACTGAGTAACTCATCAACTTGGATTTTGACACTTTGCTTGTGTCACAATTATCACAGGTCACAAAGTAATGGTCCATCGAGGGAGAATGGAACAAAACCTACTTTTTTCAAGCTTGGGGTTTTAAAGGTATGGTTTAACTTTGTGAGCAGCCGATTTAAAAATTCTCAAACCAAGATGAAACATGTGTACAAGTGCATGTATTAGAACTAATAAACCCTGAAAACAACCATTATTGAGAATGAAAAGCTAAAACTACAAGGCAAACCCCGATTTTGTAAATAAGGCGTCTTGTAGACACCTAAATAGTACACATAAGTGTATGGGATGAAATTAAGATGGTGTTTCCGGTCACTTTATATTTCAATTTTTGAAGCACTAAATAATTATTTTCGAACACAATTTTTTCTGGGCTTCATTTTTTTAACATCTCACAGACACAGGTGACAAGTATGACCTTCTAGCTCATATTTTTTAAAAGTCAAACCAATGTTAACCAATCACTTTAATGTACATGCACGAAACTCACTTTGTTGTTAGATTTTAATTTCATCAGTATTTTCCTTCAAATTTGAGTAACATGCTATCCCCCCTGTTAACTTTTTGTGGGTGACTTGCGTGTACATATCAACTGTCTGGCTTAAATATCTGTTGAACACGTTATTCATCCCTACATGTCACTTTTACGCCGACACCTTCAATGTTCTCAAAGTACCTCCCCTGTCAACGCTGTATGTCTTGCATTGCTCTTCTAACCATTGCGAGATGTGTGTGTATTTGAGTTTTGTCAGACGTGTATCAATCAGATATGATTATTTGCATCTGGGACCAACCTTTAACCCTAAATAGACTGGGCTATTTCGACGCCTAAGAAGACTGGGGGGGGGCTGATTCAGCCCCCCCTTATGATCTCGGCCGTCGATCGCGCGATCGCGACGAAAATTGGCACACGCGTTACCCATGGCATTATCTACAAAACTATAACATCAAATTCTGCAAAAAATCTCATGTTTCATTAATTATGCTAATTTATGCATAAAATCATAAGTTTGCTGTAATTAATGAAATAATGCCCCTGAAATGCTAATTTTTGTTTCACATACTCTAGATAGGCATCTGATCAAATTTATTTAAAAAAAATTTCAACATCACATTTATTTTCTTATGTATTCTATTGTTTTCTAAATTTCTTATGTATTTCTTTGTTTTTCGACTTTTTGATTTTTATTGTTTTTTCAATGGAAATTGTCAGGGACTTTATTTGGACCATAAAAAAATAAAATTAATTGATTTTAAGCAGTAAAAGGAAAAATAATGATACATTTATGTATTTTGGCTAAAAACACTATTTGCATTGGATTTGTACACAAATTCACGTTTTTGAGTAATTTTGGGTCTGCATGCACTTACGAAATGTTGCGTAATTTCCGAACCGCGTACCCGGGGGTCACAATTTTGGTCTCAAAAGTTGCGCGAGACTTGAAAGTAAAAAGTCAGTGAGCGACGCGGTAAAAAAAATTTTGCGCGGCGGATTTATCACGAAAAATGTCGAGGGGGGGGCTGAATCAGCCCCCCCCCCCCCAGTCTTTTTAGGGTTAACATCACCATCTGAAAGACGTGACCAGGGTTCAAACCTCTGCATCAATTTGTAACTTCCCCACGTAGCTTGGATTACAGGCCCACAACGCCGAGTTATATATGTATCTCATGCCAAAATGATAAAAATAATCCGTATTTATATAGCCCTTAATACATCAGAACGACGTGTCTAAATGCTTTAAAGATATATCATTACCCCAGTCATCGGATACAATCAATCATTCCTGCACACAATGTGTACACATCCTCCACTCCCTGGGGAGTATTGACAAGCACAAACCTCTCTTGCAAAGTCACATAATGATGTTCTCAACCAAAATTGCAGCTAGACACCAGTTACATAACATTCAATCGCAAAATAGTAGATAATAACATTTCAATGAAATGTGCAAGAAAAATGTGCAGAAGTGTTGTGGCTCAGTGGATAAGTCTCCGGACTATAAACCACAAGGTCCGGGATTCAAATCCCATCACAGCACTAGCGTCCTTTGGCAAGGCGTTCATCTACATTTGCCACTCTCGACCCAGGTGTAGTAAATGGGTACCCGGTAGGAAGAAATTCCTTGAATGCTCGATGCGCCCGATTAGGGTAGCCGTGCTAAAGCCGGGGTAATAGTATGCAGCGCTTAAAAACATTTGTATTAAGCGCTATATAAATGTTGCATATTATTATTATTATTAAAAAACTCTAATAAGACCAACACCTTACAACAAAGTGGGTTTCTTGCATATACATTGAAAGCAAAAACTTGGAAAAAGTAGGTTTTGTACCCTTTGCTTTTGAATTGAATTGATTGAAAGCATTTTATGTGCCCTCTTCATATGTCAGAAAGTACCCAAGTATTTCCAAGTCTAGAAGAGAAAAAAAATCCTTTGAGGACTGTAAATGTAAAATAAATAAAATTGATTCCACACAAACATGATTGTGAGGAGTTTACTTTTCAATTTGGAAATAAAATTAAACAGAATATAATCTTTCTTTCATATGTATGAATACAATTTGATACAATTCTAATCTGCAGTGCATGCAGCAACATCATCAACAAAACCTTCATTTAAGTAAAGCAAAAACAGGGCAAGAATTTAATGTTATTGGAAAGGGTATAATATGTGGAGTGATTTTAAACAAGTTTCATCAAATTTTTGGATTCCCATAAATAGTACAAGACTTTTTAAAGGACAAGTCCACCCCAACAAAAACTTGATTTGAATAAAAAGAGAAAAATTCAACAAGCATAACACTGAAAATTTCATCAAAATCGGATGTAAAAAAAGAAAGTTATGACATTTCAAAGTTTCGCTTCATTTCACAAAAACAGTTATATGAACGAGCCAGCTACATCCAAATGAGAGAGTCGATGATGTCATTCACTCACTATTTCTTTTGTTTTTTACTGTTTGAAATATGAAATATTTTGATTTTCTCGTCATTGCCATGTGAAATGAAGTTTCATTCCTCCCTGAACACGTGGAATTCCATTATTTTAACATTTTGTGCTTCAGACAAGGAGGTCCCAATCGTCAAATTCGTAAAAATTGAAATATTGTATAATTCAAACAATAAAAAACAAAAGAAATAGTGAGTGACATCATCAACTCTCTCATTTGGATGTAACTGGCTCGTTCATATAACTATTTTGTTAAAAATAAGCGAAACTTTGAAATGTCATAACTTTCTTATTTTACATCCGATTTTGATGAAATCTTCAGCATTGTGCTTGTCTGATTTTTCTTTATTGATTCAAATCAAAATTTTTCTGAGGTGGACTTGACCTTTAAACTTCCATGACTCTCTTATTTTATAACAGATTTTGATGAAACTTGTTTTAAATTACTCCTCTCATTTTGCTCTACTTTCTTCTTAGAATGATTCTCTAAAACTGGGGTTTTGGTTTCCTTTAAAACTGATATTATTATAGAGTCATGTATAACTTTACAAACAGCATCATATGAAAAAATTCTTCGAGTCAAATATCTTCAGATCACAGAAATGTGTTTGACTTTAACCTATTGTTATTGCTAGTGGACTGTATACAAAGCCTACGGGAAGTACAGCATTCAGTATTAAAGGGGAATCCAACCCAAATAAAAACTTGTTTTTATAAGGAAAAGAAAAATCAGACAAGTTGATAGGTGAAAGTTTGAACAATATTGGACAAACAACAAGAAAGTTATGAATTTTTAAAAGTTGTAAATATTGGTAATCACTATACCCATGGAGACTTCAAATTGGCCGCATATGGGATGTCATAGTGATGTAAGGCAAGGACTACTCTTCCATTTACTCCAATACATATTATGGCTAAAATGTCACTTTTCCCAAAAGTTTTATTTCAAATTATATTTTTCTTTCATGAGGACATACTATGCTACCTGGGTTATATTTAGATTACTGCCCCAGGGGAATGGGTACTTAGGAGAAAACCACAAATCCCTGATAATAAAGTACATGGCCTATGGGAAAGTTGTCCTTGCCCCTTGTCATAATTTACTTACACAGTTGCCAATTTGAAATCTACATAGTATTAGTGATCTCAATTTTAAAGCAGCTATAACTTTCTCATTGCTTGTCCGATTTCTTTCAAACTTTCACCATTCTGTTTAATTTATTTTTCTCCTTCCCAACATAACATTTTATGGCCAAGGCTGGATTCCCCTTTAAACATGTTCAGATGCCTTGCATATTCTGATCTGAAACAAAATTCTTTGACTAGGTCGATTATCTAACTTTACAGGTCGACTATACATTCTACTGTAATGTACATACCCTTACCTAAAAATTTCAATCAGATAAGAAGTTCAAATAATCATCGTCATATCACAGCCCCGTCGTACGAAGAATTACGCTTGATCCGATCGACCTCAACTATATGAAAATTCAACAATGTCGTAAATTTTTCTCCAGGACATTTGCACAAAATTCTTTGTATGTACACAAAGAGAACAAAATGAATTTTCAAAAAAACAATGATTGTAAAAAATATGCATCATATCTAGAAAATGTTTTGAACGATTAAACATGCATTTTTAGATGTTGACGTTGCTGGCTTTCCATACTTGTGGTTGATCAGAGCAACCGTAACTTTTTGTAAGACAGGGCCCTGCTTTGTTGGGCATTAATTTATTAAGTTCAAGAGAAGTTTACTTCTTCCAGCTCTATAGTCGTCTTCATCTACATTGACTAAGAGTTTGATGGCTTCATCTCCTACAGCCGTCCTCAAGGAATCCGTGATGAAGACATCTTTAAGAGCAGCCTGAAGCGATCCGTTGATGTAGTCTCGCCAGAAAGCGTCAAGATACGTCAACTCTGAAAACTTGATGTCACATACGATGGATCCAAGGTCGCGACCTTTCAATATAGCACTGGCTTGTGAGAACAGGTCTAGATGACGCCTCAATGGATGCCGTACAATGGAGTGAAGGTGGCCTACGAGAGCGTTGTCATGACAGCAGTATTCAGCACGTACCCGTAGTCTAATGTCTAAAACAGGAAGATAATAATAACGATATGTACATTAATATATATATATATATACATGTATATGTATATAAATCTGTTATGATATATATAGCACAGTTACTATGTGCATATACTCAACTGCACTTTCATACTTGGTATCATATTATTACCCCAGCTGTAGCTTAGCCGCCATATTAATAGCTGCTAATGCCTTTGCGGTCAAGGAATAAATCCTACCAGGTACCCATTCACCTCACCTGGGTTGGGTGCGGCACAATGTGGATAAATTTCTTGCCAAAGATATTACGCCATGGTTGGGATTCGAACCCGCGACCCTCTGTTTCAAAGCCCGAAGACTAATCCACTGGGTCACAATGCTCCACACATGTGCATTGAACTAAGTAGACTTTACAGCAGACTTACATGCATATAGTAGACTTTAATTATTGAGTAAAAAAAATGTGAGTTAAATTAAACCTACCATATTTAGGTTCAGAGTAATTTAAGGCTTAGCCAATTCAGAATGTTTTCTTTTGTAATTTGGATGGTGTTATTGTTAACCTATCAGAATCAGGTATATGTAGTACAGAAACATAAACCGCAAAATCAGGCAAGGAAACTAGCAAAATGATGTTATAGTTAGACTTAACAGGGTTAGCCAATCTAGATATAAGTTATTATAAAGTCAAAGGGAAATTAGACAGAATGAATAGAAAAAATAAATAAATAGACAATGTTTTCCAGAAATTGGTCATGAGACCCAAGGGGTGTTTCCTATTGTTATCAAGCTATAGGCCTGCACAACTTGCGAGTAAATGTAGACCCCTTCTCAATCTTGTGTGCTAAATTATAACATTTTCAATATTTTTTTTTTCTCAGCAGCTCGGCTACAACTGAAATTTGATTTTGTAAATTAAAATCTGAAGGTGTCTGAAATGGAAATTCAATATTTTTAAAGCTTAATTCATTATGGAGGAAATGCACCCCAACTAAAGGACAAAAATCCAACCCAACAAAAAGTGGATTTGAATAAAAAGAGAAAAATCCAACAAGCATAACAATGAAAATTTCATCAAAATCGAATGTAAAAAACAGAAGTTATGACATTTAAAGTTTCGCTTAATTTCGCAAAACATTTTATGCACATCCTGGTCAGTATGCAAATGAGGAAACCAATGATGTCATCCACTCACTGTTTCTTTTGTATTTTTTATATGAAATATTCTCATTCCTCTTCATTGCCAACTTAAATAATTATTAATTCCTCCCTGAACAGGTGGAATTAGCTCTTTTAATACATTTCAGTCAAGTTGGTCCTTATTGACAAATCTGTAAAAATGAAATATTGTATAATTCAAACAATAAAAAACAAAAGAAATAGTGAGGGACATCATAGACTGTCTCATACTCTCATTTGCATGTCACTGAGTTGTGCATATCCCTGTTTTGTGAAAAATAGGTGAAATTTTCAAATGTCACAACTTTATTTTAAATCCGAATTTCATGATTTTTTCAGCGTTATGCTAGTGTAGGATGGTTATTTTGTCACTTTCCTACTTTGTTTATTTCCTTTGACTTGTGTTTTCTTCAGTTGTTTCTACATTTCTGCTCCGTCTAGCCTTTAGTTCATTTGCATTTCTTTTCAGCACTGCCCTTGCAGTCTGAACTTAGGTTATATGAGTTTATGATATTCAGTTGTCTTTCATTCATTCTACTCTGAATGCCTTTCCTCTGATTCTCTTTTGTCATCCCCATTCCTTCTCTATATTCTCTCTTCAGGTGTTCCACTCATTCCATCCCTCACCTCACTCCTTAGTTAGTTTCTACTTCCATTAGTACATAATCACCAGACATCTTTGTCATCTTCATCTCATTCCTTATTGGTTTATCATACGAATTGGGTTCTTACATTTTAGTTCGATCCTTCCATTCATTTTATTTTGATTGTTTGACTCTACTTGATTTGAATATGTAAATTATTATGTGATCCCAAGTTTAGCTGAGGCAAAGTAGCCCAGAGATTTAAAGACCCAGACCGGACCCAAAAATGGAATTGACAAATTATATACCAATCAAAAGCTTATAAGCTACTGAATACAGCAAGTTATGCTTTATGCATTTTCACCGCTTCCCAGCTGAGTGTTTTGCTTAAGAATATTCCAATTACCGGGCTTTGAACCCGGCTTAGAAAATAGGCTTTATTGTGCTTTTCACCTGCCTCGAGACCGTGACGTCACGTTGTGTAAGAAGCGTGGTGATTCCATAGTTTTGTACACAGAAAAACTGGGTGATTATTTTGCTTCCCAGATAAAGCATTTCATTCTCTTCACTTCTATCACAGAGGGATATCACATATATTTTTTCCCACAAGCTTGAATTTCTGAAACTACAGTTTTGATCTAGTTTTGATCATATTTTATTTCCTGCTTATTTGGCGCAGACTTCAATTTCATCTGCATTTATATTATGTATAACAACTTTTCCTGACATAACAATTTAGGCCCAATAAGAGCCAAACAAAAAAAATCACTAAACAGGTAGTGAATAGTTGTAGGTCTACATCAATTTGAACAGTGAATAATTTTGAGTGCCATTTTCATCTGAAAACGAATAAAACATGGAAATGGAAGAAAATACCCAATGCTTTTGTACACAAACCTATGGAATCACAACCCTCCAGACACAACGTGACGTCATCATTTCCAGGCGACGTGGGTGTGCTCAATCGAAGCGTACTTTGGAGGAGAAGTTTCTGTAATTTTTATCTAATATTTTTAAGAAATGGAAGGAGATATATGTAATATTTTTGGTATATTTGTATTCTATGAAAAGTATGAATCATTACCTTTCTTTTGATATATGATTGTTTTTACACCGGTCAGGGTCTTTAAGGCCTGGTCACACCGCCTGAGCGTTGTTGGAGCGGTCATGGAGCGGTAGGGAGAGAGGGTCGAATTTCGCTCACAATATTGGGGAAAAAATCGAAAACGAAAATCGAGAAAAAAAAAAACAATCAAAATCGAAAATGGTGAACGGTAGCGAGCGGTGATGATTTTTTCTCTCCGCTCCACAATCGCTCCAACAAAGCTCAGGCGGTGTGACCAGGCCTTAAAGCAGTGCACTACCAGACTCATTTGGTTGCAGTTCTGTTTATTTGCATACTATACAGTGCATCCCAGAAAAAACGAAACCGAGATTTAGCGATCATTTATCATTACTTAATCATAAATAAAATAGACAAATGACCTACCAATTTAAAGCTTAGAATCTCCTCTTTCATCTGATATTACTTAGATTATTTCTCATTCACGCATGAGTGAGCAAATACAATTTGAAGAAAGGATCTTAAAAACTCATTTGGCGGGGGGTATCTGGGTTTCAAAAAGAAAACCACATTTTTGAAAAGTTCAATATCTCTTTAACTTGATACCTAAATTACAGAAAATGGTCAAGAAATAACAAAGTTCTGGTCATTTGAAATAAGGCTTGAATTTCAATAATTTCATAAAATGAAGAGGTTCTCCAGGCTGGCTTTCAAACTCACTCAACACTCCGTTTTGTTGACGATCAGCCATGCATTAAATCTTTTGTTCACCATGCGAAAGCTTCTGTGGGAAACCGGTGAAAACCAATTTATCTCATTATGGAAATACAAGCCTTATTTCAAATGACCAGAACTTTTTTATTTCTTTACCATTTTCTGTAATTGTGGTACCAAATTAAAGAGCAGATATTGAACTTTTCAAAAATGTGGTTTTCTTTTTGAAACCCAGATACCCCTCGCCAAATGAGTTTTTGGTATCCTTTCTTCAAATTGTTTTTGCTCACTCATGCGTGAATAAGAAATAAGCTAAGTAATATCAGATGAAAGAGGAGATTCTAAGCTTTAAAGGGGAAGTTCACCCTGAAGAAAAATTTGCTATAAAAATAGTAGAAAAAATAGTAAAAAATATTGGTGAAGGTTTGAGGAAAATCCGTTAAAGAGTAAGAAAGTTATTAGAGTTCAAAGTTTTGGATATGTGACGTCATAAACGAGCAGCTGCCCCATGTGTTATGTAATATAATATGCATGAATTTCAAATTTTGTATGGTTCCTGATGACTTAATTTTGTTTTCTATTCATGATCGGGTGTAAAATGATTTGTCTATTGATATACAAAAGGTACAGTGAAAACCATTTTCAATTTTCTGAGAAAATGACATTTCATTGAAATTTTACCATTCGCTATGTAGAAATGCTGCTCGCATATGACGTCACAAATCAAATAATTGAAATTCTAATAACTTTTTAATTATTTGATGAATTTTTCTCAAACCTTCGGCAATATTTTTTATTATTTTTTCTGCTATTTTTACAATAAACTTTTTGTCAGGGTGAACTTCCCCTTTAAATTGGTAGGTCATTTATCTATTCTATTTATGATTAAGTTATGATAAATGATCGCTAAATCTTGGTTTCGTTTATTCTGGGACGCACTGTAGTTCCACTTATTTTCCCATTTGGTTTGATGATCGATTGATTGAGTTGCTGCTTTGAACTTATATTATTTTCTACCACTCTCAACTTATAATTTTTCAACCTTTACACTAGTTACATTTTTCTTTTTAAAATTTTCTGGGGTGGACTTGAACAGAAAGATGTATCTTAAGTACAAGAAAGGGTCACCAGTTGCTCGTGAAGTAGTGTGTCAGTAATGAACAGCTTTTTTTATCAGCCCAAGTTGGCTATACCAATGAATTGGTGGGTGAGTTTACTCTGCAAAGACTACAATGGGTATAAAAAGCCTGTCAAAATTTATTTTCTAGGGAGCGGACCTCTGGAATTTTTTTTCATTTTCAGCCCTGGCTACATGTACTTTCCACAACCTACAGTGTACTGCCTAATTCTAATATATTGGACACGCTTTTACATGGCATGAAGCCATGATGGCAGTGAATGTGGATTTTAATTTCAAGGGCTTGTGACGTTGCCCCGAGCCCCCGTGTAATTCATTCGCTTCCAGGAAATGACATGTGCAGGGTTTCCCTACTTCTGAAAAGTTATTCTATTGCTTCCATTTAAATCAGGATCAGCAGAGGTGCCAACTTCATAAAATGAATACGCAGCATTCAGTAGAATGGATAACAAAACTATTTTGGATGGAAAAATATATGAATCTGTCTTTGTGATAAAAAATTGGTTTGACCGGGATGAAATTCAACCTAGAATATGACAATTGCAAATACACATGGTACATGAATTGCATATTGTTGTCTGACAAAAGTAAGGTTTATTTTTCTTGGGGGGGCCTAGAGGTAGACTTAACTTAACTTAAGAATTAACATTTTCTTTTTCAAATTTTCTGCACTACCGGTAGTTAAACTTTATGCATGTGACATCATAGCGCCCTCCTTCAGAGGCTATAGGAATACATGTAAACAGACTTTTTAGCGATACATCAGCTGCATTATACATGTATGTACTCAAGGCAATGGCTTCAGCTTCTAAGATGGAGCAGCGATGATGTCAATGCATAAGGTCTAGGCACACATAGTATGTTCACGACACAAGCATCATTTTCAGGCCTGAGTCATGTCAGAATTCTTTTTTTTTTCTGGAATCCACCGGTGTTGCGCTGGCCGGAATCCAGTATCCCGATAAACGAATTCAAAAGTACGGAAGTCAAAAAAAGTCACAGATTATTCAATATCAATTTCTTTTCTAAAAAAATTTACTTTAAAAAATGTTTAAAATACCAGACAGGAAAAAACTTGCCAATGTTCACTTGTGACTTGGCCATCTTGTTCTTTTCGTTAGCAGCTAAGCTATGAGATGCATATAGAGTCTGATACCCATGCGTCTCGCAGCTTAGCCTTAGCTACTAGTAACAAAGGAAACAAGCTGGCCACGTAAACATCGGCAATTTTTTCCCATCTTCTCATCATATTTTTCTTGGTGCTCACCTGAAATGTAACAAAGAAACCTGGGTTAAGATTGGTATGACTGAATAAAACTGGTAAGACTGTATAAAACATACTTGATAATTATGTTAAGATATTCAGAAGATGAAAATGTTAAACTATTTGTCATACACTTTTATCGGAATACCAGAATGGAAAAAAACAAAACCGGAAGCCGCACACATCGGATGGATTCCAGTATTCCGTCCGTTCCGACCCAGGCCTAAACAATTTTATGTAAAACAACAAAATTAAGGAATAAAAAGGAACAATTGGTAAATTATTATCTTACCACATGTATGCTTGGGTCTCTCCCTTGGTAAACCTCTGGCTTCAGGTGAAATCCCAACCGTCTTCTGACATCTGGTTGTCGTGGCAACGGCCCTCGAGTGAACACTACAAGCTTGGGGACGCGAGTCCGAACATTCAGGGTGGGTGGAAGGGTTTACAGATTGTTTTGACGGACTGCAGTTACATGATGATGATGAGGAGGAGGAGGACTCCATCGGCTCAGACAATGACATGGATGGTGATGTAAGTGATGAGGACAAGGAGGATGATGAGGAAGATGATGGATGTTGTCCCGAGGTCGATTCTGATGGATGAGGAGGGGGGCCGGACGATGATGTACACAGATCAAGGTAGTCGTCTACAGGATCAGCAACACCTGTTAATGAAAAAAAGATAATGTTATGATTAAAGGGGAATGAAACCTTTGGAACAAGATAGCTTGTGTGAAAACAGAAAAATCAAAGAATCAGAACAAAGAAAGTTTGAGAAAAATCGGACAAATAATGAGAAAGTTATGAGCATTTGAATATTGCAATCACTAATGCTATGGAGATCCTCCCATTGGCAGTGCGACAAGGATGTGTGATGTCACTGATGAACAACTTTCCCTTTGGTGGACTATAAAATACCCTCAAAATGTCTCTTTTTGCTTTTTCTTATGATGATACAAACTCTTTATCCATGATGTATTCTTAAAAAATATGTATTACATGCCCTCATGTAGAAAGAACATTATGATCTATGGATAGATGTGATAAAAGAGGCAATTCAAGTGAAATATATACTAAAGTAATGGGAGAGTTGTTCAAAAGTGACATCACACATCTTTGTCGCATTGCCAATTTGCTATCTCCATAGCATTAGTGATCGCAATATTCAAATGCTCATAACTTTCTCATTATTTGTCCGATTTTTCTCAAACTTTCTTTGTTCTTATTCTTTGATTTTTCTGTTTTCACACAAGCTATCTTGTTCCAATGGTTTCATTCTCCTTTAATGGGGGACATTTCAATGGAGATACAAAAATAATGACTTTGTGAAAATTAGAATAAAATTAAGTTATCCTTTTTTCAAAGGGCTTTATTGATGACAATGATGATGATAAAGAATGATGATTACGATATTATGATAGTATAATGAACATGATTGTGTCTATGATGAGGATGATGATGACGAATTGAAGATTGATGTTGATGATGATCATGGTGATGGTGATGAAGATGGCGGTGATGAACTGATGATGTTGATGGTGGTGATGATGTACATACGACCACACAATGTCAGTTGAAGTGAGAGACCCGGATGTGGGAAATTCCAGTGTGTCCGCAATGATGTACAATGATGTAAGACGTGGCTTTTTTTAACTTAAGACTTAAGTTTAATAAAATACTTTTAATCATGATTCATCACAATCTAGTATAGGAATTTATTACAGCTACAGCCACAGGGAAGTGCTTGCTTACAATTGATACAAACCTAGCTTAACCAATATTTTTCTTTAATGTTTCTATTTTTTAAGTGTAAGCAACTTGTTAATCAGATTCAAATCGCCTGACTTGAAAACTGACAAAATTAAACTCTTCAATTGCTCTAATCTTCAGAGTTCAGTTTACAGTAGAGGCGCACGGCCAATATTGGAGACTGTCTCCAATGTGGGAGATTATCTCCAATATCAGAGACTTTTGTGAAGAATTTGGGTATCCAATTTCAGAGACAGTCTCCAGTTTTGGAGACCAATTTCCTTTGTTTACATTTGCGGCAAAAGGATTACCTTGGCGGCAAATAAAAATGTGATAAGCAGATTCCTCATGAAAAATTACCCCTTTTTACCGTCTACTTTAAAAATTCACCGTCTACTTTTGTTTTGATAAGGATTTTTGTTGTCAATCACACACAAAACAAATGGGCTTCTGACCTCAGTGAGACAAAATTTTGGGTGGAAAAAATCATGCTTTTGTTGGTGTTGTTTCTTTTGTCCTTTTGCAAAGCAAGTCTCCAATGTGGGAGATTGTCTCCCCTATTGGAGTCTCCCATATTGGCCGTGCGCCTCTACTTATAGGCTTTTTACACAGGATTTTCTTAACCCCGGACTATCGCTAACCCCGTACTATCCTTAACCCCGTACTATTTATTTTCCTTTTCACACATGCCAAATTGTTTTTGCTAACCCCGGATAAGGAATGCTTGCTTTTTACACACGAAACTCGCTAACCCTGGACTATTGGTAGCTCATGAATATTCACGAGCGCACTGAGGGGTCATTCGGGTCATATCCAAAATCGCTGACTTCTGGCACTCCCTTTTTTTTCATCGCCGTGATCGCTGTTCATGAATATTCATTATACTTACCTCTGATTGGACAACAGGGCCGGCTCTGTTGCGGGGCATGAATGGGAGCGCTTAGCCCACTTTCGTTTTACACATGCGATCTTAACCCCGTACTATTGCTCTTAGCACCGCAATTGGTGGGATAACCCTGCAGAAAAGCCAAATAATCCCGTACTATAGGTGGGGTTAGCCCACTTTGCAAAAACGCTGTGTAAAACGAAAGTGGGCTAAGCTTAACCCCGTACTATAGGTGGGGCTAAATTGCCATTTAGCCCCACCAATAGTACGGGGTTAAGGAAATTCTAGCCTGTCTAAAAAGGGTATTACTACTAGTATTAGTTATTTTAGAATTACTATTAGTTTAGAGTCCACTCCAAATACCCAAAATTCCCAAATCCCGTAGACATTTTCATCACCTCTTTTTCTCTTCCTCCTTGTCACGAATGGGATCAAATCATGCCTTGTAATCAGTCGAAGGACATTCAAAATCTCTTGAAAGTTTGAAGAGTCGCACAGTCCTGATTTCTCCATAGCGAAGAACAGATCGGAAGGGGTCTTGATCTTTCCGCGATCATCACTGATCGTGCTCCCGATGTACAAGTGTTTAAGGACTTCAAAATCATCTTCTGTTAACTGGCTGGACACCACACAAAACATTTCATGAAGAGAAAGGAGTTCAGTTTCCTTGCTTTCTGAAGCAGAACTCAGTGGACGTTGCATTTTTCCTCGTTTTCTCTTGAAAGATGAACATAAATTTTCCGAGTGCTCATGCTCCATAGTCTTCGCCATCTCGTCAGATATTATGGTATTGGAAAATTAAAAATTTAAAATAAAAAGACACGGACTATCTAGAGAAGCCTAGCTCCCTATACCGAGAGCACTAAAATTGCTTGACTAAATAATCTTTATCATAAATTATTTTAAGTGGCGTAACATGCGGATCCAGGGGCCGAGGGGCCCGCCTCCCCCCCTATTGGCGGAAAAAAATAAATAAAAAGGGGAAAGAAAGAAAAAAAGAAAAAGAAGGGAAAAGAGAAGGGAACATAAGAGGAAGAAGACGAGTGAATAAAATAAAATGGGGGAAGACTTGGTAAATAATTTTTAAAAATCTTTCATGTCGGGATATAAAATTTTCGCTCGCGCTTCGCGCTCGCATTGCCTTTTAGCTCAATATAGAGCATATAATATCAAATTTTGAAGTCAATATACACAAACATATTTCAGCTCGGAAATTGATTATAATTTTGTTTGATTTACAAATTGATGTTTAAAAAGTGCTCCGTAAAAATTTATGTTGTATGGTCTGAATAGTTTCTGCTTGGGCTGCGCGCTCGCAATATTTGTTTGTCAGGTACCTATTATTTTCGTGTGCTCCATCAAAATATCACTTTTTAGGTCAGACTACGTATCAGCTAGCGCTGCACGTTCATGTTTGATTGGTGAGTTGCTGTGTATATATCTCAATATCAATTCTAAAACAAACTACTTAAAATTCCCATTCGATGACAGCTTATCAAAAATTTCTGCTCGCATTAATTTTGAAAGATATCAACTCATGCATCTTATTCATAATTACAAATTTCTTTAAATGTCCAGTTTTCAGGCCATATTTCGCGCTCCCATGCTTAGGAAGCGAAATAGGAAGATAGTCATCATTTTCATATCATGACATCAAGTAATAGCGGCCAATGTCCCGGTCCTATGTCAAAACTCAAAGTAATAATAATGAAACATATCAGCTCTTTTTTATCTGTGTTCCATATCCACCGCACAATTTTCCCACAAAGTGCTTGAAATACAAAACTTAAATTGACCCTTTTTCAGATCAGAATATCATATATTTTTCAGCTCGCACTTTGCGCTCGCTTTACTGATTTTCATGATAAGAAAGGTATTTAGAATACCCAAATTCTAGGTCGAAATCTGGAACACGCGAGAGCATATTTCTTCAGATGCGCAGCTTGTTCTCTATTTAAATCATTATCCAGTTTTAGATCACAATATCAATAATTGTCTGCTGGCGATTTGCTCTCGCATTATTTTTTCCGCTCGCGCTTCGAGCTCGCATCAATAATTGTTTAGTTATATATATTTATCCTTTTCACGATTACAAAAAAAATAGAATTTCCATTCTTCAGTTCACGAAATGTCAAAATTTTCAGCTAGCGCTTCGCTCTCGCATTATTAATGTAGGATGATTTAATTACTCATCCTTTTCATGATTCACAAAATATGAATAGAGTGTTCCATTTGGGGGTTTAAATCTCGAATTTTTCATCTCGCGCTTCGCACTCGCATCAGTTAACATTGTAACGTCTTCACGGCTTACAAGCAGCCGTTAACGGATCCGTTAAACGTATATCAAAAAAAAATCTGCTCGCGCTTTGCGCTCGCATTATTAATGTAGGATGATTTCCAATTACTCATCCTTTTCATGATTTAAAAATATGAATAGAGTGTCCCATTTTTAGGTTTAAATCTCGAATTTTTCAGCTCGCGCTTCGCGCTCGCCTCAGTTAATTAGATCCTTTTCCATTCTTCAGGTAAAAATGTCAAAATTTCAGCTGGCGCTCTAAATTTGCACTGGCATTATTTGATAGTTGAAATAATATGTAACGTCTTCATGGCTAACAAGCTGCCGTTAACAGATTTTATCAGATCAAAACGTATATTAAAAATTTTCTGCTCGCGCTTCGCGCTCTCACTTTTTAAAATAAGGCTTATTATATTATGTATGTATATATTTAACTTAGAAGTGACAATTAGGACAACCCCTTCAAAGAAACAAACAAAAATTAACTTTGAGCGGCCGATCGGGGAAAATGTAGCTGAAAAAAATATTCCGCCCCCCCCCCCCCCTATTGGCGAAGGCTGGATCCGCCACTGATGCGGGGGGCAGGCCGCAGGCTGCCCTCCCCCCCCCCCCCCCGACGGATTTCACCGGGAAAAAAACTAGTCATGAGGACGCAATGATGATGACTTTTAAAATCCTGACATGTACTTCTTCATCAAAATCCTGACATATACTCGTCAATGATGAAGTATATGTCAGGATTTCAAAAGTCATCATCATTGCGTCCTCAAGACTAGGGAAAAAACGGGGAAAAGGGGAAATAAGGGAAAGGAAAGGGGGAAAGAGGAAAGGAAATGGGAAAAAGTGAAAGAAAACTATATAAAACAAAACATAAAAAATGGAAAACGGAAGGATCGAACTTAAACATGTTAAAGCGGGAAAATAACGAAGAACATAATGTGAGAAAGAGCAAACCGTTCCAAAATAGCCCTACTAATATATTAGCGTGCCCTGAATAAGAAAGAGAAATGAATTAAAAGATGACAAAATGGCAAGAGCGGGAAATGAAGGTAGAATGGAATGAGCCAAAATCTAAATTGGAAAACCATTAAGAAAAGGGACAAGAAAAAAAAAGAACTATAACACGACCGGCTGCCGAAGATTAAAAATAAAGAAGGGGAAGCAAGATGGACTACATACAAAATTGTTTCATAGGCTTGCTAAATTTTATGCAATAACGGTCGCAATCATTACTTTGGATAAAATCTCCAAACCTATACCGGGGGTGCCCGATTTTGCCCACCCCACGCAAGCAGTATATATAGGGCCGGGCTCTTCATCTGTAACCTTCAAAGGGCTCTATAACGCCCCCCCCCCCCCGGATGGTCCGGGCTGAAAGTATATAAAGCTTGATGAATAGAGTAAAATTTACTGAGCAAAATTTCATCAAAATCGGATAACTAATAAAAAAGTTATTAAATTTTAAAGTTTAGCAATATTTTATGAAAACAGTCGTCATGAATATTCATTAAGTGGGCTGATAATGTCACATCTCCAATTGTTCTTTTGTATTTTATTACATGAAATTAGGTTTATTCAATTTTTTTCCTCCAAGAACTAGAAAAATTGGATTGACAACTGATTTAGTGCATTAGATATTTATTACTGCAACTTATTTCATTCTAAGGGAGACATATTATTCACACAAGTATGAAATAATGAAAAAAAATCATGATTTTTTTTATGTAACAACATAAGAAAACAGAAAGTGGAGATATGACATCATCAGCCCACCTAATGGATATTCATGACGACTGTTTACACAAAATTTTGCTTAACTTTAATCTTCAATAACTTTATTATTTGTTATCCGATTCTGATGAAGCATTTTTCTCAGTGAATTCTACTCTATGTACTAAGATATAAATATTTTTAACCCGGATAGGGGGTGTGTTAATTGGCTCCACACCCAAGCGGAAATAAAAGAAAATATGGATAGGCAACGTTATATGCTGAATAATGGAAAAATCTGTCACATATTTTGAATTTATTTCGCGATTTCTTACAAATTTTCCCACATTGCTATGTTTTGTCCCCTTAAAATGCATTGGCGTACAGATATCGGAATGGTTAACCGGGCCATATGGCCCAAAAGTTTGACAACCAAGAAACAAAGAAATAAGAAAAAGTTTAAGATATGATGTTATTTACTGAATAAAGTGTCAAGAAAATATATCTCAAAGTTATATTCTCATGAACATGATGAAAAGGTGTTTTTTTCTCACTCGTCGGGAGATATGTGCGCCATATAGTGTGCCCCTCAAATGCAAGAAATTTGAAATGTTTTTTTTTTCAACAAAATGACCTCGAAATAAAACAATAATAAAACAAGAAAAAAAAGTGTGTGGGGGGGGGGGTAATTCCGAGCACATGACCTATCGCCAATCACAGCAAAGGTGAGAACATGTGGTGGGCGGGCTCACCCCGCCTAGTCTAGGGCTGACAAGCCCCCGCCCTTCCATATCTATTTTTAATTATTATGATTTATTTACGTATTTAAGTATTTACTTGTAAATCAAATAATAATAATTACACTTAAAGAGGATAGATCACCGAAGTAGGGGCTTGGAAGGATCTGCGACCCCCCCCCCCCCAAAAAAAAAAAAAAAAGTTCAGCAACCAAAGGCGGAAATAAGGAGAAAAATAAAAAAAAGTACCTTTAAAAAAAGTCCAAACATTTTTCTCGCTTCGTTCGTGCATGGCTATTGAAGAAATTTTTCGTCATATGACAAGTGGTTCTCCTCCGATGATTTTATTTTCAGACCTGAGGCCTGAAACTGTTGTCCTGTGCGATTTTTCGTTAGTGCTGGGGCTCTTCTGGAAACAATCTTTTTCATTTTCTCTTTCTTTTTCGTCTTTTTCTAATACATTTATTTCTTTATGCACAAGTTGTCACTTTGTTGTATACGTCTGGTGTGGCTTTTTTTTCTCTATATTATTCATAAGAATATTTTTGATATGAGAGTGCACTCTCTCCGCTTTTTCAGCAGCCTCAATTCCCGACCTGTTTGTATGATATAGAGTCTTTAAATCAAGATGTACAAACCAAACAATATTATTGTAATCGTTAATTGTAAATTAAAATAAGATTTAATTTTGACAAAATAAAATGAAATGAAAACGAGACACTTTTTTGCAATCATAAACAAGATCATGCATAATAGGCTTTAGTAATTCGAGCGCGAAGCTTGAGCTGAATTATTAGGCCTATACTGACCCTAGCACTAGTTGGAAAACCATGATGATACTGAAGGCCCATGTAAGTAAATAAAAAATAAACAATAAACAACACGACCTTGCGTTCTGAAATGGGACATTTGCCCTAACAAAAAGTCTATTGTAAAAATAGCAGAAAAAATATTTTGTTTAAATTGACTAAAATTTACGCATCAAAGTGTAATTTATAAACAAAGTTATTAGATGTTTATTTGTGACGTCATATGCGATAAGCCTACATAGGCCTATTATATGGTTAAAAAATAAATGAAATGTCATTTCTCAGAATCATCGCGAACCATTTTTTCTCCCCCCCCCCTCCGACTTCTTTCTTCGTGGAGCCCTCACCCCCCCCCCTCCCATCTTTGTCATTTTGAGTATCCATAATCATGCGCATGGCCTAAAATCCAATCTCTGCTTACACTCCCTAATGTTAAACGTTCCTTAATGGGATGCTCCAGGCTGAAGATATTTATACCTCAATAAATAGAGTAAAATTCATCAGTATAGAGCAAAATGCTGCATGAGATAGATAGATAGATAGATGGCATTTATTGTAATAAAATTCAATTCACAGCCAAAGGCTGCATGGATTGCATGATTAACAGCAGGGGCGTCGATCCATTTTTCAGATTGGGGGGGCAAAATCATGAATCAATTTTCCAAAGGCGCTCGATCACACCCACACACATATGCCTATATATATGTGTACATATATATATATACACACACACGCACATACACACACACACAGATATATATATATATATATATATATATATATACATATATATCTCACCAGCAGATTAATGCGAGCGCGAAGCGCGAGCTGAAAATTTTGATATTTCGATCTGAAAAAAAAATTGAGTTTAATGGACGTTTTTAATAAAGAACAAGATATATATATCCAACAAAAGATTATTGCAAATCGAAGTGGGAGTTCTTTTGAGGTTTAGAACTGAAAACGGGACCATATTCACCTATTTAATCATGGAAAGTATGGGTATTTGTTACAAAAATGATGCGAGCGCGAAGCGCGAGCTGAAATTTTTTTATATTCCAATCTGAAAAGTGGACATGAGCACGATTTTAGACGAGGAACGAGTTGTGTATCTCAATCTCGCTTGCTGATTTCTGTGTAACATTACAATCTTATTTTATTTTTAGCACATGCGGAATTATTGGGGGGGGGGCAAAATGATATGTTTGCCCCCCCCAATATTTTCATTGGTGGGGCGATCGCCCCCCTGCCCCCCCCATAATCGACGCCTCTGATTAACAGCGTAAAATTTCACAATAATTTACAAATAGATAATAAAAATGCATATCAGTGTATAATTTTAGGGAAGGGAGATACAGAGAGAAATGTATACAAAGAAGTATAAAATGTCAGAAAGAAGAATGAGGGATTAGGAGCTAGTAGACTAAACTTATACACAACATTTTAACAAAATGAACATTAACTTTTTAATAGCGTATAATGAGTCAAAGATTTTAAGGGGCTATCGGGCACAATTAAAAAAAAGTTATGACATCTTAAAGTTTCGCTTAATTTCACAATACAGTTAATTATATGCACATCCTGGCTGGGATGCAAATGAGGAGACTATGACGTCCTCCATTCACTATTTCTTTTGTATTTTATTATGTAAAATATATCTGAATATTCTAATTTTCTCCTTATTGTCAAGTGATACAACAATTAATTCCTTCCTGAACATGTGGAATTAGCATTGAATAACAGCATGGTTCAGTCAAGTTGGTCCTTATTGTCAGATCTAATGAATGAATATTGTAAGAAATAGTGATCGAGTGATCTCATATCGACAGATTCACCAACTTAAATGCATAGGCCCTATCACTGTTTTGTGAAAAATAAGCGAAACTTCAAAATGTCATAACTTTCTTATTTTACATCCGATTTTGATGAAATTTTCAGCACTATGCTATATAGTTTGATTTTTCTCTGTTTATTCAAGTCGGCATTTTCCTGGGGTGGACTTGACCTTTAAAAAAAGTATAATGAATCTTTCCTGAAAATGTGAAAATATCGGCCAGTCTCCCCTAAATCTCACGGACCCCCCCCCCCCCCAAAAATAAAAAACGGTTGGTGATTTCAAGTCCGGTGTTGGCATTGGTGTTGGTGTTGAAATTAGTGGATTGATTCCCCTGGCTATAGTTCCAAAATCTATTCGGAGTTTGCAAAACTGATCCAGCTAGATCACATTGTTGACACCTCAACAACTATAATGAGTGACTTTTCAGGACCATCTTCATTTTATGTCTGGTGTTATACTCGTGTAAACAATGGCCTTACAGCAACACCATTACCAAAAGGTCAACACTGAACTTGAAATCACCCTTTGTCGCAGGCCGGGCAAACGCATTTGTTGTCTCTCTAGTGTTTGCACAATTTTTTTTACAGGATATGGTTATTGACTGGCGACTCGAATGATTGACAAAGCTAAGCTCAATCTTGTATGTTCACTTCCTCCGAGTAGACGACTGTGACCGTGAGTAACCAAAATATCGCCATAATTATCGTACATTTTTTGTGTTTTTTGCAGCTTATGACGATCAAATAGATATTATTCTGTAATAGAGTGTCTTGGTGGTATGAGAGGTGAAAATATTTAATATGATTTAAAAATAAAGATGAAATTTTATGTCTTTTTGAGTGTGAATTAGCGAGTCGCAGAGGAAAATGAAAGAAGAGTGGAGCTGGAGGGTCGCGTTGCGAGCCGGGCCCGGCCGGGGCGGATCGGCGTGTAGCGGCCGGCGGAGATGAGGTCCAGTGATACGTGATTTCTCTAATTAGTATTAGGCTAATTGAGATTTTCTTGGCTAAGAATTATGTAGCTATCACAGCCGGTTCGACTTTAACTCATTCTCGTATCTGTCACCGTGTTAAATTGGCGAGATAAAAAAAAACAATTTCTACAATCAAACTTTTCATAAAAATTAAAATATAGAAGACATGCATGGGAAAATATTATTGAACTAGGCCTACACAAAACTATCAAAAACTTACATCGTGTACTTTGAGGTCCATAAGAATCCATTTTACAGAGACGATCTTGTCACTTGCACATCCCCAAAATAAAAAGTTGCCATCTTGAAAATATTGAGTTTTGCGAGAAGTGACTTCCGGGTTTTATTTTTTCTCTCAATCTCATATCATCGCCATTCGATGAAACATCAAATTTCTTTCTTTGCGAACATGATTTCAAGTTCGAAAAGTTGTTTTGATGCTGGAAATACAAAATGGATAAGCAAAATTGTGTTTTTAAGTGATTTTTTTGTTTGCATAATTCATGAATATTTTCAATTTTTGTTCGGCCTTTATTTATCTTTTATTTCTCAGGCAACGTTTTCTTGACGCCGATGTATGAATTGGGGAAGGAACTTCAGAGCAGATCATAACAAGACAATGATGAGTCATGATCTCAAATATAAATTCCATCCCATCAATGTTTAATTGGACAAACGTGACAAATACTGCAGGAAAATTTGAAAATGACTCTTCAGACTTCACTGTATGTAAAAACGCTGTTTAACATTTTTAGCTTGTTGTTGAACTAGCCTGTCGCTCTAACAACTATTGACTTGACTGTTTGAAATTTGTAAATAAGTTGTTTAAAAAGTGTAAACAATGTCAATGACAAAAACATTTGTAAACAACTTGTAGTAAGACTAAGAGTGACAGGCTTAAACAATGTGCTATTTTTTTCTCACTGTGTTCAGTTCACTTCTTTTTACTTTCACTCGCACTCTTGACTTCAGTCTTCTCATCTAATAATAATAACGGTTATTTATATGCGCTGTACACAAAAAGTATCACAGCGCTTACAATATTTCGAAATAAAATATAAATCATAAGTAACAAAAAAGTATAGAATTGTGTCTGTGGCTGATATGTCTTCAAAGTTTTTGAGATATCAAGATTCAGATTCAAGATTTAATAAACACACGTAATTGCAGCTTAAAAGTTGAATTGACAGATGGTGTTACAATTAAACAATGATTAAAATGAACAAATAAGCGATGTAACAAAGGAATCAAATATACAGAAATTACAATATAAAGTTAAAATATGGTATTCTCAGGGTAATAGTGGTATAAGATAATATTTGAAAGTTTATGAGAAGATGCATTTTACTGAAGCTTTGAAAGACCATCGTAGAAGGTTGAGCAGAATTTCAATGTGAAATTATAATGATGCCATATGTATTTCAAAAGCCAATTATTAAAAGAAAATATTGTTTGAATCTGTCTATTAGAAAATTGAGTGTTACTTTGAAATGGTAAGATCAGTTAACTGGCTAGTTAGAGAGCAACTTACATGACTTAGGAAAATAAATCACAAGAAATCAAATGTGAATATACTAAATAATCAAGAAAATTAATGGTACTATAAACTGTAATTTGAAACATTTTTAAATTTCATGAAAGTAATGACTAAAAGTGTAAATATGTATAAAAATTATTTAAGAATATTGATGCGAAATTGAGCTTTGTTGAGTGTTCAATAAGTGGACAATGTTGCCTTAGCTGTATCCTCACTCAAGACAGCTGAAATCCTTCTGTTTGGAGGAGTTTTTAAGAATTTTGCTCGACGGCTTTTCTTTGGGGGACTTTTAAAAATTTCTCCTCCAAGAATAGTCTAGCAGTGAAAAACTGACGAACAGAGACTGAAGCATTTGGTATATCCTCATTTATCGTCATGACTCAATCAATGGGTCAAGTTTACATTGTAACCGGAAGAAATCGTCAAGATAGATCTATGTTTACTCTAAAAAAGTAAAAAAATTTTGCTCAAGGCATTTTTTATGAAAAATAAACACTAATTGTGATGGGGGGGGGATCTCATACATACGTACAATTTACTTGTCTATTTTTTTGCTTGATCAAATTACACTACAGGAATAACAGGATACTACCAATGTGTTGTTTGAAATAAAAAACCTGAAGTGATGTCCAGCTATTAAACGATTTTAACATTTTGTCACCAAACACAGGTAAGAAATTACAGACGTCGTAAGCAAGATGGACTATCGGTACATAGACCAACAAGGGTCACAACGAACTGCCTCCCACGAAGACCAGCAGAGCGGTTTGCCGCATCATCAGCAACATTTACAACACCTACCACACTTCAGTCACCAGCACTCCCTGCAACCGCCGCCACATCAACACATGCACCATGTATCACAACCTGTGTTCGTTGCTGCTGCTCCGCATAGTAGCAGGGAAGCTTACAACAGTCGGAGACAGAGTGGGCAAGATCTACAATCCATATTAGAAGGTGAGTTGAGTGTAGCGGACATCGGTACTTGAGGGGAAGACATTGAGGGAAAGAGTAACTAGTAAGTGCAAAGTTTGTAATAGTCAAAGACATGGTGGACAAGATCTACAATCTATATTAGAAGGTGAGGTGAGTTTGTTATTTTTTCCAGCATTTCAACACAAATCAAGTTACGAGCAATTTATATAGTACAGAGCCAGATGTAACAAGGATGTCTACTGTTAAAGTCCAGCTTGCATTGGAAAGGAAAAAGTAAAATAAATTACCATTGCCAGCAGGCTTATCTCCCCGACCTGGATTTGTAAGGTTACATACACAAGAGGACCATCAACAACATTTTAAAAAGTTTTACGATCTATTTTATAGAAGATGAGATGGTTAAAAAGACGGATATTGAAATAAAGAAAGAGGTAGCGTCCTTTGGCAAGGTGTTAATCTACATTTGCCACTCTCAACCAAGGTGTAGTAAATGGGTACCCGGTAGGAAGGAATTCCTTGAATGCTCGATGCGCCCGATCAGGGTAGCCATGCTAAAGCCGGGGTAATAGTATGCAGTGCTTCGAAACTAATAATAGTATGCAGCGCTATATAAATGTTGCATATTATTATTATTATTATTTGAGATGCTTTATGCCAAATTATAGTATAGAAGTTTTACAATCTATTTTAGAAGATGAGATGAAAACAGAAGTATAGAATAGTGAGGGAATAGGGGAGATTTAGGACTCTCCAATTGAAGAAGATGAGAGGTGTGGTAAAAGTAAGATGTAGAGTTTGAGGGAATTGGATCCTGTACCTGTGTAACTCCATTCTGATGGGCTCATTTCAAATTCAATCCCTGTACGATATTTCTTTTGTAGTGGCTGGTCTTGTGCCGGTACGTCCGCCTTCCCACCACCCCCAGCATCCTCACCAGACGGACCAGCAGCGTCAGCCATCGGACACCAGACCTATGCAACTCCTTTCTGATGGACAACTCCCCAGAGACTACAGCAACGTTCCGCCGTCCCTCCAGCAGCACCAGCAACCTCATGAAGACTACCAGAGGGACTTTGGATCACACCTTCCCCAGACATCCGACATCAACTCACGTCAAGACTCCAGTTTGGTTGATCTCTCTGACCGTCCTCAACAGACCAACCAAGAATCTCAGGAGAATACCAACGATAGCGATCTCGAACCGCCTAGTATTCTGAGAGAGAAGCAACACCCGGGGCCGCTACCGCCGGCTTCATCACCACCTAAACTACCTCAAGGTAAACTGATTGTAGTAACAGAATTTTATTGCAGTAAATAAATAATTGAATTTATGTATTTACAGCATTTTAAAATTTGGTCATCCTTCTATACTTCAATGCCTAATATGAGTAGAACACTTCATACTTTGATGATTAGTTCATCCTATTATTCTCATCATCCTCTTTCTCTTTCTCCTCTTTCAAATCTTCTCCTCCCCCTGTCCTCATTCCTCTCCTCCATTTCCTCTTCATCCACTCTTTCGTATCATTTCCTCCCCCTCCTCCTTTTCCCCCTCTCTTTCTTCTCATTTTCTTCTGATTATTTCCTTGTCCTTTTCCTCAACCTTCTTTTCATTTTTCTTTTCCTCTTCCTATTTCTTCTCCTTTCCTTATTCTCATCCTCCGCATTCCTTCTACTCCTATTTTTCCTTCATCTTCATCATCATTATCATTATTATACATTTCATTGTTAATATTACAATTTTTGATATCAATCTTATTTTGAGTAATATGCATTACAGTGTGTCCTGATAGCATGAATTGGCCACGCGACTGGGAATTCAAGTGCGACTCTAATTCAGAACTTAGTGCAATTAATGAGTAAATGAATTGAAGATATTTATGTACTGCGTTTTAAAATTTGGTTACGCTATACCTAATATGATTTGAACACTTCCTATATTGATGATTGGTTTTCCTGGTGTTCTCATCATCCTCCTCTTTCATATCCTTTTTCTTTTTCTCTCCCCCTTTGCCTTCATTCCTATCCTCTGTTTCCTTTTCCCCCCATCTTTCTTCTCCTTTTCTTCTGATTATTTTCTTTTCATTTTTTCCTTTCAGTCTCCTATTTCTCATCATATCCTCATTCTCCTCGTCCTTTTCCTTCACCTCTGTCATCATTTTAATTGTTGATACTACAACATGTATTATCTTATTTTGATTAATATGCAGTAGTGTGTGTCGTCATAGCATGATTTGACCACGCAATTTAAGTGAGACTCTACATGTAAGTCATACTTTAATCTTTGTGAAACACTCCCCAGGTCTTGTGTACTGTTTTTCTGAGAATGATAAGAAGAAGGTGATAGGAGTGAAGGCTGAGAAAACGGTTGAGAATGGGACAGAGTTTGGCGTATTCCTTGGAGCTCTGGTGGATGAAGCATCTGGATGTGTTGAGGAATCATCCTGGGAAGTAAGTCATAGCTGGATTTAATAGGCACTTTTGCCTGAGAATACAAAGTGCTGATATTATTACCCCAGCTTTAGCTGTGCCACCCATCATGGAGCGTTGTGGCCCAGTGGATTAGTCTTCTGACTTTGAAACAGATGGTCGTGGGTTCGAAACCCAGCCATGGCGCAATTTCTTTCAGCAAGAAATGTATCCATATTGTGCTGCACTCAACCCAGGTGAGGTGAATGGTACACTGTAGGAAGAAATTCCTTGGATTCTTGAGCGCCTAGGCAGCCCAGCTAAAGCCGGGATAATAATGATAGCAGGGCCCGCTGGGAGAACAGTTTTCAGAACTGAAGTGGCTTCCCTGGGTAAATATACCTATAGTAATTATTACCCATATGGGTGCTTAAGCATTCAAGGAATTTCTTCTTACCGGGTGCCCATTCACCTCACCTGGGTTGAGTGCAGCCCAATGTGGGTAAATTTCTTGCTGAAGGAAAACACCCCATGGTTGGGAATCGAACCCACTTCCTTCAAATTGAGAGATGAGAGTCATAACCACTATACCACGATTATTTGGTAGTTTTCCCTTCCACAACCCATGACAGATTCAAGAACTTCGGAAATACAATGTCACATGCCTTTCCTCGACTTTCTTTGCAATTTTTTGTCAGCTTTGAAAATTAGGACAAATCGCTGTTCCGGCTAATTATTTTTTGACAAAGATCTCTTAGCTACTCAATTTCATTGATTGGATATGAAACACAGTGGCATACGCAGGGGGTGGTTACAGGGGTTCAACCCCCCCCCCCCCATTAAATTTTGGGTAGGAAACAACCTAAATATAGGTGAGGACCTTTTTGATTGGTTGTCAAAATTTCATTGTGAAGTGAGTGTGAATTCCCCTTTTTTCAGTGTAATAATAATAATAATGTGCAACATTTATAAAGCGCTTAATACAAATGTTTCTAAGCGCTGCATACTATTACCCCGGCTTTAGCACGGCTACCCTGATCGGGCGCATCGAGCATTCAAGGAATTTCTTCCTACCGGGTACCCATTTACTACACCTGGGTCGAGAGTGGCAAATGTAGATAAGCGCCTTGCCAAAGGACGCTAGTGCTACGCTGGGATTTGAACCCCGGACCTTGTGGTTAGCAGTCCGGAGACTTATCCACTGAGCCACGACAACTCTACAGTGTACATGTTAAAACAGTATCCTGAAAATCCCATTAAAGATATTTTGTATGTCAGTAATGCTTGAAGAACTTAATGTGAAACGGGTGAACTCTTTCTATTTTTCAGTTATGTCTCCTTGGCAAGATTCTCTATTACGTGGATGGCAAGTATAAACGTAATGAGAACTGGATGTTACATGTACAGTGCGCTAGGAACGCAAAGGAGCAGAACATAGAGGCCGTACAGCGGTACGGGTATATTCATTTTCAAACGACCAAGATGATCGAACCTGGGTCTGAATTACGAGTCTACTACAGCGACGACTATGCCAAACACGCAGGCTTCAGGATCAAATTAAATGACCTCAGCTATAAGGAAGGCAAGTACAAAGTTTATAAAAAGATTATGTAGGGGAAACCTAATATAGGATTTTCATTTTGAAAAGGTTCCATTCACTACATGTTGTTTGATTTTTAACAGTGCTCTCATTCAGAAAAAAAAATATGTGCTCCAAAGTATGTCGTTTATGTTCATGATGTTGATTTTGAGTTACATGGACTGGAAATGAAGACCTACAACTTATACGTGACTTCCCTGCTACTGCTTGTATTTTTCTATGTTTGGTGATTATGCCAAATGCAAATAATAACTGCAATGAATATGATAATGTTACTTTATACAGTGTGTCCCACAAAAAACGAAACCGTGATTTATCGATGATTTATCAGTACTTAATCACAAATACAATAGACAAATGACCTACCATTTTAATGCTTGGAATCTCCTTTTATCTGAAAATACTTAAATTATTTTTCATTCACGCATGAGTTAGCAAAAACAATTTGAAAAGGGGATTCCAAAAAGTCACTTGGCGGGCTGTATCTGGGTTTAAAAAAAACAAACACATTTTTAAAAAGTTCAACATCTGCTCTTTAATTTGATACCTCAATTACAGAAAATGGTAAAGAAATAACAAGTTCTGGTTATTTGAAATAAGGCTTGAATTTCAATTATTTCATAAAATGGTTCTACAGGCTAGCGTTCTAACTCACTTGACGCTCCGCATTATTGACGATCAGCCATGCATTAACTCTTTTGTTACCGTGCGATAGCTTCTGTGGGAAACTGGTGAAAACATGTTTATTTAATGAAATTATGGAAATACAAGCATTGTTTCGAGGGATCATAACTTTTTTATTTCTTGACCATTTTTCGTGATTAAGGTATCAAATAAAAGAGCAGATATTGAACTTTTTAGTCATGTGACTTTTTAAAAAAAATTTAGATACCCCCAGCCAAGTGAGTTTTTGGCATCCTTTCTCTGAATTGTTTTGCTCACTCATGCGTGAATGAAGAATATTCTAAGCTGTATTAGATGAAAGAGGAACGAAAGCTTAGGCCCCTTTTGACTCTCGAAAGAGGAGATTCTAAGCTTTACGTTGGTAGGTTATTTGTCTATTTTATTTATGATTAAGTTATGATAAATCATCACTAAATCTTGGTTTGTTTATTCTGGGACGCACTAATGACACTAATAGTGACGGTGATGCTGATGATAATACTTGCTGTGATATTGACAATGAAAATAGTGATAACTATAATGACAGTGCTAATAATAATAATGATGAAAATGATAATATTAATAATAGCATTATTGGTTATAGTAATAACAAAAATAACAGTAAACAATATTTCTTGTTTTCATTTTTGTTGTCTTCTTTTGTCATACAGACACGGATAACTTCCAATGCAAGGAATGTCAGTGTTTCTACAAATCTGCTAAGCGCATGATGCGACACATCAAACTAGCTCATGACTCTGAGCATACGGGTGAAATACGACCTTTATTTACCTGGGAAGTCAAGAAGAAGCTCACCGAAATCAGACAACCATCCTCGACTCATCCAGTCAGAAACGCCGACAACCGATTTATATGCGTGACATGCGGTAAAGACTTTCCAACCAGAGGACGACTGGCGGCCCACGAGACGTTCCACGATTTCGCTGGTGGGATGTACGTCTGCGACCACTGCGGCGAAGCGTGCGAAAATGCTGAGATACTGACGAAGCATATTTTAAAGCATCAAGCCCGACCGTTAAGATGTGAGATATGTAGTAAGATATTCACCTCAAAGACCAGCCTACATCAGCATGAACGTGAGATGCACGGCTGGCGATGCACCAAATTCTCTTGTCAGACTTGTAAACAGGAATATGAGGATTTAGCAGAATTCAAGAAACACCAGTGTAAGGATTCTGGCAAAGCAGTACAAAAAGAAGATGGAATAAAAAATGATAAATCAACAGCTTCCGCGAAAGCAACAGATGAAAGTGGAAAGGGTAAGGTTTCCGACAAGCAAGCGGAAGTCTCGTCGGCATTTCCTGTTGATATGCTTGGAAAGCGTTTCTCGTACTTTGACCGCCCGCGGCCGTACAAGTGTCGTCACTGCGGCATGAAGTTCCGACAGTACAACCAGCGGAAATACCACGAGCAGGAAGCGCATGAAGGTAAGGGTACCTACCAGTGTCCTCAGTGCTCACAGAGATTTGCTACCAGATGTAACCTTGATACTCATCTTAAGAAACATAATCCCATCAGACCGTTCCAGTGTCAGCTTTGCGACCGATCCTTCGCGTCAGCGAATGCTCTAGCCAACCACCAAGGAGAACATACGGGGGCAAAACCTTACAAGTGTACCGTTTGCGATCGAGGATTCAGAACGCAGAAACTTATGGGAAAGCATCGGACGCGTATGCACGGAAAACGCGAAAAGCGCTTCGCCTGCTCCTTCTGCGACAAGCGCTTCATGGAGCGATCGAGCTGGCGGAATCATGAGAGGCGTCATAAAGGTATCCGACCACATGTGTGTTTGGTGTGCGGGAAGGGATTCTCCAGCAAGGACTCTATGGTGGTGCATCAACGTATTCATACGGGAGAAATGCCCTTTAAATGCGATAAATGTGGAAAATCATTTAGGAATAATCATAATCTCACAGCTCATCTATTACATCACGCTACAGAAGGTCACCCAGATAACATCTAGGAATTTATTGCACTGACGGTTAAAAACAAGGTCTTCACAACAAAACAGTGACCGGACATGTTGGCTCAGTGGTATATCATCCGCCTCCTGAATGGGAGGTAATGGGTTCAATCCCCAGTGGAGTCATGCCAAGACTAAGAAAGAAATGGGACCGTCTGCCTTCTAGTCAGATGCTTGATGTAGATGTATTTCAAACACTAAGGTCCATATTCTGAAGTCAGGTTTAACTTACACCATGGTCTAACTCTGTGCTAAAATTATGGGACTCCAAAAGTGTCAACATTTTTATTCAGTTGTATGAATCTTATGTTTGCTGTGCTCTTTCCTGGTTCATCGATGGTGAAGAAAATCATCCTTTTATACTTCCTAGACAATTATGAATGATTTGAGAGCCAAATGAGCTGAAATATGGAATCTCTAATATAGTTATGTAACAATTGGCTATCCATACTTATACCACAACTTTAAACCCGAGTTTAAGTTAACGCGACTTCAGAATACGGGCCTAAGTGTTATTATAATATGTTATGCAGGGCCCAATGGGAGGAAAGTTCATAAGAGCTGAAGTGGCAACCCTGACTAAATAAGAATTATTATAACTTGGGAATATGTCTACAAATAAATTGCACTAAAGGATGAAAAACTGAAGGTCTTAATGCAAAAACAATGATTTTATCTAGGAATGTGGTACTGGAGGTTGAAAAACAGAAGGTCTTTCTGACAAAACAGTGATTTTTATCTCGAAGTGTATTCTGCTGGCCAATGACAAAAGGAAGTATCTCCGTGTGGAATGAGTTTCAAAGTAAATGAAGAAAATGTGTCATTCTCGTAAGTGGAAATATATAGAGACAATAAAGTTACTTGTTTTTAAACATATACACTGTATATTTCAAAATTTGGGGGCTGTGTGACTCCAATGCCTTGGGCATCATGTAGAGCATACAGAATTCACCCAAATCAAGAAAAAGGTCAATTTTGAAGAAAAATATCAATTTACTTCCTTTTGTCGTCCATTTGCAGTATTGTGCTTGAGATTGAAAAACAGAGATTACATGTATGAGAAAAGGGGTGTTATATACTTTTCTACCAACAGGGATTGAGTTGAGGTCGGCCTTTAGGCCACATTTTGCTGGCCTTGGTAATGGCTCTCAGGGCAGTAGTTTGATGACTTCACTTTAAACTCCCATCTTCAACTCTATCCCTGTCCATCAAGCCAAAATATTGTGATTAGCTTTATTGGCAATATGAAGTTGAATTGAGTTTAGGTCTCAGTTTTCAGAATCACTAGGTGGTACCATTTTTTAACCAAAATCTCTAAAATGCCCCTAAATGTGAATTACTCCCTTCTGTTTCTCACGCCTTCAACATCTGAGAGGTTGTCACCTTAATCATTGCCACAGATTGTCCGGTGTGTTTTGTAGCAGAAAATGCAGTAAAAGTTTGATATTGGACACAAGATCAAAACTTGTCTTGTTAGTTGTTAGTGCAAGAACACCTTTAGCAAAACATTTTCTCACACCCTATCACTACAGAAATGCCCTTACATACATGTATGCATGCTGCCAAGGGCATTTTCCTGCCCATGGGATGGGCGAAAGCATGGTTTTAAAGGCGTTTTTGCACCGACATGACAAATGCATTTATTACTCTGTAGAGGGTCAAAAAGATGAGTTATGTCTTTCTGTTTGTCAAACCTATTTGACATCTGGCAGGCTGTCTCTATAATTCTTGCCGCTGTCCTGTGTGTGTGTCCTGGGCTCCGTAACACAAAGGTTTGCAATCGCTAAATACCATTGACCAATCAAGATCATCGTTGCATTCGCACTCTATTTAAAATACTGACTGGGAACCAATCAGTGTGGTTCTTTCATATTATGTTGTCGTTGGATCTAATGCTTTTATTTTCAACCAGACTTAAAATGAGATGAATCAATGCAGGATGTACAGTTATTAAAGATGATTACTTGATGATAATGACAAATACACGAGTAAGTCTGATGGTGACTATACTCGAAGATGAAGATAATATATGCTGCAAACTGATGAAGTATACTTTTCTGTAGCTCTAAACTCCAATCTCTAATCTGTAACTCTCTATTCTATAAAACTGCAATCTCTAACCAATCTGTATGCTGGAACAATCTCTAAAGTAATCTGATTTTGGTTCAGAAGTGGACTCCTTTTATATTGGTCTGGTCTAGACTCTTTACAACCAAACACTAACAGGTGTTGGTCAACCTTGTACACTTGACCAAAACAATCTGTACGTCATAACTTCACTCTGAATTGGGGAGTTGACCTTTTAGGGAGAACATGAAATATAGTGAATGAGAAACTCATAAAATGTGTGTGCGTCAGAGGTTTAGCTGAAGAATGAGTAATACTTTAAGAAAATTGGAATTGGTAGACATATAGTTTCCTGTTTTACTTCCTGTAGAAGCCTTGATTAAATATTGATTATGTATTGATATATTATTGAATATGTGAGATATGTCTTATCACATAACAATATTTGAAATTCATCACAAACCTTTATGTTACGGAACCTGGTGTGTGTTATGATAGGGGAAAATGCAGTAAACTACCCTATATTGGTCACAACTCGTATTATTTTGGAGAGAGGCATTTTAAGTACATGAATTCATGAGGAAGGAACAATGTGTGTATAGATTACGTACAACTTCAATCTAACATCTCAACTGTTAACATTAGCAGCAAAGGTTTGATCTTTCCATGATGACACCTTACATGTACACATGTGTATGTAAGGAATAGAGTTGAGAATTCTTTCATTATTTGTAGACCCCTTTTTTTTACATTTCTCTGAAATAACTACATGTATTTATTTAATCAACTCTGTATTATTTATGCAATGCAATAAACCTTTTTGAATGTCTGAGTCAGTCTGACCTCAGTTCGTAAGTCTTGCAACCTTTCAGAATGGGGAGAACATCATTTCAGGAAGGTAAATTGGAGGAAGTTGAGGGGGGACATACAGTTGCGCTCAAAAGTTAGTAAACCCCACCACAAAATGCACTTCTTCATACCGAGTGTTGAATGTCGACAACAACACTACAATGCTCGGAGAGCCTAGAGAAACAAACTTTTATTTATCTGATGTAATATTTCATAGCCTGACTTCACAATTAAAAATCCAAAACATGACGGAACACTTAAAATACATACATTTTATGGTGGGGGTTTACTAATATATACATTTATGTATAATTATGAAACACCCATATTTTCAGAAGGCTGTATTTTGTTGGGTAATCAATGGAGATAACCTTGATTGAATAGGGTGACATTGTACATGAATCAGTTCAAAGAATGTATCTGATTTGAAGGACTTGTGATTTTCCATTTAAAAAATGTACTTTACCGTTTTGGAAAACATGATTCCATGCCAACTTTGATCCAAACTAGAAACTCTGGGTTTTGTCTTTGAAAATGTGCACTGCCAAAACACGAATTCCATTTGCCAAAGGTAAATTATGTACACATATTGACATAAAATATGAACCAAAACATATTTCCTGCTGGATTTACTGGTAAACAGGCAATCACTGTCCCTTTATTTGGAATATATGTGAATATACAGTAGTCTTGTGTCCGTAGACTTGCAATAGAAGTAGTACATTCTACTCATATTTAAAGCTGCTTTTTAAACAATGTGAAATGAATAAATTAAATGTAAGGGTTGGCCCTTACACTCATGTAATGACTTTTTTTATAAATCAAGGTCTATGGTTCATCTGTCATGTGTAAAGCTTTTAATCTTCGCTATCTTCAATCTGCCTTTGATCCCAGTAGTGTCACTTGCCATGGTGCCATTGCAAATGTGTATGCATGCTTGTTCTAAATTTCTAGGAAAATGGCCATTTTCCCCCACCATGTTTGCGAGCGAACAGATCCGTGATATTTGGAAATAATTGGTTTTCCGAGGACATCGTCTTTCAGATGAAAATTAGGGTATGCTTCAAACACCAACTTCTTTGAGCTCTGATTACCCTCGTTTTTTTGCTCAAATTTCTTTTAAATCTCTTTTTGATTTGGTGACCAAAGGGGTATTTTTAAAAGTACAATCGTCCTTGTTTTTTTCTGCATAACTGTGTTTTTAAATTCTCATCTTTTGGCTATACATGAAAATTAATTTCTAACCCATCTTTTTAAGCCTATATAAATATATTTAAATGAATTAATAAAAGAGTTAATTTCAAGATTTAATTTTTGACAGGAGGTAAAAGCACCTTCATCCTCTTTCGTCCTCTCTTCTCCCCTATTAATATACTCCGTACAGTGCATCTCAGAAAAAAAATTATCAGTTCTTGTACAGCGCATAACACATAATATGAATAATGTCTCTATGCGCTTCCAAAGGACTTGGATATTATTACCCAGGCTGTTGCAAAAGCAGCTAGCTACCAGCACTCAGCATTTCAAGGAATAAATTCCTGCCATTACCCATTCACCTCACCTTGGTTGATTGCAGCACAATGTGGATAAATTTCTTGCTGAAGGAAAGTACGCCATGGGTGGGGTTTGAACCCTCGACTCTCTCGTTTCAACGTCTGGAGACTAATCCACTGGGTCACAATGCTCCATTATTATCAATGATTTATCAAAAATATAAATTACAACAGACAAATGACCCATCATTGTAAAGCTTATAATCTCCTCTTTCATCTTGTATAACTCAGATGATTCCTCTTTTACACATTTTCAAATATATTGCTGTTCACATGCGTGACCAAAAAACGTGTTTAAAGGGGTGTTTTTCAGTTTTGGACGCGGGCCGCGCGTGCAGTCGTTGAGGGTATCAAAAACACTGATTTTCAAGAAAATGGGTGGTTTTGAAGGACTGGTCAAAGGTCAATCGCGGGGTCAAACATATCTAGGGTATATACATTTTTTTTAAAGATAGCCAATAATGTTTAGGGTATGTATTTTCCCCAAGCTTCTCCCCCGAGGTCATATTCTGGCAAGATGTTCAGGAGCCAAATGGTGTAAATAAAGCCCACGAAAAACTTTAGGGGATTATTTTGCACACAGAGAAAAAACTTGTTTAAGGGGTGTTTGGAAATAATTTGGTCACTCATGTGTACAGCAATACATTTGACTACCCCCCCCCTCCCTGACGCACACACTTTTGTACAGACCAGGGGACCATTACATAAAGCTCTTTGTATTGCGCATGACCTTACAAATGATGGATTATCTTTTCCAAAATCAGATACCCACAAATATCCCCCTTTGAACATAATTGTGATAATGCGAGTGCATTTCCTATAATGCTACTTAAACCTTGAAAATACAGAATTTTTATTCATATTGTTGAAAATAAGTTAAATCAAGAAGATTGGATTTTAACCGTAGCTGTTAGGAATGAAATTGACCGAGAATCTAATTTACCGGTACTACCCAAGATTCAGGAAAGGATCACCATTCGTTCGTGCATAACTTCAAACCAGCTTAATGAAACACCATTAAGATCTTTTTTTTTTTTTTAGATACAACTCTTTCTAAAACTTCACTCAAATTTGTTATAACATTTGATAAACTCTATAACAATTTTATAATCAGGTTGAAGGATTTCAGTAGCTTTTAACTGTTATCATAGATCTTTCAAACTAAATCTATATAATTAAAGGGGAATCCAACCTTGTTCATAAAATGGTTCGTTGAAAACGAAACAAGCCCAATTTGAAATCTCTATAGGTGATTTCAACTTATTAAAACTTAAAAAATGGCATGGAGTCTCTCTTTCATACTGTTGTTCTGATCTTGTTCAAATGTTCACCTATCTTCTCTTCTGATTTTCCTTTCTCCTCTGAACGGCTTTTTATTTGGGTTGAATTACCCTTTTCCAACACAACCGCATCGGAAGGGGCGTGTCCAGTTGTCATGACGATTATCCGCCTTTTTCAGAACGGGCACTCGTAAAAATAATTTTCGGAGTTTGTGAACGCAATTTTTATTGAATTATCCGCATTACTCTTAGGCAGCTAATTGGAGGATAGGTTTATGAAAAGGGTATTATATTCAGTCTAGTTTAATGAATCATCCTATATGAATACAAGTATTATAATAATTTTGTTACTAATGATTCAAATTTGGCAAATTGAAAAACTACCTGTCATGGTATGGGAAGATGAGGTAACTACTCACAGTATACTGTAGTGAGTTTGGTGTTGATGATGAAACTATTTCTACACTATCCACAGCACCAAACTTGAAATGGGATCGGTGTTGATGATAGACACCTGTATTGATGCTGGGCCTATTTTTTACACCAGACATAACACCAAACCTAAAGTGAGTTTGATGTTGACGGATTGGGCCTATTTTTTACAACAGACACAACACCAAACCTGTAGTGAGTTTGGTGTTGGATCTATTTTTACACTTTCCACAACACCAAACTTGAAATGGGATTGGTGTATATACATCTGTATTGATGCTGGGCCCTTTTTTTACACCAGACATAACACCAAACCTGAAGTGAGTTTGGTGTTGACAGCTGTGTTGATGATGGGCCTATTTTTTACACCAGACATAACATCAAACCTGAAGTGAGTTTGGTGTTGACAGCTGTATTGATGCTGGGCCTATTTTTACACCAGACAAACACCAAACCTGTAGTGAGTTTGGTATTGACGATGGACCTATTTTTACAGTATCCTCAGCATCAAAAGTGAAATGGGTTTGGTGTACGTGCAGACATCCATGTTGATTCTGGGCCTCTTTCAACACCAGCCATACTTGTAGCACCAAACCTGTGGTGAGATTGGTGTACACACCTGTGTTGCTGCTGGGACTATTTTAACACCAAACCTGAAGTGCGTTTGGTGTTGGGACTAGTGTTATCAATAGTGTGATTGCTATCATTTTCAAATTCCAATTCAGTTTTAGAGCTTTGAGTAGTTTTAATGGGCAGGTGATTAACGCTGAACACTACAAACATAACACCACCAACACAGAATGTTTGTCCAATTAAAGGCTATGATTGCTTTGCAAATTTTACAAAATGATATTATAACCACAAGAAATGTTCAAAAGAAAAAAATATATATAATAATTATATATAGCATTTAGAGTGTGCCTTCTATCTATTTTCCAATTCAGAGGCGTGCATATATATCATACAAATGGCAAAGCATGGATGACAAGGTACAAAATAAATAGGATGCCTATACATACATACATACATACATACATACACATAAGTACAAAAACTCATAAGTATTGTATCATACATGTAGACCTTATTTTACTTACATTATGCCACTTACATTATTTTTATCTGGACCCAGTCTTACAAACAGTTACGATTGATCCGATCGATCGCAGTTCTATGGAATACCAGTATTGTCATATTTTCTACAAGAAATTTTGAAAATTTCCTTTGTAAACAAAAAGAAGCACACTGAATTTTCAAGAAAACCATGGATGCATGAATACATCATAGTTAGAAAATATTTTGAACAAACATGCATTTCAGATGTTGACATTCCTAGCTTTCCATAGTTGCGATTGATTGGATCAATCACAACTCTTTGTAAGATGGAGCCCTGGGCCCGTCTTACAAAGAGTTACAATTGATCCAATCAATCACAACTATGGAAAGCCAGCAAAGTCAACATATAAAATGCATTTTGTTCAAAAAATTTCTAGTTATGAATGTATATCCATAAATTCATTGATTTCTTGACAATTTGGTGTGTTCTCCTTTGTTTAAAAAGGACATTTTGCAAATTTCCTATAGAGAAAATTCTGACACTGATGGATTTCCATAGAGTTACGTCTGATTGGATCAATCGTAACTCTATGGAAATCCATCAGTGTCATAATTTTTTCCACTGGAGATTTGCTAAACAACCTTTGTAAACAAAGGAGATCAGACCAAATTGTCAAATCAATTTATGAATATACATTCATATCTAGAATCTTTTAAAAATAAACATGCATTTTACATGTTGACTTTGCTGGCTTTCCATAGTTGTGATTGATTGGATCAATTGTAACTCTTTGTAAGACGGAGCCCTGATGTCAAGTTAATCTCCCATGATCTAGATCTTTTTCAAACAGGCATTCTGTGTCCAAAAGGCCCTGTCACAACAACCGTTCCAGGTTCATGAGTTGCGGGTGATTTCCCGCAATTCACCAAAAAGGCTTGCACGAAACATTGTGACAGAGCCTATTAAGACACAGATACAGTACACGTATACCTATATAGCAATCATACAAAAACGATGTGACCGCTGACCTGTGGTCTTGGAATTGAAATTAAAGGTAAATGCCAGTTTTGGTAACGATATCAAAATGAGTTCGTACAGAATCCAATGAAATGACCACCAAAGTGTCTGTTTGTATAAATAAAGAATATGTGCCAAAGGATTCTGGAAGAAATTGTGTAATTGCTGAGAAATTAGCAAATAAGCACAGGATTCGGGTCAAGCGTCGGGCACGACATTCAAAGCAATAATAATACACTGTCCCACGTGCGCTTATCTGTGTTGGTGATCTTCAGTGTGAATATTTTTCAGCGTAGATTTCAAGATTTCACAAAGTTCAGTTTATGTGACTGTACCAGATCTAGATCCTCGATGATATACTGACAATTAAGCCTGGTTTAACAGACTTTCTCATGAAATCAGTGTTTACTGCAACTACTGGCATTTCTCTTTAAAACCAGTATTCTGGTGTGTTCTACCTACACTAAAGAAAAGATAAATCTTTTGTCCAATATCTGTCATGTTATTGGTAAAATTGCAATTCGTCCACTGCTAACTCATCCACTCACCACATGGTCTACCTTCATTTAGTCTAACGCCATTCCGTCCATCAACATTTTGTCTAGCAACCATTTGGTCCAATAACCAATTGGTCCAATCATCACTTCGTCTAATAACCATTTCGTCTATGACCATATCATCTCATAACCAGTTGGTCTAATGTTTGTTTTATTTTCATTCATTTTGCCCAATTAACACTTAGTCTAATGAGACCAAATGGTATATGGACTAAATGGCTATTGGACTAACTGGTTATTAGACAAAATGGTGGGTGGACGATGGTAATTAGACCATTGGGATAGTGGATAACTTATGGTAGACTAAATGATAGTAGACGAGTTGGCATTTGACCAAATGAAAATAAACCATAATATTACATAGAAAGCAAAATTCAGAGATAAAGATGAAGGTGGGCTTCCTCTGGCAATTTCAATTTGTGCATTATTTTGCTGAAACGGTTTGCACATCATGATGAATATAAAATGAGCAAGCTGATAATGTCATTACCCAATATACAATATATTGTATAAAGAAAATATGAAATTATTTGTGTATTTACTCCATGTTTCTCTCCGAAGAATGTGAAAATAGTATTGATTGACGAATCGGGTGAATGCATACGTGGCAGGATTAATACGCATTTACTATGTGCATACACATATTTGTCAACTGCTCTTTGATACTTGGCATTATCCGAGCTGCCAACCTGAACAAGAACATTTCAGTATTTCTAAAGCTGAAAATCAGTATTTTGGCAAGGAAATCAGTACTTTCAAAGAAATACCATAGGACAACACATAAAACTGAAACGTGAGAAATCAGTATTTTGCATGAAACCATCAGTATTCTTCTCATTTTTCAGTACTAAATACTGAAAATCCGTACTACTTGGCAGCTCTGCATCATATTATTACCCCAGCTGTAGCTAAGCCGCCATATCGGTGCTTAAGTGTCAAGGGATAAATCCTACCTGGGTGAGTGCAGCACAATGTGGGTAAAGGAAAAACATGTCATGGCTGGGATTCGAAACCACGTCCCTCTGATTGAAAGATGAGAGTCATAACCACTAGACCATTATTATTAAATGAAAGATCAGCATTTTTGCTGCATACATTCGTAATTTCAAAGCTTTGTTATTCTGAAGGTTCGGATATTCCGAAGGTTCGTTATTCCGAAGTTTCGTATTTCCGAAAGTTTGTAATTCCAACGGTTTGTTAGTTCGAAAACGAAATGAGGTTCATAATTCCGAAGGTTCGTTAGTCCGTAAACGAAATAAGGTTCGTTGTTCCGAAGGTTCGTTAATTCGAAAACGAAATGAGGTTCATAATTCCGAAGGTTCGTTAGTCCGAAAACGAAATGATTAACGAACCTTAGTTCGTTTTCGGATTGACGAACCTTCGGAACAACGAACCTTATTTCGTTTTCCGATCAACGAACCTTCGGAACATCGAACCATATTTCGTTTTCGGATTATCAAACCTTCGGAATAACAAACCTTCGGAATAACGCCACAAATGTTCGGATTAACAAACCCTTTTTACGTTATCGAGGTATAGGCAATTTACGTGTTTCGGAATAACAAACCTTCGGAATTACGAAGTGTAACCATTTTTGCAACTCATTTGGTTACAATAATTTTAATATGAAGATTTTTCTTTTAAATGAGGACATGTCATCGGCTCCCTCAATGCATATATCATAATGCCATGCATACCAATGTTCCACAAAAATGATTCAAAAATTGAAATTCAATTTAGAAATTCAAATAACAATTTTGAAGAAACCCGTTTCTGTAACTAAGTTTCACCTTTTTTATAATAATACTTCAGCCTGACCTATTAAACCAAAACCCCAATACTTAATACTGATTTACACACTATAGACATTTTAGTATACCGCATTTCAATAAAGCAATATCAATCATTCTATAGTACATGATCTTCAGAAGAATACATACAAAATATGTAGTTTTTAACCTAAACGATACTCCAATATATCACAAGATCACATGAAAATAAATCTGTAACCAAAGAATGCATGAAAATTAAACAAAGTCACAGGTCCTGAGAGAAACATAATTTATAAGAAATTATTTCAGCATATTATTAGTCTAAACTTTTAAAAAATACAATTATTCAGCTTATAAAAACAATGCAAAATCTGATACTAGGTCTTGCTACTTGGAATGATCTTGAGACCTTTCATTCGCTCACTACTGCATATAAAGTGGAATAATCGCTCGAAGATCAAACATATTTCAGATCAGAATATGCAACATAAATATTCCTACAAATAAAAACTTTAATGCCTGCAATATTTTGTAAACTACTCTCTATCAGCTCATTAGTGTTTCATGTGAACTGGTAGGTATTTCAGAAAGGTGTTAGTAACTTAAGAGCGACTCTAAGAACGACTGGTGATCTTTTCTATTGGTAAATGATATCCACCAAATTTTCATAGGCATTGATATAGCGCCCATGGTCACTTGTTACTTACAAACAGCTATCCTATCTGATGCCTCCTTATTGTTAATTTCAGTTTAATTACCTGCAATTTTTTCATTAAGAGTTTTTGTTACATAATTGATTTGGTTTCTTATGTATACAGTGCGTCCTAGAAAAAAAAAACCAGAATAAGAGGTGACTTATCATACCTTAATCACAAATACAATAGACAAATAACTATCATTGTAAAGCAATAGAATCTCCTCATTCACTTCAATGGTGTTTAACAGTTTACAGGGTGCTACATAATTTTTTAGAAGCACTTTCCCTGTTGGGCAAGTAAATTTTCAAATAGTTGGATTGTTGGAATATACTTGCCTGAAAATGTATTTCGCTTGCACGAAAAAATCCTTAAAAACAAAGTTTTACCTCTTCAAAAGAAAATATTGTGGTTTTATAAACCATTTACCTTTTTACAGTTCTCTCTTTTGGCATGAACTGATGTACCTTGTTCTTGCATTTCTTTTTTTCCTAAGTGATTTTATCTTGCCCACCATGACCAAATTTAGGGTCGATATATCATATCGGCCCTAATTTGGTAATTCTGTGAGAATTTTTTGCTTACTCAATTTGGGCAAGTAGTTTGGGTCTTTACTTCAAAACACTTGCCCGACTTTAACTTTTACTTGCCCCGGGCAAGTGCTTAGATAGCACCCTGGTTTATAATTACATGTCTTTGGTCGTATGATGCACATCTCCTGGTTTATATTCACCCTTTTTCTTATGTTGTAGTAGATGAGCATTGTGATGGTGACTGAGACTAGAGCACTTCCCACAGATATCACAACGGTAGGGTTTCAACTTCTCATGGACGGCTTGCATGTGACACTGTAGCGAATGCTTGGCGGTGAAAGCATTCCCACAGATCTCACACTTGAATGGGCGGTACCCGGCATGTCGGCGTTCGTGCTTCTTCAAGTCCCAGCTCGTTGCAAAGCGCTTGTTGCACTGCTTACAAGGGTGCTTGAGTTCCACGACCTGGTGGAGTCTCCGTATGTGAGCGTTCACAAACTCGTGCCTCGCGAAGCCCTTCCCGCAGAGAGGGCATTTGAACGGCTTCAGGCCCGTGTGCTCCCCCTGGTGATTCCTCAACGCACTTTCAGATGCGAAGGAACGGGGACACTCTGTACACTTGAAGATTTTGTCAGTGTTATGTTTCTGCAGGTGGCTTTCGTAGCGGGAACGCTCCATGAACTGCTTTGGACAGTACTGGCACTTGTACCGACACTCTCCCCCGTGCATCTCCTTCTCGTGAACACGCATCATAGAAAAAGAGGAGTACATTCTCGAACAATGTCTGCATTTGTATTTCATCTCCGAGTTCTCGAAGTAGTTTGGTCTCTTTCCGAGCATGTCATTGTTAGAAGGACCCACTCTATCTTCCGGTGAAGTACTCTTGTCCACTGCTTTGGACAAATCCCTTGTACACTGTTTCTTGCTTCCACCCACAGACTCTCCAATACCTTTCATCGCGCTACTCCTCTGCAGCGCCCTCTGTTGACTTCTTACATGAATTTTATCTAGTTCCTTTCCATGTTTTCTCATCTGCAATGTTTGCGGATCTCCACTGTCATCACTGACAACAACCACATCATCTCCTCCCTTTCTTGATTTTTCCGCCCATCCCTCTTCCCTTCTCCTTTTCAGATGGTCAACCTTACGTTCATGAGCATTCCTCATCACGGAATCAACAATCTCATTCACTGAGAGTTCTCTCTCTTGCGCTATCGGTCGAGTTCTTCTCGCATGATCACTCTCAATTTCTGCTGCACGATCTGTCAACTGACTGTTCCGTTGACTCCTTTCCTCAAAAACATCTACAGCATTCTTTGATTTGCCAGTTTTACTCAGCTTTCCGTCCTCCTTTTCTCCCCTGACTGAATCAATGAAATTATTAATTGTCTTTTCTCTCTGTAGTGCCGTCTTTTGACCTCTACTAGAGTTGCTATCACCATCCTTGTTTCCTATCAACCGTCCTGCTCTTTTACCTTCACCCGCATCGACCTCTACGACTCTATTTGCTTTGTCCTTCTGAGGGTGACTAGGATCCGCAATCAAACGATTTCGATATAAAGACTGTAATTGACTTCTTACTTTTTCTCTATAATGCTCTGCTTTGTGATCTTTCAACTGTTTTTTGTACCTGAACCTCACCCGGCACACATTGCAGGAGTGGTACTTGTTTTTCTTGATGTGCTTAAGCGTCTTGTGGGAATCCAGTGAGGCCTGTGATCGGTATATCTTATTACACAGCTCGCACTGGAACACAGCTTTTTGATGATCCTCAACATTCTTTTCGTGGCTACTCTCGGGGGTATTCGTTTCCTCGCAGTCATCTGTAAGATCATGAAACGCCTTGTGAGCTCTCAGCCTGCCTTCCGTGGGAAACGTCTTAGAACAAATTTTGCAAAGGAACTCTTTCGTTGGGGTGGGGTTAGGCCCCCCATCTGTGTTCCTTTCATGGTTTCCCTTAGGAGGTTGATTCCTGGTAGATGTTCTATCGTTCGGATTCTTTGGGTCCACCTGTAAATTCATCTCCTGATCTCTGTATACACGGTACATCTTTCCTTCATTCAACAGAGCTCTCTCCAAAGGCTTCTGATTGCTCGCTTTACGTCTTGTTTCCAAGGTAATGAGAGGTCGAAGGTCGGTCAATGATTGTTTGGTTTGGTGAGATAATTTGATGTGCCGTAGCATCAGTTTGGGATTGGTGTAGTGAATCTCACACTTGGGGCAGGAATATGCATTCAAATCTGTAAAGGAGTGATAACGTTTGAAAAGATGAGAAAAAGTACATCTACATGTACGACAAAGCTCAAATTGATGCACATGCATATAATAATGAATGAATGAATGAATGAGCAACTAAATGAAAGACTGGATGAGAAAGTGGGTGGGTGGATGAATGGATTAATGAATGTCTGAATGAACATATGAAAGAATGATGAATAGATGAACAAAGAATAAATAATCAATGGATGAATGAATGAATATTAAAATGAGTGACAGGAAGATATAATCTCTCCATTAAATGAACAAATTTTTGGATGAAGAAAAGAATAAATGAATAAAAATCTGACATAATGAATGGATAATTTAACATGAAATTTTTTTAAGGCAATACTCAATAATATCAATAATATCACTCATATCCTTTCAAAGAATAAATAATAAATAACCAACAAGCAAAGAATAAAAATATTATCAATGTAGGAAGTTACAAGCTACATGTAATGTTATAGGATAATGAAATTCTATTTATCAGGGGCCCGTTGCAGAAAGAGTTGCAATCGATCGCAACTCTACAAATCATGCGCAACTTGATTTTCAACCAATCAACAGTGTGCATTTTGGACTTGCGATTGATTTTTTGACTTGCGTTTAAACTCTTTCTGCAACGGGCCCTAGAAGGTTGATTCCTTCAGTTTCATAAAGCCAACACAATGATATACATGTAGAACTTCATTACAGAATGGTATCATTTTACGACTGGTATCTAGTTCTATGAAACCAGGTCCTGTATCCCTCATCCTACTATCATTCAATTATAAGGGCGATTTCCACCAACACTCAACTTGACAGACCTGTGTGAAATGTGAGATCTTTGAGTTTAGTGTTGAAGCCCACACGCTTCGAATACTCCTCGCTGTAGAAAACCCTCAGCTCACTTCCTGGTTCAATGCACTTTGTAGTTCTGAAGTAGATCTCTCCATAGCGTTGTAGAGCTTCGATGTTCTGATCAGATGGGCTTCGTGTGCACCGGATGTGAGAGAGCCAGTCAGAGCCCCCATCAATGTAAAGCAGTGCGCTTCCTTTGATGCATAGCTATTGTCAAAAGATAATAATAATAATGGCATATTTACCCAGGGTAGCCACTTTAGTTCCGAAAACTGTCCTCCCAGTGGGCCCTGCTACATGTATTTTATTACCCCGGCTTTAGCATGGCTACCTTGATCGGGCGCTCAAGCATTCGAGGAATTTCTTCCTACCGAGTACCCATTCACCTCACCTGGGTCAAGTGCAGCACAATGTGGATAAATTTCTTGCCAAAGGAAATTAGGCCATGGCTGGAATTTGAACCCACGACCCTCTGTTTCAAAGTCCGGAGATGAATCCACTGAGCCACAATGCTCCACGTTAAGATATACATGACATACATGTACCTCTCTCATTTGCATATAAAAGTATCAAGCATAGGCCTACAACTGATTTGTGAAAAAGAGAAACTATAAAATGTCAAAATTTCATTATAAATCCGAAATTTGTTTTAAAGCAGTTTGCTTGTTGGATATTTTTCTTTTATTCAAATCCCCTTTTTGTTTTGGTGGACTTGCCCTTAATAACAACTCCACGCCACTTTGCCAAGAGAGTTACAAAGAGATTCAGATGAAATATTTGGTGATATACTACATGTAGCTTGAATTTTCTCTTTCCGTTCGAATCAACATTTTTGCTGGGGTTGACTTGCACTTTAATTTTCTTAGGAATATGTATTTTGTTGTTTTATATTTCACATGTATTTCTTTGCCATTTAAATTTTAAAAATTGTTCATGGAAATCCTCTGGGACACCCGTAACATAACAATGCATCTCATAATTTAATTGTGAATTTAACATTTCAGCCTGCGCAGCTGATGATCCCTATACAACAATAACTAAATATGCAATAATCAATAACAATGTGATTAAATATTATAACCAATAAATATCATATTTCCACTTATTTTACAGTGTTCTGACAGGTTGCAACTTAGTTCCTTTTACCAAAGTATGGTCAACATAATTCATTACAATAATAAGTTTTTCCATCGAGATGGGAGTTAATTCCATGTTGTTAACTCCATGGCTCTTATCCCCAGTACCTCATTTCATCGATCAAAGTTATACCCCTTCAAGATCCTTCTGTTCGTCCTCTTTCAGTTCTCTTGTTAATCCCAAAGTTTCCAAAACCTGGGGGGCAATATCATTTGTTCACTCATCCTCCAAGTTATGGAATAGCCTCCCTGAAAACATACAACAGTGCTTGACCTCTGAAACTTTTAAACAATACCTTATAACATTTCTCTTCAATTCTTCTTAATTTCCTTTATGATTTCCTAGGGTGCCTTGAGCACTCTACAGAGTGAATTTGGCGCGATAGAAGTCTAATTATTATTATATTGTTATTAATTCCTTTTTGGAGACAATCTATTCATTTTTGACTGGTGATTTGCAACACAAAAACTCAGCAATTGATCACAGAAGACATTTTTATTCCACCAAGGAAATCAATTGTACAATCAATCGCTCATCTCTGTATCACTGCCCCCATATCTCACCTCCCAAGATGATGGTGATAAACATCCCTCATCCTCTGCTACCAGACAACCCTCCAGGGGTCCAAAGGTCTTCTCCGCTGGGATCTTCTCCTCTGCAGTCACTCCGAAGACGATCTTCTGCTTCGAAGCTGACGCAACAATCGGCTTGTCTTCGGCCGTCACTCCAACGATAGCTCTACTCTGATCCGACTCGCCAACGATCAATCTCTCGTGGGGTGCCGATATATCTTCACCGTCACCGGAGGAGAACTTATACCAGAAGCCTTGAGGCAACGGAGGAACATCCATGTCTCTGTCTTCATCATCATCATCCGTTTCTATCTCATCCAGTTCCCAATCTCGGAAGCTATCCTCCTCATCGATTTGGTTCTCTTCTTCCTCCTCTTCATCTTCATCAAAGTCATCTATTTCCTCCTCCTCATCATCATAATCATCTATCTCATAATCATCTTCATCATCCGTTTCTACATCCCCTATCGTAAACTCCATGCTTTCGTCATCTTCATCATCACGAATACTGTCAAGTTTGGCATTGTTATTTTCCTTTTTATCCCTCTTCTTTTTCACCTTCTTCTTTTCCACCTCCTCCTCCTTGTCCTCTTCATCCTCCAACCATCCTCCTCCTTCTTGCTGTGATGAATTGTACCAACGCCAGTCAGCTTCAGTTTCCTGTTTCAACATCAATGAAGAATAGAACAATTATCATAATGACTAGAAGGAAAAATCCAAAGTTCAAAGACATGTAATAAATGAAAGGAATATTTTAAAATGATTTTAAAGCTTGAATCAAGAATGAATAAAAAAGGATAGAGCAGCCGATAAACACTATTTTTTATAGTGCATAAACAATTTCAATGAAGTCTCTGCTTTCCATTTCTGTCAGCCTTAGATGAATAGATGACTGCTATGGATCAATCATCATATCAAATGATGATTGCCGAAATGTTGCAACTAGTGGGTTGTACTTTTAAACTCTTCATAATCGTAACATCACTTGCAGTTACTGAATTCATGTTGTAACTATACTGTAATGTGTTTTTTTTTCTTCAGTCTTTAAAAAGAATTTCCAGTCATTTATTTTTTTGTCATAAAAATCCTCCAATATAAGTTGAAATAATTTTTTTTTGCAGTTTTCATAATGGGCCTCAGCGCAGACGATTGTCTTCTGTTCATGGGTGGGGGGGGAGGGGAGGACATCTTTGTTTCCCCCCAAAAAAACCAAAAGATAATCCTCTGCGCTAGTGCCCATGCCTGGTACATGGTGTATGCTGCTAATATTTTTAATGTTATTGGTTTAATTCTTCATAGTCTCACCATGCTTTGATCATCTCCTTCTCTCTTGACGGGTTCAACATGACTCTGACTATTCTCAGCTCCTCCAGTACTATCCTTCTTCATTCCTTCCATTGTGGCGTCAGGAGTAACAAATAGCAAGGTGGGCTCCGGCAGGCCAACTGTCCTATTTGTAAGCAGGGAAGTCCCAAAACGGCTGACTACTGGGACAATTTGCATCACACCCTGACTATGTGATTCTTGATGATGGGACTGTAATTGTCCGTACTCGCACTGTGTCCCGGGCTCCCTCTGAGGAAGCAGAGCTGGTCCACTGGACACTACTTTTGTTGATGTATTTTCAGCTGAGCCCATGACTCCAACTACAGGGGTATCAACTCCTTTCCCAAGATGTTTACTAATATCGTCAATACCACCTGAAGAGAGAATGAAAAAAGTTTCTTTGCTACTGGGATCAGCTTGACCTGGGTCTTCCGATGCTACAGAGTTGTGAGAAGATTGTCCTGGAAGACCACTATGGGTGGTACCTGGAGCTGAACCTTGCTGTCCTAACCCAGGAGCGGCAAGTAGCATTTGTTTGAGGATCTGGCCTGAGCATCCCTGGCTAGACCAACCTGATGATCCCTCAGTCGTGCTGGAGCAAGGGTGATCATCGTCAGGAAATTCTTGCTTGATGACAACAGGTAGTAGTTCTTTGGATGAATGATCAGCAGACAGTTCCTGGTGAAGCGCTCTTTGCTCAGCCATGATTGTGGGTGAAGATTCTGAGCCAGGAATAACTAATAGCTTGGAAGTCATGGATTGCTCGGAGTCTCTCTCAGTGAGTCTGTGGAAGTTTCAAACACCTCATTCATCTGAAAGTGAAAGTATATTTTAAAGTCTGTAAATACAAGTAGTTTACAAATACATGATTTCATATTATAATCCTGTACTCTTAAAGGGAAAATTTAGCAACGGAACGATGCCTGAATGGGATTTTATATTTATCATTTAATACATGATTATAAGTAATATTATAATTGTTTATAATCAAGTTTCAAATTTTATTATTTGTTAAATAATAATTTTAATCTATAAAATGTTCTTCAAAACGGCATTTTGTAACATCGCTATCGAAGGTACATCAATTCAACTGCTAATTCAGCATTCTTCCAGTACCGGTATTTGCGGTTCAGGTAAGGTAAGGTACATGTAGGGTCTAGGTACATGTTCAAGGGTCAAGCTTATAGTATTTGCTTTATTTACAAATGGATCAAGGCTACACCAGATCGGTCTGGTAAGAAACCTCAAATTTTCGATCTTTTTACCTTACCGCAAATACTGGAAGAATGCTGAATTAGCAGTCGAGTTTCCAGGTCTATCTTCTTGTCAGCTTCCTTCATCAGAGATGCTAACTGATAGCTCAAAAAAATCCTGAAAACCCAGGCCGGGGTCCAGGGGCCCGCCCAGGGCCCCTGGCGGGGTCAAGGGCGAAGCCCCCTGAAGCTGGAACGTTTTCTTATTCTTTAGAGGGCTGAAATCATTAATCTACAGTAGTACATAACAAATAATTAATGACATAATAAACTTCATATCATAGGCAAGAAAGGTGCTCAAAAAAAAAAATCATGTAACCCGTAGGGCCTACTCATTACGGTACGGGTTAACCTGCTGCGGGTTAATATGCTGCGGCCAATGGGTGCGACTCGGGACGGGTGTATGTAGCAGCTGGGGTGCCCTTTTTCACTCACTGTACTCATCAACAAGACAATCCTATACTATTGAAAATCCATATATCACAATTTCTATCAAAATGATGGATAGTTCACACATATGAATTGATGAATACGCACCAGAGAACACATATTTCATGGTAGCAAATAGGTTTTCAGCTGAAATCCCGCGGCAGACAACCTATCACTCACGCAGCAGCAGGCAATTGCAGCCACACCGGGCCGTGCTTCGAGCGGTTCTACCGGGCGATCGCCCGACTGGGATAGCGCTGACACCCGTATCCCTGCAGGGTATACAGCGGCGTTTGCAACTGCTACAATGTATTGCTCGCGCGTACCGTACCAGCTAAACTTCATGCTGCGCAAAACGCTAATAATTTTCCGTCTGCGCAAATTGGCCATCCAAAATTGAAATTGCGCTCTCCGTAGCGAACTCCGTGACAAGATTTGGAGGGGAAATTTTTACGGATTTCACTTTGACAATCGATTTTTTTTCCCGGAATATTTTTCAGCAAAGGAAAAAATCCGGAATTCCGGAAAAATCCGGAAAATTAGCAACTCTGTTCATGCTTCAATAACTTTAAGGAGGCAGTGGGGCAAGTCGCTTTGCTCCCTCGCGTTTTAGTTTTGTCCCCAAAAGTTTACACATATCAAATTCTTCATACGGCCATGTTTAAGATGGTGCCCATCCCGAAAGAAAAGGTGCCCACTTTTTTACTGTGCCCCCCCCCCTTTCAACTTCGCTCCGCCGCCCGGCCTGCTTTAGATAAGAAAAGAAAGAGAATGAAAGTACAAAAAGAATGAAGAAGGAAAGAAATAGAGGAGAAAGAAAGAAGGGGAAAGGAAGAAAGTACAACAATGAGGGAGAAAGTGCAAGGGCTCCAACAGCAAACTCGGAAGTGGGGGTGGGGGCAAGAATGAATGAATTAAGAATGACACGAAGAGTCAACCACAAAACAATAAAGGAATCAATACAAATGTGTGAGGGAAATGAAAAGCAAGGTAATGATAACAAAAATAATGATAATGATGAGGGTAATTTGATAATAAAGAATATCAATAATGATGTTGATAATAATTATGATAGTGATAATTATGATTATGATAAATAAGTTAATGATAATAATAAAAAAAATAAGAATAATCATTGTTATAGAAAATAATAAATGAATAATAATATTAAAGCGAAATTATGATAGTAGGAATTACCTAAAATGAAATTATAATAACAATAATAAGTTAAAATACATGAGAGTAAGAAAAAGGGACAATAATAATGATAACAACTATGATAACAATACCAAGCGTTATGAGTCTACAGCGATTTTATTTGAAGGAATTAAATGAAATACAAGAAACGGAATGTATGGAAGGGGCATATTTTCAATGATAAAAAATATCTATGATAATGATATCAATATTTTGATAATAATAACAACAATAAATAAAGAATAATAATGATGATAGTAATAATGAATAATAATAATAATGATAATATAATATTACCAATAATGATGATGATGATCGTAATAATACACAGGCCGCGGAACGGTTTTCAAAATGGGGGGGGGCTGACCATATCCTACGTTTTAAGTACATAAACATATGGCCATTGAGTCCCTTGTAAAGATCGCGGCAACTTCAGTGTCTGACTCTGTAGTGTATAAATGAGTGAAGCCAACAACAGAGTTCTGCTCATCTGAACAGAGCCGAGTCGAGACCGAAACTTTTGGTCTAGTCTCGCTTAGGCAAGTTAGGGTCTATGGAGTATGGGAAGGTTTTCAACTAGGCTCCGTGATGAAAAATTATATTTGAAAATATTTACAAATATCATCACAGAGTCCTCAACTTCTCAAGGCAAGCCTTCATTCGAGGCTAATCAAGTTTCGACCCAGCAGCGGCGGCGGCCCTCACCCTGCCCATCCCAGCCAGCGCAGCGCGACCCCATCCCACAGCCAGGCCGCAGGCGCGGGGCAGCGTGGGGGATGGGAGAGGACTCGCGCATGCATTTCAGGTCTCACTCCGCTCCGTTCAACTTCAAGTTCGCAGTGTCTGTTCGTAGCTGGTACGAAGGCAATCAAGCTTATTATTACCTTTTTGGCAATTTTTTTTCATTGGTTACCAAATAACCCAAATTTTCATGTACTTACCTTATCTGCGTGAGATGTCCAAAACAAAGAAAAAATGCTGATCCAACACACTGAATAATGAAACAATTTTTTTCGGTAGCGACGCATGCGCAGTGTATGGCTGCTGAGAGAGCTAAAAAGGACACTGAACTGTCAAGTGAAGAGAAATAGTTAAGTTTATACAATATTTGTGTCTGAAAATGGTCGTAATTTCAAGAATCTCTGCAGAAATATACATTTGTACCATTGTGATCATTTTCGTGAGTTTAAATCCTCTGCAAGTCTATTTTAACCGGTGCAGAAATTGAGTTGGGCACAGTCAGATTAGATTTGAATGTTCCCACATGTGTAAAATTGTGTTTGTGAATCGTGTGACAAACTTGCATTTGCATTGCCACCATATTCTAGCCACAATGATTTACAGCCTGTTAAACTTAAAGGCTATGGCATTAGCGGCCATACGATCTAACAAGTAACAGTAATACTCAGACTCACTTAGGCTGTTTTTCTCTGTTCCTATTCCCCTAGCCTAGGGTAGTTCACTCATTCAATGAACAAGGTTATGATATAACCTTGTTCTCACTTCTATCTCCATGTGTGGCAAAATAAGGGAGGCAGTGTTTGGCTTATTTTCTCTTTTTCTTTGGGGCAAATGCTTGATTTTTTTACACTGACAGTTTCCATTACACCTATTATTAATACAACTTGACTCTTATTTAAATTTGATTCTTTAAATTATTTTTTTCTTAATTAAAAATAGAGATCAAAAAATGAAAATTTTCTTGCCATATTACTTTCCACCAATAGAGGGCGTACAAAAAATATGCCCAAAATTCAAGTTTTTGAGCACTCTGGTGAATACAAAAATTATTCCCAAGTTACTAATGAAAAATGAATTGCAACTGTATGGAAAATAGTAATTTTGGTCACAAAAGTGATATTTTAATGATTTTTTAAAGTGTGTGCTCTGTACAACATTGGCATACCATAGTCCTACCTGTAGATTCCCCACAGGCAGGGTGGTAGCAGTGAACAAGTGGGGTAGTTATCAAACTGTAAGTAACTGGCATGGTTTGTTTTAAGCTTCGGTCTCTGTTTTGTTGGTTGTTCAGCTGAACTTCGTTGGCTTCACTCACCAAATACAGAGACCGAAGTTCTAGCGCGATCTGTACAGGGGACTCAATGGCCATATGTTTATGTACTTAAGATCGGATAAAACGGGGAAGTGAATTTGCGCGACAGCCGAGGTAAGTCTCTGTTTTTGTTCCTTTTCATTTTTCTCCGTTTTTTGGCAATTGATGCCAAGAGGGAATATAAATTTGCACTCTGGTCACTATAATTTTCGAAATTTTTATTCATTAAAGACAAAAATTGAAAAGCCCCGACGGGGGGATTTTGCATTGCAAGTCCCCTAATGGTGGCTGCACGATAGCGAGCCGTCTGTGTACGAGGAGAAAAATATTTAAAAAATGTTTAAAAACTCCTCGAAACAGACGGCTGCCAGCTGTCTAGGTTTGTTTGTGTAAAACTAAAACAAATTGGCCTAGATCTATAAAAAAAGTATTAAAAAATAAGTTTTAAGGTATGCCTACGCCTACGGCAGTGAGTCCAAACTTCGGGTGTGTCCATACTTCTCGGACAGTCATTATCTGACTTCACCAATGTGAAAAGCGACCAATATTATGTTTTGACTTTTGATCAAAAGTTTCTTTAGGATGAGTTCAGTATTCATGAAAATATTGACAAAAGATCGGCAAATTTGTCACCGTTTTGAAGAAATATGATATTTTCAACAAGCATCACGATATCACCATTTTGCAAGCAGATATCATCAAAATTGTGAGTTGAATGTGGTACTAACCAGTAGAGGCGCACGGCCAATATGGGAGACTCTCTCCAATAGGGGAGACAATCTCCCACATTGGAGACTTCCTTTGCAAAAGGACAAAAGAAACAACACCAAGAAAAGCATGATTTTTTCCACCCAAAATTTTGTCTCACTGAGGTCAGAAGCCCATTTGTTTTGTGTGTGATTGACAACAAAAATCCTTATCAAAACAAAAGTAGACATTGAATTTTTAAAGTAGACGGTGAAAGGGGTAATTTTTCATGAGGAATCTGCTTATCACATTTTTATTTGCCGCCAAGGTAATCCTCTTGCCGCAAATGTAAACAAAGGAAATTAGTCTCCAAAACTGGAGACTGTCTCTGAAATTGGATACCCAAATTCTTTACAAAAGTCTCTGATATTGGAGATAATTTCCCACATTGGAGACAGTCTCCAATATTGGTCGTGCGCCTCTACTGCTAACCGATTCTATAGCATTTTGCCATCAATTTGATGTAAATATTTCACTTTTTGAGCTTCAGTTGTTTAAATCTCCACAAAAACTTTGATCCGCGAAGTTAGGTCACACTTTCTGAAGGGATTTCCAGCACAGAGGTCACACTTTCTGAAGGGATTCCAGCACAGCGCGCATTCGCCGATCAGAATGGAATTTTGAGATCGCGATACCGGCGAAACCCCTTGACCTACTTTATATTTTCATCTATGATTTTATAGTTTACGATCTTGCCATCAATGTGGTACCTATTTCTTGAATTGGTTTTGCATAAATTATAAATATTTTGTCGAAAAATGTTACCCTGATGAATATTTTTGAAAACTGCGCGAAGTTTGGACACCCCATCATTATATGTTTTCATGGAACTTGGATTTGGAAGAAAAATATGAATTGAAGTAAGATTTTGAAGAAAAAAATACATTGTCATTTAGATCTATCAATTTTTATGTAGCTTGTTTTGTATGTAACTGTTAGTGTTACTGTTAGACTTTAGTCTGGTTTGACTTTGAGTAAAAATTAAATTAAAATTTAAGAGAAAGATGAACTGAAGAATATGATTGAATGAAGAAAACAAATTAGTAAGGACTAGTAGAGAACAATGAAGATGAAGATAAATTATACTTAAAAGAGGACAATGAAGGCGAAAAAGCAAAGAAGAAGCGAGAGAGGGGTGGCTTATCATTTGGACAGTATATAGTGAGGCTGCCTATAGCTATAGTTCTCTTTGTATATATAGTGATACTTACATGTATATACCCAGTATACATGTTGCGCCCTCTGTATCTTTTTTGAAAAGCATTTTATTTATTTAAATTCATTTAATTGTTATTTATATTAATTGATCTATTTTGTTGATCTATTTAAAGGGGAATGAAACCTTTGTACCAAATAGGCTTGTGTAGAAACAGAAAAATCAAAGAATAAGAATAAAGAAAGTTTGAGAAAAATCGGACAAATAATGAGAAAGTTATGAGCATTTGAATATTGCAATCACTAATGCTATGGAGATCCTCCCATTGGCAATGCGACAAGGATGTGTGATGTCACTGATGAACAGCTTTCCCTTTGGTGGACTATAAAATACCCTCAAAATGTCTCTTTTTGCTTTTTCTTATGATGATACAAACTCTTTATCCATGATGTATTCTTAAAAAATATGTATAACATGCCCTCATGTAGAAAGAACACATGATCTATGGATAGATGTGATAAAAGAGGCAATTCAAGTGAAATATACACTAAAGTAATGGGGAGAGTTGTTCACAAGTGACATCACACATCTTTGTCGCATTGCCAATTTGCTATCTCCATAGCAATAGTGATCGCAATATTCAAATGCTCATAACTTTCTCATTATTTGTCCGATTTTTCTAGAACTTTCTTTATTCTTATTCTTTGATTTTTCTGTTTTCACACAAGCTATCTTGTTCCAATGGTTTCATTCTCCTTTAATTAATGTAGGCCTCTACATCTATCTATTTTACTTATTTTTCATGTATTTAAATTTATATTATTTTTGTATTCATTCATTTCAGAGCTCGGTGTGCATGTTGAGGTGAGGGAAGAGAAATGGATCCTAACTACAGAGAGAGTTGTCGCGAGGGATACTTCACTGGAGGAGAGCGAGATGATGCAAGACAGCATCAGATGCCGCACTTCACGCACCAGCTGCCCTATCACTCGAACCTTGTCTCTTCGCTGCAGCAACCAGCAATTGTCTTGGAGCAATCGGATGTTCAGAGGAACAGGGAAGACTTCTCTGGTAGCCATGCCAACCCTTCCATGCTTAGATCCATATACTCGGGTGAGTGTCTTCATTTTGAAGTTCAAGTTGATTGATGACTACTGTAGATTCCCCCGAATTATAATATACAAATAATGAATGTTTATGAGTGCAATGGACAGAATACTTCATGCGGTGAAAGATGAAATGATCCATGGAATACATTTCATCTTTCATCGAATGAAGTATTCTGTCCATTGCACAAATGAAAAATAAATCATTATTTAGTTTATATGACACCTAAATTTTTTTCATATGAAATTCATCAATGTCGATGTGCGAACTTGGTCTGTTGATTGTTATGTCATTACAACATGCGCACTGCAAACGTGAGTAGTGCCTGAAGCAGTCTAGCGCGGTGGCGCCTGCAATGGAAAAATTGGTATGGATCCAAAATTGCACGGTTGATGACGTCATTGTAAAATGGGCTGAATGAACGATATCAAACAACCAATCAAATCACAAGGATAGATCTAGGTGTCATATTAATGATAATAATAATGACAGTGAATTGATAATATATTCATTTCTGCCTGGTATGGTACTAAAGGACAAGTCCACCCCCCAAAAAAGTTGATTTGAATAAAAAGAGAAAAATCCAACAAGCATAATACTGAAAAATCATCAAAATGGGATGTAAAATAAGAAAGTTAAGACATTTGAAAGTTTTGCTTAATTTCACAAAACAGTTATATGCACATCCTGGCTGGTATGCAAATGAGGAGACTATGATGTCATCCACTTATTATTTCTTTTTGTATTGTATTGTATGAAATATGAAAAATTCTAATTTTCTCCTCGTTATTAATTCCTCCCTGAACATGTGGAATTAGCATTGTTTAATACTATATGGTTCAGTCAATGTATAATTCAAACAATAAAAAACAAAAGAAATACATGGACATCATCGACTGACTCACCTAGTTGTGCATATCACTGTTTTGTGAAAAATAAGCGAAACTTTATTATTTGGACTTAATCTTAATGATTGTGGTGCAGGGCTCGAATTAAGAATCAAGCGGGGCATGGCCAAATTATAATAGGGAACTTAAAGGGAAAGGGAAGGTGGTATATACTCACTTTAGTGGCATCCAAGGCTGTTAAGATGATGCATCAATAGTAAAATGTACTTCTCAATGTTTACTTGCATTGGATTATCACAGGTCAGCAAGGTCTCTCAACTAAAAGGGCACATATTTTGGTCTAAGTGTACAAATATTTGGAAGAGCAGCAAGGCCATTCTTAGGGCATTGGAGACCTCTGATCAGTTTCCTTGGGTTAATTCAAGCCCTGTTGTTTGCAGTGGCAATGGTGGTGATCCATATCCATAGATGATTTTGGCTGTGGTCATGATAAAAGAGATGATGACTATTGTGCTGCTGCTGATGATGATGATGAATTGATGATGATGATGATGATGATGGTGGTGGTGATGGAGATGAAGATGATGATGAAGATGATGGTGGTGGTGGTGGTGGTGATGGTGATGATGATGGTGATGATGATGATGATGATGATGGTGATGATGATGGAGATGAAGATGATGATGAAGATGATGGTGGTGGTGGTGGTGGTGGTGATGATGATGGTGATGATGGTGATGATGATGATGATGATGGAGATGATGATCATGGTGTTGATAACACCAATGAGATAATAGATGTAAATTATTCCTGTCAGCTCTCATTTTGTATTCTCTTTCACGTTTGCACTGTATAACACACAGGAAAGTGCTAACATTTTTATGTGATTGACCAGTGTTTTACATGCTCTTTCTTTTTATTGTGTTTCTGCTCTCTCTCTCAATCACTATTTTTCTATCCTTTGCTCTTTCTCTATCACTCTCCTTTTGTTTCTTAGGCTCAGGGTCAATACTACCAAGCCCTAACATTCTCCTGCAATCAACCAACCACTTTGCATCATCCAACAACCAGCACCCTCAACATCCGCAACACCAGCAACACCAACAGCAACTCAACCGCCTACAACCGACAACTCGGCCCCACTTCATTCCTCCCAGCACAACTCACCTAGCCGGCCCTAACCTTGCCGTTGATGCGACCGTCGCACAGCATATCGACCCTGGTATCGAGAGAACGGAGACTTCCAGAGACTCCCTCGATGCTACCTTAAACGAACCCTTGGAGTTGTCCATGCCCAGACAACACCAGGACACCTCGTCAAAGACTCTCATGAACACCTCGTCAAAGACTCTCATGAAAGACAAGGTTGCAGTCCCACCAAAGCCTCCCAACCCGATCCTCCAACCAAAGCATCTTAACCTCATGCCTACGCCCCAACCCAAAAGCCTCTTGCCACCTCTCCGGAGAAGGGACAGAGTTCAACCCAGGTCGGGCGGTCAGCTTCCAGAGTTCCTCGCCTTCAAGTATCTTCGTAACGAGAAAGAGAATATAGTTGGAGTTGTGGCCAAAGATAATGTTGATGAAGGCATGGAGTTTGGACCGTACAATGGCAATTTCCTGGATGAAGAGATAGGGTCTACCAAAGAATCAACGTGGGAGGTAGGGAATATCAGTCCTGCATTCTGATTGGCTCTTGGTCAATGTTTTCAAAAGAATGCATATGTAAGAGATATCTTGATTGGCCATTGGCATTTATTGCTTGATTGCACAACTTCGTGTTTTACAGTGTCCTGCTGATATCCCTCTGTTTTAAAAGTTAAATCACCTAAGCTCTTTGCTAACAAAAACCAAATGTCATCTGAAAGTGCCAGTATTATTTCCTAAAGGCCTGGTCCCACTGGCTAAAGGGTACAAAACGTATTCATAACAGGTACAGCAGACATGCAAGTTTTGAGGAGGCTCCATCCGTTTCATCCTCTCCAGACAATGGACAAAATGGGCGAACAATGAAATGACAGTAGGTGGATGCTTGACGAATATAAAGCGTATGAAACACGTAGGCAAAGAGTACACGACGGATACATAACGTTTTCAAACAGATGGCAAGATTCTGTTCCGTTTCACGTCCTCTCTGCATCCATACGTGCAGTGGGACCAAGCCTTAAAATCAATCAGTCAATGAATTCTTCACTGTGTAAAAAAACAGTCCTTCATCTGCAATCAGCTACATAATCTCCTAAATAGTTATTCAATAAACTACATGTACATTGTCCACTACACAAGTATGGCAATACTCCACAGCAGAGATGTCCTCTAATGGAAGAAGAAGATGGTGATAATTTTGTTCTATTAAAGATTTTCTTATTTTTCTTTCTCTAGCTCTGCACCGGGGGTAAAGTCTTCCTCTACATGGATGGTAAGAAGAAGGACCAACTAATCTGGATGTCCTATGTTCAGAGCGCTCGCAACGAACAAGAACAGAACCTAGAAGCATGCCAATACTACGGACAGATCTACTTCAGAACTACAAAGTGCATTGAACCAGGAAGTGAACTTAGAGTGTTCTACAGTAAAGAGTACTCAGAGTCCATCGGGTTTAAGAGCACTCTCAAAGACTTGGATTATCACGAGGGTAAGCAAATTTGAAAGTTCGAACAGGGCAGTGTTTCAAGAAACATATAGTTTGTGATTTTAACTGAAAGCTGTTTTAGCTAGGCCTCCTTACATCCTTGCATCCAATTGGCTCAGAGCAAATTAGACAGTGAAAATTGCTGGCTATCTGCTTCATGAAACACTTTCCAGGAGACGGGGGGAGGGGGTTCACAAAGATTGAAGTATGACCTTTCATTTTCCGTGACGAGCCATGTGGACGTACGAGATTTAGGAATTTTGGAAGCACTGCGCATGTGCGATGTAATCTGTGAGGAGCCTTCTCGTTCACTGCCCAAATCTGTGACTCGTATTTGAGGGTTTTGACGTTCGGTGTCATAGTGCTCGAATGAGCGCTAGTTCGTACATGATGACGTCATCCAAGCTTAGCAAAAATGAATGATGCCCCATCAACATTCAAGTTTCGTTGATTCAGCAGGGCTGGTAAACTGCAAATTACTGCTTGTTACCAGCTTTTCCATTACATTTAGTGTGTCCTGTTTTCAGACACTACATATCCGATCTAGGTAATTGATGTTCTATTTCAAAACAACTGTGTTTTTTCGGCTTTTTGCGCAAGAGTGCAAATGTTGCACCCACAGTCGTCCCATACTTCTTAGCGTGATGCTACGCCTGATTCTCCGGCCGAGCATCGGCCCACGGCCTGCTCGCTATCACGCTGTAATATGCTATGTCCTGGTACGCGTACGTCGACTTAAATCGAAACTGTTTTCATCAATGTACGAACGTGATACTGAACGAGCGGTGTCACCACTTCCGGTGAACTCGGAATACAATTAGCTGTCCGGACAATTGAAAGCTTATTAATTACTGAAAAGTGTTCACAGATCTGAAACAGTTGCAGTTGATAGTGAAAAGGGGTTAAAGTGTAGAAAGAGCATCTCTGTCTCATGTCTTTAAAAAATTGAGAGCACCTAAGTTATCATCACAGCTAAGTTATTGTCACTATTGTGGCATTCCTATACCAATTTGATTGTAGCAATTAACTGAATTTATTTAGGGTCATGCTAGAGATACTCTCAATTGTAGTATTAGGAGGCTGCACTCTACAAGCTCCACTTTTTTTAGCAGCTTCCTCCATTCCCAGCCTGTTTTATATGATATGATTATCTTGTCTTATGAAGGAGTTTGCCACAATGTTAATCAGATGTGAATTGTCTCATGAGCTGTGAGTCATTACATGTTATGAACTTGAATTGTAAAAAAAAAAAAAATTAACACTTGTCAGGGCATGGCGACTTTATTTTCGAGAACTGGGATAGGACATAAAGTATTCATTATCTAAGACTGTTAGGCCCAAAGTCACTAAGGTGGAATCATGAATAAGATAGCGTATCTAACCACAGCAACAGGTGTCAATTTTGGCGCACTGTGACAAAAGCGCGCATCAGCATTGGAATTTTTTTAATGTATGTGGTAAAATAAGCGTAATTTATACAGGAAATCTGCATAAACCATGGACTCAACCGTGGGTTTTCAAAACCACCTTTGTGGATTCGGGCCTTCAGGTCTCATGAATAACTTAAATATGAAGTCTTTCACTCATTACTCTCTGTCATTTGCTGTTTATATTTTCGTTGCAGAGGATGACTATTTTCAGTGTAACTCCTGTGAGAGCCAATTCCCAACAGCCAAACGAATGTTCCGTCACATGAAGTTTGATCATGAACAAGACTCTAGTGATGACCTACGACCCGTGATTACATGGAAGGTCAAATGTAAGACAGAATGCACAAAGTCAGAGGAGTTACCTTCTTCAGGATTCAAGGATATTGAGACGGAACCCACGGAGGGATCGTCACAGGTTTATTCCCCAGGTCAGTTCATCTGTACGATCTGTGGCAAGAAGTTTCCTACGGAAGGCCGTCTTGAAGCTCATTCCATGTTTCATGAATTCAGCGAAGAGCACACCTGCATCATCTGCGGAGAGAAGCAACGCAACTCCAGGGCTCTCACCAAGCACATGGCCAAACACGAGACGGTCGTCCACAAGTGCCGCAAGTGTGACAAGTCGTACAAGTGCAGAAACAGCCTGCTCCGTCACAACCGGGAGGCCCATGTCCTGGGTCGGAAGCAGGAGAAGGGGAGTTTGAAAGACGAACAAACCCAAAGGGAATACAACAAAGATGCAGATACTATATGGAAGAAGAAGAAATACAGGAAGACTCCAAAGTCAGAACCCAATCCTGGTTTGCCAGCCGAGGTTCCGGGAGAGACTAAGGTAACCAATGACAGTAATCCTGGGACAAAGGCTGCTCCAAGAAAGAGAGTTGCAAAGGCTAAACCAACTCCTGAAGAACCTAAGGATATGCTGGGAAAGACAGTAACATACTACAATAGACCTAGACCTTTCAAGTGTAGGCATTGTCCACGGCGATACAGGTCCAAGACCGCAGTCTTGGAGCATGAGAGGGAAGTCCATGAAAACAAAGGAACTTATAAGTGTAACCTGTGCCCTCGTGTCTTTGTGAAAGAGAGTAACTTCTTTCAACACTACCAGAGTCACGAGCAGAACCGTCTCTACCGCTGTTCACTCTGTCCGCGTGCCTTTGCATCAGATAGTGCCCTCGCCAACCATCAAGGGGAACACACAGGCCTCAAACCGTTCAAATGCGAGATTTGCGGCAAGGGATTCCGGATCCGCAAGTGGGTGTGTGCTCATAAACGCAGGATGCATCAGACGAGAGAGCTGCGCTTCTTCTGCTCCTTCTGCAACAAAGGATTCACGGACAAAGGTCCGCTCCAGAAGCACGAGCTGCGTCATAAGGGTATCCGGCCGTTCGTCTGTATGATATGTGGTAAGGGGTTTGGAGTGAAGTATGTTCTTGAGGTCCACATGCAGAGTGTACACGCCGCGGAGAAGAAGTATCAATGTGAAGTGTGCGGTAAGAAGTTTTCATTGAACCAACACTACGTGACTCACATATTTAAACATAGAGCACAAGGAGAAGACATTCCTGGATTAGCCTCAGCCCAGGAAGGTCAGGAGAATTGAATAGCTCCTCCTTTGAGTGGTATTGTCAGAGAAATTCAAATGCAACTCTTTCTGCAACATACCCCAGGGCTGGGTCTTGCAAAGAGTTGCGAGTTATCCAGTCAATCACTTCTATGGAAAGGCAGCAACGTCAACATATGCATGGGTTCAAAATATTTTCTAACTCTGATGTAATTTTCATAAATCATCGCTTACTTGAAAATTCAGTGTGCTTCTCTTTGTTTACAAATAACATTGAGCAATTTGATGTTGGAAAAGTTATGACATTAATGGATTTCCATACAGTTGCGGTCGATCGGATCAATTGTAACTCATTCGGCATGTTTCTACGGAGAATCATTAAACGGTATTACCTGCGTAAGTATCCAGAATTCCGGAAAACTTCCCTGTTGTAACAGACGTGATGTGGTTTATTGAAAAACCGCATCATGCAAAATACGGTTTCTCATAACCACCTCTGGGAGGTGGTTAATGCCGTGTTCCGCGACCCGCAATGTGAGGGCGATACAGTTTTTCGATTCCGGAAAAGAAATAGCGTTTTTTAATGAGTCTCTATTGAAACACCCTGTTTGTAAGATGGGCCTCGGGTGTGGCAGATCCTAGACAACCTTGCCATTCATACATTCTTATATTGTAAATGATAATCATCAAACTTCTAGTGTCTAGTGTATGGCATTTGTAGTCACATCAATTTAGCATCTATGTTACAAATGTGCAAATCCATGATTTAACAGTAAACTCTAATATCTGTCATTTGTTGCCCTCCCAAACCAATATCTATTTTTGAATAGGTAGTACTTCCTTGTTGTGTATTGATATAAAATTATTTTAAAAATACAATTTTAAGGTACACGAATTTTTGTTTCTACATGCTATGTATTTATCTGTATGGTATACAGTTTGCAATTTAACAAATCATGTTAATTGAGAATTTAACTAATGCTTTGAGCAGCCTCATAATGCGAATTTATTTAAACAACTCATGGAGCCTGAACAAAAAAGGTGATTGTGATAATACAGATTGAAATCTTTTCATGAAATTGTTATAAGACAAAAAAAATCTATTTTATCCACGCAATTTGAATTAGTTGATGTAATTTTTAGAAAACCATAAGGCTAAATATATTTGGTCCTCTATCAGATTTTGGTGTTTCTATTATGTAATGATCTATTTCATTATGTGTATGGATTCTGTAAAGCACATCAGCGCAAGCCTTAGTTATGAAAGGCTCCTTGTAATAGCTACTCGGTATTATCAATGTTTAGAAATGTGAAACTTAAAGATAATAACAAGAGATAACCCCCCCCCCCCTCTTTCTCTGTATTTTGTTATTTCATTTTCTTTAACCCTAACTAGACTGGGCTATTTCGATGCCTTAGAAGAGGGGGGGGAGAGGGCGTCGATTGGCGATTGCGACGGAAATTGGCACGTGCATTACCAATTGCATAATCTTCAAATCTGTATAATCAAACTCTGCTGAATCGACTCCCCCCCCAGTCTTTTAGGGTAAAAGGAAAAATATATAAGAGTTTATATATTGCTTTTCTTGCCTCATATCTAGATCCCAATATTTCATGTGCCAAATTTACATGTAAAGTTCACCATTTTTTTCAGTGGCTAGATCGATAATTAATGCAATGTATTTCTTTCATAGTGTCATTTTGAAAAAGCATTATGTCCTTTTGTCGTTGTTTTGTTTTATGATGAAAAATATCCTTGCTACAAGCCAATCTTGCTTGATTTTTTTAGGCAGATTATTATTCCATTTGTTCTTAAATGATTCTGATATCTGTTAAATTGCATTTTTTAAATATGTATTTTTAATCTTACCCTATTTTCATTGGACTGCAGTAATTGTGCAAATAACAGCTCTATTTATTACAAAACAGTATCCTGTATTTGATACTAAAAAGGTTCATCTGATTGGTGTGTAGACATGAGAAAAAGTTCTAGATTTTGAAGTCACATACCTGTTTTTTTTCATCAGACAAAGGTCTGATGAGGCTTGCAACCTAGCAAGCAAAAGCCCGGAGGGGGGGGGGGGGGGCTGCACTTGTGAAGGGTATCAAAAACACCAATTTTCAAAAATGGGTAGCCTTCAAAGACTGGTCATTGGTCAATCGCAGGGTCAAACGTATTTAGGGTATGTTTTTCCCCCCAAGCTTTTCCCCCAGGGGTCATATTCTGGCAACAACTTGTTTAGGGGCCAAAATGTGTAAATAAAGCCTGCAAAAAAATTGTTTAGGGGGCTATTTTGCACCCAGAGAAAAACTTGTTTAGGGGGTGTTTGGAAATAATTTGGACACGTGTGTGTACAAGTAATACGTTTGACTGGCCCCACCGGGGCAAAAGCTTACCCAAAACAGGTAAAAAATTTTGACTGTGTAATGAACCTTTTTTTAAAGAGAAATGCCAGTAGTTGCAGTAAACACTGATTTCATGAGAAAGTCTGTAAAATCAGGCTTAATTGTCAGAATATAATCGAGGATCTAGATCTGGTACAGTTACATAAGCTGAACTTTGTGAAATCTTGAAATTTTGTTGAAAACATGTTCACACTAAAGATCACCAACACAGATAGACACACATGGGACAGTGTATTAATATTGCTGGAATAAAGACCCGACGGAGGTGACCGAATCCACGCTTATTTTGCTTATTTCTCATCAATTACACAATTTCTTCCAGAATCCTTTGGCACATATTTTTTATTCATACAAACAAACACTTGGGTGGTCATTATATCGGATTCTGTCAAAAGTCATTTTGAGATCGTTACCAAAACTGGAATTTATCTTTAAGTGTCCTGTAATGTGTATTCAAAGCAAATTTGAATTTGCTAATTAGAAGAATTGTAATATTATTGGTGCTGATGCATATGCTTCATCCTTGTCCTTTTAAGTGTAAGTTTAATGCTAAATGCTTATTTAAGAAAATTATAATGAAATGTATTCATTCACTGAGTAAATTGATATCTATGAACTTTTTAGTAGAGATCATTGTAATATGTGTTCATTCTAGATAGTCTTGTGATCAGTCTAGATGTATGTCCTCTTAAATAATATTTCTACATGTACATGTAATACAATTAGTAGGTTACATAATGTGTGGAGTGTTGATTTTATCTTGTTCGGGAGAATTTCCAAGAGTAAAAAAATTAGGAGAGAGCGGATGGAAGAGAGGTAAATGAGAGAGAGAAGGGGAGGGAGGAGGAAAGATCAGTGAGAGAATGGGAAGGAAAAGAGATGAAAGAGAGAGAGGATGAAAGAGAGAGAAGGGGAGGGAGGAGGAGAGAGAGAGGGGGAAGGAAAAGAGATAAGAGAGTGATAAATGACAGAAGGGGGTCAACAACAGATGAGAGGAAGGAAGAGAGAGAAGGAAAAGAGGAGGAGAGATCAGTGAAGAAAGAATGGGAAGGAAAAGAGATGAGAGAGTGATAAATGACAGAAGGGGTCAACAACAGATGAGAGAGGATTTAAGAGAGATAAATGAGAGAGGGGGAATGGATGAAAGAGAGAGAGAGATAAATGACAGAGAAGGGGGTCAACATGAGATGAGAGGATTTAAGAGAGGGGGGAAGGAAAATAGATGAAAGAGAGGGAGAGACTGAGATAAATGACAAAGAAGGGGGTCAACATGAGATGAGAGAGAGGGAAAAGAGGGGAATAATGAGATAAAAGGGGAAGAAACGAGAGAAGTGGAGAAGAGATGAGAGTTGGAAAGATGGCTAAACTGGTCCGGAGGGAAATATAGGGGGGGGGGGTAGAGATGAATGAATGAGGCAAAAATGAGAGAGATTTGTGAAGGGAGAGATGATAACAAGGTACTGGAAGGGGCAGGAGTAAAGAGGCGAAAATGAAGGAGAGAGGGGTGTGAACGAAGGAGGTGATGGAATGATAGATGAGAAAGAGGCAAAAATTTATTTTTATTTCATTTCCAGGCAAGAAAACATGACAGCAATAGAAACATCACAAAAGAAATGTAAAATTGAGCACCAGCCAATGTCTGGGGATCACCTAAAAGAATTGAAAATTCTGTCGAGAGGTTCTCCACATTGGCTGGTGTCTACATGGAATAACACAAAATAGCAATAAATTCAAACGTAATTACAATACTTCTATAACCTTCATCGTAATATGAATGGGGAAAAAACAAGGTTATCAAATTAATACTTTAAGAAAAAAAATGCAGATTGGGTCAAATCAGAAATTAGTCATTTATCAAATTAGAGACAGAGATGGGAGGTCAATATATTGAATTTGAGAGTCTGAAATGAATTGTTGTATATGACATTTGTCACGGTTATGTGCGGGTTTAACAAAAAAACCCAGCAAAGTAAGTATATAACAAATAATGATAAAAAAAGACTCATACCCAAGTATATTTAAAGAAACGACTTCTTAGATATCAACTGAAATTAAGCTACCATGTAAAGAAAAGTAAATAAATGTATGTGTAACAGAAAAAAAAACAATATTGGAGAGGATGAGGGGAGATTATTAAGGGGGGGAGGAGAAAGAGAGGGGGTCCGTGATGAGAAAGGGTGACAGAAAGAGGAAAGAATGGGGGAGGGAGTGAAATGTAGTAAGAGTGGATGAAAGCATTTGTGGGTCCAGGAAATAGCTTAGGCAGAGGCTAGGACGGGGTGAAAGGGGGGGGGGGTGCATGGGGAACAGATAAGAGGGCGGGGCAGGACATGCACCAACACCCTTTTTAGTTTTGAATTAAGATCGTTTTAGTAGCGGGATATGGGCATGTCAACGCCTAAAGAGCAATCAATTTAAATTTGACTAACAAAGGGAAAAATAAAAGTGTCTGTAATTAGATTTAGAAGATTATTGCTAAAACGAATAGACCCTGTTTTTGATGATGTCGAGACAGGCCCTATCTTTTTGACAAGAAATGCTGCATTTTAATTTAGATTATTTTTAACGTCAATAGTGTATAAGAAAGAAGGTCATACACAAGTTTGACTGTAATCAAATTCTGAAAATCATAATAATAGAAAATCAAATGTTGTTTATGACTTTGTGACTATGTATATACGCATAACATTTTCTTGAACCTGGCCTCGAAAAAAGTTTTCTCAAGCTAAATTTCTTTTCGGCAGAGTAGTAAATACCGGGAGTAAATAATAACTCTGCTCTGATTATTTACTACTCTGCTTATAGGCAGAGGCAGAGTTATCAATAGATTGATAACTCTGGGCAGAGGCAGAGTTATCAATAGACAAGGAAATAGCGCCATCTTACAACGATATTTTAATTTCTGTTTTCTTGATTCTTGAAGATACCCAATATCGCTGAATTATGGAAGAAATTGGCATTGCTGTCACTCCTAAAAAGGTATATAGCTTGATTTTACAGTACTAAATATGTAATTAATGTGTTAAGTTGATTATGAATTTCAGTAGAGCGAATTGGAAGCAGAATTTTGAGAGGAATTCTCTGACAAACGAATACATGACAAAGCAATATTCCTTTTCGCTTCGGTCCCACCGATCTATGATGGTGTCTGTCCAATTCTTGCAAGCGTACCAGACACGGAATTTCGGAATCGGCAGATCGACATTTCAAATTTCAATTCAACGCCATTCATTTCGACGCAATGACAAATGGGGAATCAAGACGTAGATTGAGAAACGGGGCATGCCAGAAACGGCATAATCTGTAACAGTGGCAGTGGCATCATTTAGTGAATTGCAATATGATTATTTTTAGCACTGCCTTAGGCTTAGCCTTAGGCCTTAGCAGTGCAGTGTTGTCTGTTGAAATTAGGCCTATTTTTAAATCAGGGAGCCATTTTGAAAAAAAATATTGGGAGCCAATTTTCATTTTTACCAGACTAAGTTAGAGGCAGAGGCGCAGAGCCATTTTCAGTTTTTGAGAGCCATTCCTTTTTTATGATTCAGTGCATGGTTTAGCATCGCAGTTGACGTTTGTTCTGTACAAATTCATGTTTAACAATAAAATTTGACACTTATTTTTTCTTCATTGTCAAATTGTTATTAATTGTTAAATGATTAGATAGTTAGTAACAAGTTAGATCAAACTTACTAAACTTAGGCCAAATTTATTGTTCATTTCAATGCGTATTCAATAATTGTTTGCATCTTGTATTACACAAACTGGACGTTCTTTTACATCTTTTGAACAATCAAATTGAATTCAAATTCAATTCGGTTTTATTAAACAGTACTCATCAAAAAGTCAGAGGACTAACAATGTGAGTTTACATTTAAAAAAATACATAACAAAGAAATAAATAATACATAACAGGCAGTGACCATTAAAGAAGAAAAAAAACGTTATGTTTAAAATGCAATAATAGTATAAAAAGAAATAGAATGAGGAGTTGCATGTAATAAGACAGATTTAATTTGTGTATATATAAAAGAGCAGGTGAGGAGCAAGAAAGGCAAGAGTGAGCATGTGAAAAGGTGAGAATAGAGAGGAGGATTTAGCAAAATATAGAGAGGGAAAAAAGGAATGAAGGAGGAGAACAAGAAAGACCCACAAGTAAACAAATTGCAGATTACAAATATAAGAATTATGTGTAAAAAAAGAGACATAATGGCAATCATAATAGATGAGAGAGTGGGAAAGAGCAACAAGGAGATAAAGAGAGAAAGACAGAAAGAGAGAAATAGAAAGGTCAGACAGAATCTGAAAGGACATCATATCTAATCATAAATTAAATATAAAGTAAACAAGATATGTACATAGAAAAAAGGTAAGCATCAATAATAATAAATACTGGTCAGACACCCTATGAAATGGAGAAATACAAAAATATACCATTAATGATTTGCAATACTGATTTACAATACAACATTGTCCAAAGTGGATGAAGCAAGTGGGAGTTTGATGCATTGATGGAGAGAAATACTATAGAAAAGAAGAAAGAAGAAAGAAGCAAGAGAGCAAACAGACAGAGAGAGAGAAAAAAAGGGGGAGAGAGAGACAGGAAAAGAAAAAAGTACATTGCATGCAGTTAGGGAATATTGCACAACAAAGTACATGCTATGTTAAAATGCAATCATAAAACTTATACATATGAGAGATGATTGTTTTTAAAAATTGCATTGTGAATACATTTGGGCAAACATTAAAATAAAATCATCATCATCCCCAGGATGAGCAAACCAACAAGTACATGTGTAAATAGAGCTTTCTGAAGATTTATATAAATGTGGCAGATAACAGTGTGATGAAATCAGAAAAAAGAAGTTGTGGAAAAGTGAAAAAAGGGAAGAGATCAAAGGAACAAGGAAAAAGAGAGGAGAGAAAGTGATAGAGAGGAGAGAGAAAGAAAACATCACAAAGGAGTATTGCATATCATATGAGAGAAAAAGAATTTATGCATACAGATATAGTCTTAGAATACTCGTATTCAATGGGCTAGCAGAAATGACAATGTAACTGAATGAATTGCACACAGTAAATTCACTGACTGTTTAAAGTTTGAATGAAATAAGGGATGGGGGAATTCCGATATCTGTCAGTTCTCATCCTGGGAAGAGATAGTGCAGATGCATTCCTCAGAGTACGACCACAGTCACTACCTCTATCTGCAGGAAGGAGATGTCGATGCAGCTTAGATTTGAGAAGAGATTGAGCAAATTTAAGTGAAAGGGTAGAGCGTCTCTCTTCTAGATAGGTAACATTGAATTCTGAGAGCAGTTGATCATATGGCTTAACGCGGGTATGAGATAATCCTAAGAGCTCTTCTCTGAACACGCTCAATGCAGGCAGAGTGGTCACGTGTGATGCCAGATGTCCAGACAGGAGCTGCGAATTCAAGCGTCGGTCGAATATACATCTTGTATATGATGGCAAGATCTTATGCGTTCATCAAGTTGATCAAATTTGAACAGAATTTCGGGGAAATCCTTTTCATCATTTTCATTGTTTTATTTGATAAAAACTCGTTATGAAATAGTGAATGCTTGGCAGCCTGACAGTAACAGCTAATGTCAACATGTCAACTTATTTCACAAGCTAGTACATACATAGACTAAGCTTCGCCTACGCAAGTGCAGCTACTAGCACAGCTAACAGTCAATCTTCACTACAACACAGGCAGGAGAAACTGCATGTATTTCCCCAGGCACTGATTGTTACCAAAAATCAGGGCTGAAAACCCTAATTTCGCCCTTCAAATTGCGGAATCCTCGCCATATTTCCACAGCACCCTGTGGCTTAGTTCAGATTTAAGAAGTGGGTCACCAAAAAATGTGCTAAAATCTGTGATTTTGTTCTGCATTCACAAACGTTATTTTCTACCAAATTCAGGGTGGTATCTTCAAAAACAAAAGCGCAGAATTTTCGGAGATTCAGTGATCTGGATACAATTTTCTGAAGTGCCACGCCCGTGATTCTAAATAAACAGTCCACTCAGTTACAGACTCACAGACGCTTTATTGACTAAATAAACCGATGTCTATGGACAATTGCACTCACTAGATCCTGCTCGAAATTTGATGGCAGAAGGCCATATTTTGGTATGTCATTTTACTCCCCCATCATATATGTTCTATATTAGGGCTAGATATGTTATTTTGAACCTTCTCCATGTTTTTATTTTCAATTTTCCTCTTACTCTTCCCGGTGTAATAGCCCTTCTACAACAGTATTGAACCCAACTTAATACAACATAGGGTCTAAATATTAAAGCACAAGCGTCCTGCAGCCACTCTACAGCAGCATTGACCAGCGGGTTGTGGAGCACTGCTCTGCCTAGGCTTCATTTCCTCAGGTGATGTGATAGCTAAAGTATTCCTTTTCTGTATTTTTGTTTGTTTGTAGGAAGAGGTAGCATCACCGAGTGAATCAAGACCAACATCAACGGGGTCTGGATTGGAGAATATTGCCACAGATGATCTCTATTCGAGATACAAGGTTTGTTGATGATAGGGATGATGATTATGATGATGACGATGATGATGACGACGACGATGATGATTGGGTGTTCGTAGTGGTGATGATGATGATGATGATGGTGGTGGTGGTGGTGGTGGTAATGGTAATGGTGTTTGTGGTGGTGCTGATGATGATGAAGATGATGGTGATGATGATGATGGTGATGATGGTGGTGGTAGTTAGTGGTGTTTGTGGTGGTGGTACGTGGTGATGATGATGATGGTGATGATGATGATGATGACGATGATGATGATGATTGGGTATTCGTAGTGGTAATGATGATGATGATGGTGGTGGTGGTGGTGATGATGATGACAATGACCACGACATCGATGATGATGATTGGGTGTTCGTTGTGGTGGTGGTGATGATGATGATGGTGGTGGTGGTGGTGTTTGTGGTGGTGGTGGTGATGTTGATGATGATGACAATGACCACGACATCGATGATGATGATTGGGTGTTCGTTGTGGTGGTGGTGATGATGATGGTGGTGGTGGTGGTGTTTGTGGTTGTGGTGGTTGTAATGATGATGATGGTGGTGGTTGTGGTGATGATGATGGTGGTGGTGGTGGTGATGATGATGATGGTAATGATAATGATGATGATGTAGAAGATGATGGTGATGATGGGAATGATGATGGTATTAATTAATGCTAGTGATGAAGGTTATGTCATTAGTGATGATGATGCATGGAGTTTGTGGTGGTGGTAATGATAGTATATCGTTAAATGGAAAATAATGCAATTAATCTTTTTTTCTCTCTGATATCACTGCAGAAATTACAACAGCAGTTGGAATTCCTAGAAGTACAAGAAGAGTACATCAAAGATGAACAGAGAAATCTCAAGAAAGAATTCCTTCATGCCCAGGAAGAGGTCAAACGTATTCAGAGCGTTCCACTTGTCATCGGTCAGTTCCTAGAAGCTGTTGACCAGCACACTGGTATTGTAGGGTCAACAACTGGTGAGTGACAGGGAACGCGCTACTGGTCAATTCTAGTTTAGCTTTTTATCGGTCAGTTATGAGAAGCTGTTGACCAACAGACTTATTGTAGGGTCAACCCAAGACCACTTGTATATGTATTCGGGCGCAGTGCTGATGAGGAAATTGACGAAACAGTGTTGTCACTAACACAACACTGAACTTGAAATCTTCCATTGGTAGAACACTACAGTAACACTCCCAATAAAGATCGTTGCAGGAGATGAATGATGATGTTCTCCTAATGCATGTAGTTGTTTGAAAGGTTTATTCAGGCAACTTCCCAAGGTTAAATGTAAATGGTTTTTATTGTATAAAAAACCAAAGAGCAAATATATCCTCATTGTTGAGAGCGTGATACTGAGAATTTTTAGATTAAACAAATTGGGAAATGTTGAACTGCAAAGCTGGTATGAAATGAAGCTTTTATATACATAATGCTCTTGTAACTATCAGTTGTAAATTCTTCAAAACGTTTTGATTCATAAATGATTTAGTGTGTCCCAAAGTCGCATTACCTTACAAATCACGGCATTTGTTTAATTTTGCACATTGAATGTTTGCAACTGTGCAGTCACCAATGCAAGGAAGCAGTAATACAATGGCCCTTATTCTGGAGTCAGGTTTTACTTTAGACCATGGTCTAACTTTGTGCTGAAATTATGGGAAGCCAAATATGTCAAAATCATGTTTTCATTGATTTTTTCATTTTTTTTTCATTTCATTTCATTGATTGAAATGATTGCTTCTAATGTTCACTGTGCTCTTTCCCCTAAATTTGTAATGGTGAAGACAAGCATATTATTCATCCTTTCCAGACACTTCAGAATTATTTGAGACTAAAATGAGCTGATATACATTCAACCTCTACTGTTACAGAATTATGCCACAACTGGCTATCCATAGTTAAACCACAACTTTAAACCAGTATTTGAATTAAGCCTGACTTCAGCATATGGGCCTGTGTGTACATCTACGCTAATGATATCATCATATCAATTATCATGATTTTAAGTCACATTTAAATCCTTTTTTTTCAACAGCCCACACTCCATTTTTTTATTTCAACTATCTTTTTTCATTTCATATAGGTTCTAACTCCTATGTACGTATCCTGAGTACGATAGATCGTGAGTTATTGAAGCCAAGTGCCAGTGTAGCTCTTCACAAGCACAGTAATGCATTGGTAGACGTCTTACCGCCAGAAGCTGATAGTAGTATTATGATGCTGGGTACAGGTTAGTATACTGTCTACATCATTGTCATCATCATCATTCCCATCATCAATCATCATCGTAGTTTTCATCATTATGACCATCATCGTTGTCATCATTAACATCATCATCATTTTCATCATCATTATTCACCAATTATCACTATCTCCATCATTATTATCACCATCGTCATCATCATCAACCAAACATCATTATCATCATCATCATTATTTTCATTATCATCATCATCGCCATCCTTATCATCATCATTTTTATGAGCACCAACATCTCTTTACATATAATTCAAAATAGTTAATTTATTGTTCGTATCGAATTCCATTTTTGCAGAAATGGTAATATGGAAAGTTCACCCTAGCGTGAAGCTGGTTTTAATAGAAGCAGGAAATAAAAGAAACATATTGGTGAAGCTTTGGTGAATATCCATCAGAGTTTATATAAGTTATGGATGTTTGATACCTTTGTTTTATGTTGTCACATGTGAGGAGCTTCCCTGTCGGTCATATGATGTAAATTCAATGAAATGCAGTTTTCAAAGAAAATTGAGTTTTCATTCTGGTGCATTTATTATATCATTAGACACATTATTTTATACACATTTTATACAAAAAATATTTTCCAGTCATGATGAAATATAATGAAATGAGAATTCATGGAATTTATTCTTTGATGAATTTTCATCCAACCTTCACCATTATTTTTTATCATGCATTCTGCTTTTGATAAAACATTTTTCTTTGATGCCTCCTATAAAAAAGAGGAATGTTAATTCAAGATATTTATCCTTCATTGCAGATGAGAAGCCTGACGTGGTGTATTCAGACATTGGTGGCATGGACATGCAGAAGCAAGAGATACGTGAAGCCGTCGAGCTCCCTCTAACGCACTTTGACCTCTATCAGCAGATCGGTATTGATCCTCCGAGGGGTGTTCTTATGTTCGGTCCACCGGGATGCGGTAAAACCATGTTAGCTAAGGCTGTGGCACACCATACGACAGGTACGTCCGTCAGTCAGTAGTCAGACATTAGTTACGTTTCGTAAACATTGAACGGGCATGGCTAGATTCACCTCACACTCGCACCATTTATCCATCGCCAAACAATATCCCCCTCAACATTGCATATTGTAGTGCATTGTCCATCCTTAAAGCCAGGGTTACATTAAAACCGAATTCTCCTGAATAAATTCAGACCGATTTTGCCCAAAGTTGGCCGGATTCGGTTAATTTTTAACCTTTGCTAAGAATTGACTGCCCATAAGACGAGAATTCCTCGCAGAATCCAACCGAATTCCATCTGAATATATCCCGAATGTGGGCGTGGCCCAAATTTAATTTGTCATGGCCGTCTTCGGGAGTATCTTATGGGGTATTCGGCTGGTTTTGAACATTTCAGAAACGAGCCAAATCCCTCATGAATTTTCTCACAATCAGGAGGGAGAAAAGAATCCTCCCGAATATGTGTATTTCAGATGGATTTGCAGCTGATTAGGTTCCGGTGTAACCTTTGCTTTACCCAGCTCTCCTCTCAACTACTTTGTCTTCTTTGGCCCTCTCTTCTTTCTTCCAGCCTCTCATGTTGACCATAATAATCAAAGCCATTCTTGTGATGTTATGCACTCACATTTTACCATCTATCTAGTGTGTAGTAAAACATGTTGGCTAAAGCTGTACCACATCCTACAACCAGTAGGGGATGGTAGTGATAATGATAAGGTTTGTGGAAAAAAAATGAATTTACCTTATGTATATGAAACAATTAGATATTTTTTTTTATTGTGTTTAATAATCATCACCATAATTATCATCTTCATCCAACATAATCTGAAATCCACCATAGTTAGCTCAACTTTATTTTTGTTCCTTTTGTTTCAGCTGCATTCATTCGAGTGGTTGGTTCGGAGTTTGTTCAGAAGTACCTTGGTGAAGGACCTCGTATGGTGAGGGATGTGTTCAGACTCGCTAAAGAGAATGCCCCGGCGATCATCTTCATTGATGAGATTGATGCCATCGCTACCAAGAGATTTGATGCTCAGACCGGAGGTGAGAACAGGGGAGCATTTCATGATATAAATACTGTTATAAATTACTGAAATACTTGGAGTGGATTGGCTCAGAGCAAGTTAGTCACTGACAAGACACTTCACGAAACACTCAGGAATGTTTTCAGTGATTTTCAGCGACACCTTTTTCCTCAGAATTTTCACTGATAACTGTTACTTGCTATTAAATACTTGTATCTGATTGGCTGAGATCAAATTAGGCAGTGAAAATCACAGACGAGGTGCTTCATAAAATTAAACCGAATAAAGTAAAAATAGAATTAATAACATTGATTCCTGATGTGATAATGATCTAAAAATTAGTTCAAATAGAATCCAATTAAAAGACTACTACACAATTGTCAATATGTCAAAATTTGTCAAAATTGAGTCAATCTTAGGATAGCTTTGCCCCTCCTTTCATGTCATTCACTCAATACTCGGGTAAATGCTTTTCTGGCTGGAACCATTGATGGCTTTGTGGTACAGTTGCTGACCGGCAATCAGTGGATGACAGGTTCAAATCCCGCTGGTTCCCATTTTTGTCGGACCTTTTTTTTTTCAAATGTGCAATCTAATTCAAATGATCTAACATGTGGAGCGTTGTGGCCCAGTGGATAAGTCTTCGGACTTTGAAACAGAGGGTCGTGGGTTCGAATCCCAGCCATGGCGTAATTTCCTTCAGCAAGAAACTCATCCACATTGTGCTGCACTCGACCCAGGTGAGGTAAATGGGTACCGACAGGAAGTTATTCCTCGAAAAGCTGTGTGCACCTGAATAGGTAGCCTAGCTTAGCCGGGTAATAATAACAGCAGGGCCCGCTGGGAGAACATTTTTCGGAACTGAAGTGGCTACCCTTGATAAATATACCTCTATTATTATTATTATTATTATTCTTTCATGTTTTTCATCTTCAGCTGATCGTGAGGTTCAAAGAATTCTCCTAGAGTTACTTAACCAGATGGATGGCTTTGATCAGAATGTCAATGTTAAGGTATCGTATCAAGGATTTGTTTGAATTAAAACATACTTCAATATCATGACCCCCTTACACCTGTCATGACACTTATCACATTTTTACATGTTGAGTGAACTCAATTTGTATGTTCATCTTTTAACAGTTTTGAGATTGTAAAATGTATTTTTTTTAGGTATAGCAAATATTTCTCAGCATATTGTATCATCATACATTTTACAAACCTAGAAAGCTGTTTCAACCTTATATATGTTTTGTAATAATAATGATAATATAGATTTATAGAGCGCAGATGCTATTCACTAAAGTATATATTCTATTCGCTTTATAAGACAACCAATATGTTTGTTATTTTTATTTTTTTTTAGTTTTGATTTGAAGTTGAACATAAACATGCGGGAGTCTTAGCATCACCATTAATTTTTTTTGGGGTTTGTTTGATTCCAGGTTATCATGGCAACGAATCGAGCCGACACCCTTGACCCCGCCCTATTGAGACCGGGCCGTCTAGATCGTAAGATTGAATTTCCACTGCCGGACAGACGTCAGAAGCGTCTTATCTTCAGTACCATCTGTGCTAAGATGAATCTATCTGATGAAGTCGATCTAGAAGATTGTATCCTTTTTATTATTATTATTTGTTTGGCGTCACCTGTGCCTGGGAGGCGAAAAGCGAACTGAATCACTATGACCCACAGGTCTCTCCTCCCGATATAACTGATTGGGGGGGAATGTAGGTGGACCACTACACCGGGGTTTCCCCCGTACTCTTATACGAATAGTGCAGTGGGTTCTTAACGTGCAAAGGTGGTGACTCTCCTCTACACGGGGCCTCCATTTAACATCCTATCCGAGGGACAGAGTGTTTTCCATAGTAACATACTAGTAGCCTGCATCTATGAAACATGGGAGACGTTTACACACGACGCACTGGCTTCCGTCATCCACCCGGGGTGGACTCGAACCCACGATCTTTTGGTTCGACGGGCAGACACGTTACCGACTGAGCCAACACCGCTCTCTAAACCCTAATAATACAAATGTAGAATTATTTTGCACTGCATCGTTCTGCAACTATATTCTCAAGCAACACATGAGACCAACTTTGCGATGCCAAGGTAGGCGGGTTCGAAATCACCCAACATCTGTAAGTGCATATCGCACCCTGTAACATGATTTCATGTGCAGATCCAAGCTAAAATTATTTCATGATTTATTTCCTTGACTGTTATGTCTCTGATCAGACGTAGCAAGGCCGGACAAGATATCAGGAGCTGATATCAATGCTATCTGCCAAGAGGTCAGTATTCATCAGGTTTTGCTAGTAAACAGATTTTTGGATGAGGCTTGAAGGTTTGCATGGTCGTATGGACAATAGTTTATGGTACACCATGGGTGATTTCAAGTACGGTGTTGAAATCTGGTGTTGGTGTTGGGACAACACCAACACCAGCTACAACACCGTACTTGAAATCACGCTGGTGTTGGGATTGACCTCAGAAAATATGACGTATTTCCGGCAGTTTGTGTTGAGCTCTGGTGTTGAATGTCGTCTGCTGAACCGAGCATTACAGCTGGTGTTGACGATCTACGTGCAATTTCCCTATTCACCAACACCAACCCCCAGGAATTGGGAAAATCGTGATTTCAAGTTCGGTGTTGGTGTTGATGAACTGTAGTTCACGAACAGGAGGCGAACACGATGAAACACCCCCGTAAAATTATCTATTACAGTTAAGATGAGCGCAAATCATTAGAGTTTTACACATTTTAATGAAAAATAATATTTATGCTTTCTGATTATTGCAGTGATTTTAACCTGTGCATTCTGTACGATAAGATTTTACTGCAATTTCTTCCCGATTTCACTTTCGTCGTCGAGAATTTCTCGCGTAAAGTTGAGATGATCAGCAGCGCAGAGGCGTGACGTCATAGGATATCGATAACGCGATCGGTATCGCTCCTCTGAACTCAGCTCGGTGTTGGGGCTCGGTTCAGCAGCCTTTTCACGCTCTCAACACCAACACCAAACACCGTACTTGAAATTATCCCATGTGTAAAGTCCTGGAAAAACTGAGATTAAAAGTGAAAGGAAATAGAAGTGAAAATAGAAAGGAGAGAAAGTTGGGGTTTGGAAATAGAGTATTCTTTTCAAAGTAAGTGTAGTCCTTAAAAGGACTGTAAGCATGAAGGAGTAAATAGTAGGCAGAGTGAGAGGCTTGAGTATAAGGCTGGTGGGGTAGGAGAGGTGAGAGAGGCTTTTGTAGATAAGAGAAAGCTGGCTTGAATCAGCGAATAGAGTTGTAGTGCAGGGGATATGCCTCGGACAGGTTGACTGTCCGACTTCAGAACTCCTGAAGACGGACACTACACGTCACGTTTTTTTCTATACTTGCCTGAGACATTATCAAGTCTTAATAGATAGATTGGAGAGGCTATCCAGATTCGTACAGAATGGTAGTGCCCCATCAGGAGAGATTTTCTTGTAGGAAATATTGCTCTGCTTGAAGTTCGGTTTCCCGTTTTACTTTGGTCTTTAGTGTGATTTTGTCCCCTACAGCTGAAACTGATTTACTAAGTTGAATTTCTCATCGGTCTCAGAATCACCCAATAACAAATGGACCACAACTGTACATCACAAGACCTCCCTTCTTGTTTTCATGCACACTGTCAATTACTGTTCCTCTTTAGCCTTCATTCAATCCTCTCTCTTATTACATTCGTGTGTCTTACCCACAGGCTGGCATGCAAGCTGTGCGTGAGAATCGGTATGTCATCCTGGCAAAGGACTTTGAGAAAGGCTACCGGAACAACATCAAGAAGGACGAGACTGAACATGAATTCTACAAATAAACCATCAATGAATAGGGGCCGGTATCACAAAACGTAGCAACTGTCTTGCTATTGATTGTCTTACATTTGATCGTACATGGTAATCAATGCAATCAATTGTAAAGAAATGGTTCTACAATCAAATGTTCAGTTTTGTGGAACAAGGCCTAGGCAGAGATTAATTTAAGCATAATAACTATGTGCGGACTCACAAAGGCAGTTTCAATTGTATTATGGTATATGTGGATTTTGTATGCATGATTACACTAATTCCATCATGCATAATGAATAAAGTCTGATAATTCAATGTACGCTTTTTGCAAAAGGCACTAAATTCATGCTTGAATGAATCACGATAGTACAAGAAATCTACATAATCCAAGATCTTTTGCCATGTGTCAATTGAAACCTCCTTTGAGAATACCGGCCTTTTTGTCCACATTCGGTCTAGACTTGAAAGGATTAACCTTAACTCCTTATACCTTGGTCACATTTGCCGTACGGCAAGTCGAAAACAGCCGTTTTAACCATATTGTGTACCAACTACATGTAGGTGTTGTGTGAAGGTTTGCATGGTGGCATGTACAATTGCTGATGTGGTTTACGGTACACCATGTGGAGTGTTATAGAAACAGTGGATAGAAGAAGAGAAGAAATGGATAGGTGAGAAAGTGGAGATTTCATTTGAGAGTAGAGTACTCTCAAATCTCCACTTTCTCACCTATCCACTTCTTCTCTTCTATCCACCGTTTCTATAACACTCCACATGGTGTACCGTAAACCACATCAGCAACTACACATAGGTTGTTTGAATTAAAATGAATAAACTGGCTGTTTTTCGACTCACTGTACGGTCGCCGTAAAGCAAATGTGACCAAGATATTACTATGATGGGCTAGTTTAAGCACCTCTCTGAACAGACCGACACCCTCGTCCCCACATTCTTTGATGTGAGCAGACTCATTCATTTTCATAGAACCTCTGATCATAAAAGTCGATTGTAAACTCAGAAAAATTGGGGCTACGGTCAACATTTCTGGGGAAGCATAAATTCTAAATTTATTTCAATGATGACATCATTATAAATGCCTTGCATTTTGACCGAGATCATCAGCACTGCTCTTTTCGAAAAAGCAGGCATCCCGATTTGACCTCTCCCCCGGGTCAAAGTACAAACCTCCTTGAAATGAAGAATCAGAGACGGTGCATCTAAGAAGTGTGTTAACAATAAACGTTCATCATTTTGCTTTGGCAAATTAAAAAATAAACATACCCATATTAATTCAAGGTTACAGGATGAGTACAATGTTGTTTACCGTGCCATTTATTACCACTCACCACCGGGGAGAAAAGGGCAGCTGGTATTGTCCAAGGATTGAAAGCTGTCTTCTTATTCTTCTCTCATAAGAGCTTCAAGATGGAATAATCAGTTTTAGATATGTTTAATTAATATAATTCATTCCTTTTTGTTATCATGTTTCATTGTGTATTGATAACTTTCAGTAAGTAAAGATGTAAGTTCAAAAAAAAGAATGTTTGAATTATCCTTGATGTTTTGAATTTGTGATGCGTTTGTATGGTTGAAATCTGCAATGATGAAATTGAAAAGAGATGGAACAGGAATGTTGCAAAAATCAAATATAGAATAATACATATGATTTATATAGCGTCTTTTCCATTTTGATTAAATGCTCAAGGCGCTATATGATATTGATGTTTTTTATTTGACGGTGGTAATGGTGATAATGAACGTACATGTATTGATAATGATGATGATGATGGTGGTTAAGGTGATTATGATTATAATGATGATTATACTGATGATAATATTGAAGGTAATTGTGGTGACGATGATGGTGATGATGATGATAATGACAGTGATGATGACGTTGATGATGGTGGTGACGATGATGATGATAATGGTTGTGATGATAAAGACAGTGATGATAAAGACAGTGATGATGACGGTGATGATGGTGGTGATAATGATTGTGATGATGATAATGACGGTGATGATGGTGGTGACGATGATAATGATGATGGTGGTGATGATGGTGATGATGTTGTTGACGATGATGATGATGATACGGTGGCGACGATGGTGATGATGATAATGACAGTGATGGTGGTGACAATGATGATTATGATGGTGATGATGATGAATCATGATGATGGAGGTGATTAACTTGTTGGAGCTAAGACAGCTTTTCTTTTATTTCCTGAATATTATTGGTGGAATGCAAATCTCATACCTCTTCTTTCCTTCCTCATCAAATCTCTTCTCATTCTTTCCACTTCTCTCTTCCCCCTGTTCCTCTCATTCTCTCTTCTTAGAAAACACTTCGTTCTCTCTCTTTTCCCTTCACATTCCCCTTCACACTCTTCCCTTTTTTCCCTCTCTCCTTTACACATCCACCGCTCTTCTCTCCCCGCCCCCTTTGTTCTCTCTTTACTCCCAATTAGATATATTTATTTCCCCCTTCATAAAACCACTCCCTCCCTCTCCTTCCCTCACACCATGGACCATGCTGGCACCCTCCTTCCTCTTAACGCAATAGCAATTCTCTTTTGCATCGGCTTTATAATATCTTTGCTCTATCCCCTCTTACTTCACCCCTCAAACAATTACCGCCTCCTGCTCTTTATCGCTCAAACAAACCATCCTCTTTATATCTCCCTTGTTTGATGGATAAACAGCACAAGACTGGGACATGCCCACCACAGTCTCGTGTTCTTTATCCATAAAACAAAATGCTTCCCTCGATCTCTCTGCCCCCTTGTCTCTCGCTCTCTATCAATCAAACAAATCCTCCCCTTCTCTCTCTTTTTTTCTCTCCAACGAATCCTCCTCTCCCTCACATTCTTTCCTTCTAAGAAATTCACTCTCTTTCCCTCAAAGAACTCCAGTCTCTCTTACACTCTTTCCTTCTGAGAAATCCCGGCACCCTCTTTCACTCTCCCTCAAACAAATCACCCCCTCGATCTATCCAATTTTCTCATACAAATCCCTCTCCATCCCCCTCTCAAACTCTTTCCTTCTAACAAATCCACCCTCTCTCTTAAACGAATCCCCCTCTCACACATACACTCTCTTTCCTCCTAGATTTTTATCAAGTCCACCCCAGAAAAACGCTGATTCAAATCAATATAGAAAAATCAATCAAGCAAAACACTGAAATTTTCATCAAAATCGGATGTGAAATAAGAAAGTTGACTTTTTATTGGTTTCGCTTATTTCCACAACAAAGTTATATGCGCAACTCAGTGGTAAGCAATGTGAGAGTCGATGATGTCCCCCACTCACTATTATTTTTTTTATTGTTTGAACTATACAATATTTCACATTTTACAGATTTTACAAGAATTAACGACCAACTTGGCTGAACAACAAAATATTAAAACAATGGTAATACCACATTTTCAAGGAGGAATTAAACTTCTGTTTCACATCGCTAGGAGAAAATGAAACATTTCATGTAAGGAAAAACAAAAGAAAAAGTGAGTTGATGATGTCATCAGTCCTCTCATACCAACCAGGATGTGAATATATATCATAATTGTTTTCGTGAAATTAATCCAAAATTTGAAATGTCATCACTTTCTTATTACACATCTGATTTTGATGAAAATTTCAGTGTTATGCTTGTTGGATTTTTCTTTTCATTCAAGTTTACTTTTTACGGTGGTGGACTTGTCCTTTACACGAATCCTTTCTCTATAATTGCTTCCTATCCCTAAAAAGTGTACCCTCTTTATATCTCACTTTCAAAACAAATACCCCTTTATCTCACACTCTCTTTCCCTCAAACTATATAGTAATCCACCCCTCTATCACTTCCTTACCCACACTCTGCAAGTCCAATGGCACCCTAGCAAAAAGTTATCTTCAAAAAGAGGGAAAACAGAACAAGCATGACACTGAAAATTTCATTAAAATTGGATATAAAATAAGAAAGTTATGACATTTTAATATTTCACTTTTACAGAAGAGTTATATGCACATCCTGTTGGGTATGCAAATGAGAAGACTGATGGCGTCATCCACTCACTATTTCTTTTGTATTTTATTATATGAAATATTCAAATTTTCTCATTGTCAAGTGAAACAATAATTAATTCCTCCATGAACATGTGGAATTGAAATTGTTGAATACTCTATGGTTCAGACAATTTGGTTCTTCTTGTCAAATATGTAAAAATTTAATATTGTATAATTCAAACAAGAAAGAAACAAAAGATATAGTGAGAGACATCGACTCTCTCATTTTCGTATCACTGAGTTGTGCATATAACTGCTTTGTGAAAAATAAGCAACAATTGAAAATGTCATAATTTTCTGATTTTATATCCTGTTTTGATAAAATTTTCAGTGTTAGGCTTGTTTGATTTTTCTCTATTGATCCAAGTCAACATTTTCCCGGGGTGATCTTGACCTTTAAAGAAAGCAATCCTCTCTCTCTTCCTAAGCTCAAATAAACCATTCTGTCTCTCTTTCTGCTGTTTATTGATTGCCCGAGGATAGGCAAGGCAGCTATAACAACATGGCGCTACTCGCATACAAATATAATCCTTGCCTTTCTATAACACAGCAAGTAAAGCCGCTATCTTATGAGCTAAAAATCTCATCCAGACTCATTGGCAATCATATAAATGCACTTCATATTAAAACAAATTGGTTATTAAACAAAATAAGAACCAAATTTTCCTCTCCCACAAAATTTCAGCAACATGAATAATATGAATTATTTATGAATATCACTTTAAAAATTATACATCATTTTAAAATCTCATCTTGCCTTAAAGGGAACCTTGCACGTTTGAGCAGCTGAAATTAAACAATGCTCAGACTAAGATGAAACGTGTAATTTGTCCTCAAAATCCCTCAAACACACCACAATATAGGATGAAAAACTATAATTTAGACACAAGTAGCAATTTATTAGCCTGATTTCGATAACCATCTCTGAAACGCATTTTTTTTTTAAATTCTCAAATTCAAAAATTCTTTTGGCTGTGTTCACTGTCTTCTGCTGTAACTCCTGTGCACACACTATTGTTAGCTACACTGTACATTTAGGGTACATTGTACACACTGTATGTAGGTCATGCGGGTTTCATCTAGAGTTAATGGCCAAAATTCACAAAGTTGGTTTTGAAAACCCACGGTTGAATCCATGGTTAATGCAGATTTCCATTAAAATTACGTTTAATTTAGCGTGTACATGTATCAGGTGCGTGTATGAAAAAAAATGTCCAATGCTGATGCACGCTTTTGTCAGTGCGCCACATTGATGCCTGTTACCATGGTTAGATATGCTATTTGATTCATGAGTCCACTGTTTGAAGAGTGGACTCATTATTCAAAACAGTGGACTCTTGAATAAAATGGCGTGGATAACCATGACAAAAGGCGTCAATTTGGCGCACTGTGACAAAAGCACGCATCAGCATTGGACGGTTTTACATATACGTGGTAAAATAAACGTAATTTATACAGGAAATCTGCATAAACCATTGACTCAACCGTGGGTTTTCAAAACCACCTTTGTGAATTCAGGCCAATGTGTTGTAGCACAGATTCGCACTATACACTTTGTCATTGAAACCAACCCCTCATTCATTTTCAGAGATATCCTAAAATCAATTTCAAACATAAAATAAGAGAATGAAAATAAACACAAAGACAGATCTAAATTATTCTGTGACTTTTTATTCAAGTGACAATAATTTCCATCTGGATTGAAAATAAAAACAAAGAAAAAGTGAAAACAAAAACCCACTTCCCTATTAAGATGAAGCTATACTACTCTCCCTGCTACATGTAGTAGTCTGTACTCGTCTGCAAGCAGACCCTGATTGAAACTTTTATTAACAAGTGGGTCTTAACGCAAAGGCTAGCACAAATAAAACTTGCCTGAGCGTGAGGGCCTTCAACACACAAGACATGTTAGTCTTTGCATTCTGACCCCTAACTCAAGCCAGGGGTTCACACAGCAGACTAGGTGGACACAGAGTTCATCAACAAAAGGACATAAAACAGGTAATTTTTCATCATCAATTCAGTGAATAGGGTGATCGAGTCAAAAACAAAATCTAAAATATCTCATGTTTGAGGCATTGTTTAGGTTTGGGAAATAGGACATAATGCTTGTTTACAATGTACATTGTTATCGGAGCATGGATACCTGTGGAGTCCTTTTCATCCATAGATGAATATGGGGTTCACTTTGTAATGAAATTGGCCCTGCCAGCGTGCAAAGCTGCTAGTCTGCACCCACAGACCTTTGGTTTTTGCAATTCGCACAGTGCAAAATGCAGAGTCTGAAAAAAAGTAAGACTAGATTCACTGTGTACTTGAGCTGCCTCTACCAGTCTTACTTGACACACACACAGGTTACACGGGCCTAACTACAACAGGCAGACAAAAGGTATTCAAGCCGACCCATTCTCAATTTTTAAAATTTGATATTGCTGATTGACAAAAATGAATGAATATGACTATCTAACACTGATTCTAGGGAGGGTACCTACTGAACTTCCTTTTTCCAAATTGGAAAGATATATCACCACTTTGGAACTATTTTTTACTGGTGGAAGAATTAGGGCCATTTTACTCTCTCAAGTGATGAATTTGATCCTGTCGGGTGTAGTCTTCATAAATGCCAGTTTTTTTTTTAAATGAGCCGGTCGAGGTAATGTGCACTTTTCTGGTCAGATATAGAATGTCAGACATATATCCTATCCACTGGTAGTAAACATTCAACCCTCAAATTGTTTCCTTATATTTTATGATTTTTTGTGCCACTTTACCACACAGGTCTATGGGAAATTATTTAGGAATGTGATACCCAGTTATTGTGGAGTCTATCTAGTCTTTACTGTAGAAAGGGATATTTGGTTAAAGTGTCAAAGTTGAGTCTATGCTAGCAGACTACAGCTGCTCTGTTCTTGAACATGAAGTTGTGCACTGCCACTATGTTGAATGAATCAAAATGATGGTGCCGTGGAAACAGGCCCTATCAAATGACAAACAAGTTTCAATGATCACAACAATAATCCTTAAGCAGGGAGAGCAGGATAATGCTTGCTTGTCTTGATGAATAATGGTGTGTTCCCACTGCAAGCATATCAATCAAATCCTTCAAAAAGATAATTCCCCGCATGAAAATAATAATGCTAAGATGCAGACATTCTTATGACACATGGAGAGTATGAAAATAGTCAAGTCATCCAAAATAAGAGAAAATTTAACTCTTAAAAAAATAGATGATAATAATAATAAACACCATGGACACCTCAACGACAGACGCAAATAACTTAAATGACTCTCAGTGGGAACACGGCCCACTCAGTTGTGGCTCAGCAAATTAAAGCCCCATTCACATTGAACATTTCATTAGAACAAGTAGGTGAAACGCCCTACTTTGTGTGCAAATCACTTCACAATCAGAGAAAGACAAATGGGTATATACACTGTACATAATTAAATACATGTATTACTAGTAACCACTAGTGACCAAGGGGTGTTTCACAAAGATTTAAGTATGACTTAGTCGCACTTAAATACCGAGTTGTGTACGGTATGAAAGGCTTGACTGCATTGGTCAGATTGGGTCATGAGGACGCGCACTCATGCGTATCTATCAATAAGACCTCGCGTTGCATATCATGTACGCGTCGGCATTTAAGTGGGACTTAAGTCATACTTAAATCTTTGTGAAACATCCCCAGGGCATTGTAACATAAAGCTTAGGGATCGATCATGGGGTTGCTATCTACAACTGATCATATACAATTTAGTCAATGCAATCAATCGCAGAAATGTGCCCTAAGATCAATCAATCAGCTTTATGCAACAGGGCCCAGACATGTTCACATTTTCCTACTTAAGTTCCACTTAACCATACAACATCACCAAATGAGTGTTCACACTGCCAATGGGAATGTGGCATAAAACAAGGTTGTAATTTTGTGGACATACTAGCTTGCTTTAGGTTGCACAACATCAGAGGGCTAATGATGACTATGTTTTGGGTGAGAATGAATATTTTTGAAAGGTGGTTGAATCTTCCTTTCTCTTTTGTCTGTTACCATGGTTAGATACGGTATTTTATTCATGAGTCCACTGTCTGAAGAGTGGACTCAAGAATAAAAACAGTGGACTCATGAATAAAATAGCGTAGATAACCACGGCAACCGGCGTCACTGTGACAAAAGCGCGCATCAGCTTTGGACATGTTTTATACCCCCGCTCGATACACGCTAAATTAAGCGTAATTTATACAGGAAATCTGCATAAACCATGGACTCAACCATGGGTTTTCAAAACCACCTTAGTGAATTCGGGCCAAGATGTCATCATTATAATTACAATTATTCCCCAACCCAGTCAATGAAAACCTTTAACATTTCTCGGTGGAAACACACCAATCAATGATAGCCTTTAGAAATAAAGTCGTTGGTGGGCTGTTAATAAATCCTTGTATCTCAACATCCAAAAATAAAAGCACTATTTTAGGTGCCAACCTTCTTTTGCCTAAGAAGGGTTCTCATACCCTTTCACACGGTACCAAAATCGTAATTTGAACGAGGATTCCAGTGAAAAATAATTCCAATGACAAACTTTTAGCAAGTGTGAAACCAAACTAGAATCACGAATGCTAATCAAAATCAGGGATTCAAATTCTACTCCGGAGGTGAATTCCAGTTAAGTTTCACTCAAATTACGGTACGAATTTTACGTCTGAAGCGGTTTACCTCCAAAACATCTTGTGAGGGGCGGAGCTTACGTGACCTTTCAAGCACTTCCGTAGATAATACGATTGTCATGCACTCATTGTAGTTTCTTTTTTTCGATGGTGTGCTTTGATTCTGTTTGATCCACGAGTCACCAAGGACACAATACATGTATATACAAGATACAGGTAGGCCAAAGACAGTTAATAACAATATGGGAAATCAATTAGAATGGGCCTACTTTTGTTTGTCTTCCCCCAATATATGATTCTAATATATAAATTGGTTTTTGGCAAAATTGTAATTATAATAGTTCTTGTGACACCCACCCTGCTCCACAATCACAGCACTCCAATCTTATATCTTAAATTTACACTTTAGAAATGAACAGAATTACAGGAAAAGGAAACATTTGCATATAAAACAGTACTACCATCGTGAATTACATGTAGCCACTTGTCCTTACAATCCTTGCTTTTGATTGGGTATTTAGCATTGTTACTACAAGAGTTATAATTGAATGGAAAAGTAAGCATTAGTTACATGTACTTTTATGCAACAGGAACATGGCAGCATTTCAAAGAGTAAAATTTTGATAACTGATAACCAGAGTTCATGTATCTAAATGGCTCCAAGCAAATGTGGCAAAACAGAGGTCTCAAATTCATAGCAAATGGATTTGGGTGTGGGGCGTGGTGGTCCAGTGGTTAGGACTCATGTCTCTCAATCGGAGGGACGTTGGTTCAAATCCCAGCCATAGCATGTTTCCCTTCAGCTAGATATTTACCCACATTGTGCTGCACTCAACCCAGGTGAGGTGAATGGGTACCCGGCGGGATTAATTCCTTGAATGCACCAAGCACCTTTAGCAGCTGGAGGTACAGCTGGGGTGTCATATAGTTCGCCATTGAATAAGAAACTAGATAAATGGTGCTCCTAAATGCTATATATCATTATTATCATCATTATTAGGATATAGATTTGATACAAGGTGGTTTGTTTGTGATAGAGTTGGAAAGATGTCAGTAAAAAAATCCCTATTAAGTTCATGTCACATAAAACCCACAATTCATCATTCACTTCAACAGAGTAAAAAAAAATCAATACACCATCTTAAATGCTTGTTTCCTGAATACTTGAAGGTAACTTCTTCATAAGAACAGAATTGCAGGTGCTTTAAAATATACAACAAAATAATCAACCAACACACAAAATCAAAATGAAAAAAAAATATGTTCATCATGAATCACATAACCCCCCCCCCCCTTCCCGATCATTCACTTTTATCTCAAGTTTCCTCTCCCTCATTCATTGACTGTGTCCAATAGAAAATACATAGATACAAAAATAGGGTGAGAAATTACAAATCATAATAAACACCCCATGTTCAGGATGAGTTCAATCTAAATTATTAGTTGTGCATGAAATATTTACAGAGACCCAATGATTCACATTCCGCAAAGCATGGATTGATTCCAATGAATTGAGTACTTCAAATATGCTCGGAAACCCCTGGGTTTTGACCCTTCAATGAATAATTTTTCATAAATGGACTTAATACCAAACTGTACACATTAAAAAAAAATTATACAATGCTGTTTACTATATGAACCTTACAGTAATTGTTTAAACAGTTTAAACAAGTGTTTAAATCTTAAGCAACAGAGTTCAATTTTCAACATCTAATTTTCAATAAATTAAACATGATTGTTTAAATGGTTAAACAAATACTGTAAGGTTCATATAGTAAACAGCGTTGTGTGAAATCTTAAACAGCGTTTTTACTGTGTAAAGTTTACAAGAGTTATCATCAATCTAATGAGTCATTATTATTAATACATGTCATTGGAATACGATCAAAACATGCCTGTGTGAATAAAAAAAATATCTTTAATAACTATAGCAAATCCAGACATTCAGAATATTTGGAATGGCGAAACTATATATAACTTACAGTAGATGTCAGTGGAAGTTAAAGATATCTGCATGCCCTATAGGTGCTATACCAGGCAAGCAAATTCACCCTAACCCTTCATACCGCAAGCTCTTGAGTATGGGATATCTACTGGCTTTATCTTGCCACACTAACTTTCAGTTTGAATACATTCTGACTATTGGCCATCCACCTCTTACATTCAATCATATTGCTAATATAAAAATCAAACATTCGAGAAAATAAACAAACCTGCTTATAAAAATAATAAATATATACATCACCAAATGCTCATAGTTTAAGGCAATAAATAAGAAAATCTCAAAAATAGAACACAATATGACGTCACAGTTACACTGGTGAAACCTGACTCCCATCCCACCGATGATGTGACAATTCGGTGGATACACAATACGGTGCGCCATCTATCGGCTGGCAGCGGCCAGGCCAATTTCTAACTTTTGGGTCAACATCACGCGCAGGCCAGGCGCAACCAGCGAATAGCGCTGGGGTAAAGATGCTTCAAAAATGAAAACCATATGATAAACGGAGGAGGAATTCACTGAAAGTGGTCTAAATTTCCCAAAGAAATCTGCAGCAAATTTCTCTCCTAGTTCCTGGTATAAACAGAGTAATTTTATGCAAAAAGGCTGAGCCCATCAGTCATACAGCATAATGCACTAGCGCGCTCGGCAGATGTCGACGTTTTCCCATGAGGCATTACGAGTTTCAGTCTGTCCGCTGCAACCAAAAGTTGGTGCACCGTATTGTGAATCCACCAAATTGAAATAATGTAATAGTTTAATCGGTCTGGGGTTCGTAACACAAAGTATAGCAATCACCATAGAACAGCTCTTTTAATGATTGATTGCATTGACTACAATGTACAATTGTGGCCCAGTGGATAAGTCTTCTGACTTTGAAACAGACGGTCGTGGGTTCGAATCCCAGCCATGGCCTAATTTCCTTCAGCAAGAAATTCATCCACATTGTGCCGCTGAAAGGCAGCTCGAGCTAAAGCCGGGGTAATAATAAGAATAAAAACGCGCCTCGGAATAGAATATTTCTAGATAGATGGTGCTAAATAAATGGCTATTATCATTATCATGAAAATCAAACGTACGATTAATCGCTAACCTTTGTGTTACGGGACCCCGGAATCGTTTTCATCGGCATGACTGCGAGATTATTTTAATCATTTGCAAGACACATGATTGCAGCGTGCTCCAAATTATCACCAGAGATTTACAACAGAATACACACGATGATTGCATCTTTAAATATCAATGAAAATGAAATTTACAAAACCAAATATAATTAATAAACTCCTTCAATATCACAGACCAAATTATACAGAAAATATCATGTAAAAGTATGAATATATTATGACATTTTATGAGATTGTACTACTCTGATATATTTTCCATGCATGCATAAATATATAAAATATTCATCTTTATTTGAGATTAAATAATAATGAAGGCAGCTGTTAATGTGAAATAAATTGACATTCAATCACTTCATCAAATTCTTTTTTCAGTAACCATAGCTTGGTAAATCATCTAACATATCAAACTACAAGATTCCAACATAATTCTTTGTATACTGTATAGAAGAGAACCCAAAAAGCATGGGAAGTATTTTATAAAATCAAAATACAAAGTCAATCTCTAATGAAACCTCCATTTCCATTGGTTGGTTGCACTCATCATATACCAAATGCAAGCATTGTTATGATTGGCTAACCGGTGTTTTTCTTTTTCTCTCTCTCTTTCTGTGTGTTTTCTAACTTCTCTTCTCTCTTCTCTTCTCCTCTATTTTCACCCCTTCTTCCATTTTATCTCTCCTCCTTCATCCTCTTTCTTTTTATTCTCTTGGAAAAATACAAAAAATATAAATATCTAGATTTGTGACTATGATATCCACATACCGTAAGTGAAAAATGGTGACAGCAAACATTGGCCTGCAAATAGACTTTGGCCTTCCATAGACAGGAAACATTGGCCTCCCACAGTTACAGCAATTTCAGTCAATCTTAAAGAGTTCGTGAACGTCCTCCTTGATTTTACTAACACTATTTGACTTTCATGTTTGAAGGTTAAACAACCGTACATTATCGGATGTGCATTTTTATGTCAAATGAGGAGGAAAGCTTGGCAAACTCTGGGATATGTTGACTAACTTTTAAGTATTTAACCCATCAATGTAGAAATCTCTGAGACTCTTAAAGATAGGCATGGATCACATTGAGCAACTTGCTTTGTAGCCCTACTGAAAAACAACAGTGAGTTTTGCCCATTAAGATATCTCCATAGGGATTTAGTACATGAAATGGATACATAACAGCAAATTTCGTCCATTTTACATAGCTAAGCTCACTGTGAATTAAATGAAGTAGAGCCAAGTTTAAATCTCAGCTATGCTCACTGTGAATTAAATCAATTAGAGCTAAGTTTAAATCTCTTATCAGTCCATTAAATGACTTAATTGTATTTCTAGGAATCAATGAATAATAAGCAAAGAAAGATGGGTGACTCTGTTCACTTTATATGCGATTAGAATACATGGCCCCATTTGAGCATTTCTACGTTGGTAGTTCAACACTTTGGATATCATAAGCAAGGTTTTGTCAGTTTCTTTACATATACCTGATAATAACGCCACACTTTGAACAGTCTCAAGCCCAGTGGCCCATATATCAAGCCTACGGACATAAAGAGTTTTCAGTAGTTGACAGATTGACACAACATGAATAAACATCTTAAAATGACTAGATGACAGTTTATCGCTGGGTTGGATTCAGCTCATTCTGCTAGCGTTTCAAACTCATCGTCATGGAAACCATAGAGTACGTGCATAATGTGGCGTACACACACCATGGACGCCTCTTTACACTCCTTGCCGACCGTTGAGAAGTTTAGAAAGCCATGGGGAAGGTGATCGACTATCTCCAAGAAGACAGGCTTACCCATACCACGAAGCTTCCTGGCAAAGCTGATTGAGTCATCCAATAATGGGTCTAAAGCACAGCCCTGTGGAACACACAAAATAAAAAATCAGGAATTAATGCAACAAACTAATACTTCATTTGTAAAAACAGAAAATTTTCTTATTTTTCAAATGGTCAAAAATATATGGACAAGAAAATGCTTTTGTATTCAAACAATATATCATTATTGTCCAATTTCAATAAAGAACATATGATGAAATGCCCTTTTGTATATCATCCCCACAAACATCAAAGAAAAGTGCTGACTTTCTGTAATTAAATATCAACCATTCCAAATGCTACCCTCTTCAAACACAAAAAGAATTTCTACAGTGCAAATTTGTTACGATCATAAAGGTTTAGAAGAGACACTTTTATAAGTGAACGACTACATGCAAGAAGTATTTTTTATGACAATACAAATTTAATACAGTTTTATGCTTATGTTTCTCACTCTCATGAATACACAATAACTATTATAAGCCAGAGGAGGATAGAATAGGTCGGGTTGGAAAAAGGAAAAAGATGGGAGGAGCAGGGAGAAGAGGGTAAGGAAGGTGAAGTGTTTCAGGAAAGCAATCAACTTACAATAATATGAACAGGAGGAAGGCCCTTGAGAAGCTCTTCATCTGAGAAGAGAGGCGAGACGTAAGGATTCCTCATGATAGGTGCATCCCTGAAAACCCTGATGGGTGAATTCACAAAGGATGTAGGAGTCTGGACTTCTTCATCCGTTGCTAGTCCTTCCTGCTTCAAATCAAGGTGAAGATCTTCTCTGCTCTTTGGTGATAACGGCACGGTGTCCTCTGACTCGCGGTCTGCTTCAGGTTTGGAGTCCAAGGAGATGGCATCAACGTCCACTGGAAGACTGATTGAAAGATCCTCCGAGTTTGGAGGGTGAGACGGGTCAAAGATTGCGATGGCTTCGGTGCTGGACTGGTCACCGTTGGTTTCTGTTTGTCCATCACCTTGACCTATCGTCGCGTTGTCAATGGCATCACTGACTTGCTCTAACTTCTCAATGTCTGTTGGAGGGACTTCCTCCATGAACGAAGAGACAGTGTCCGCTGGTGGTGGAACGATGATATCACCATTGATGCCTTCCTTGGACGTTGGTGTGGTCACTTTAGTACTGTTACCATTCTCCTCTTCCTCCTCCTCTTCAAGTTTCTTCTCAATCTCTCCATCAACTGGTGAACCTTCTTCTGACTTGATGGAAGACCTCTTAGGAGAACCGAGGATGCGATCATTGGCAGTGTCAACCACGGACGACACCTTCTCATCTGACATGAACTCCTCCTTAAGACCGACGTAGGCGGAGAGACATCGCATCAAGACTCCAAACGGCAAGAGCGGATCAAAAAGGCACAGTAGTCTAGAAGGGGAAGGAGAGTGATGAACAACAAAAGGTGTATACATGGTGACGATTCCGTCAGGGACCTGGATGCCGTAGGATGCTGCTCTCATGGCTACGGCTGTACAAAGGTTACCTCCAGAACTGTCTCCGGCTAGACAGATATGCTCTCCTGTGGATCCTATGAAAAAAGCAGTATGAGATGTAGACTTATTTAATCTGAGGTATGACTCTTACTCCATAATTCTTCATTGAATCAACGTAACTGCAGCCCATCTGAAATAAATTTTTATTTACAGGGTCTCTTCAAGAAATAAGGCTTTGCAATGGGATTACTTTACCAATGAAGGGTGCTCTTTGATTAAGACAACTTACAATAGAAGTGGAACATGGCATTTAAATCTTGCTTCATTTAATTTCACACATTTAAGGTTTGAATAACGATGATACTGTAGTTGTGATAGAAAGTGATTTTTTTTTTATTTTAAACCACATCACAGGTGGTGAATCTTTATTGGCTGTTCATTTATTCCTTAGAAAGACGATTTACATGTATAAAGCTTAATTTGTACAATGCTTTTATCATGCTCTCATGTTGATCCTATATTAAAAAGTAATTGTGATTAAAAGCCGTGATACATCCAAAATAAGAACTATAGGTTTCATGGTACATTCCTGCTCAAACGTTAATATTTTTGAATTATACTATGGTATTCCTGATCTCCCTTTCCCTCAATATTCTTAGAGCTTAAGAAAAATATTTTGAAAGATGTAGGGAAATAACAAAAAGCTGATTTGAATTTCTGCAATAAAGGTAACTGGAAGAATTGAAGGATTGAGTAATAACATAGAATTTACCAATTCATTCACAAACAACATTATTGTTATCATTCTCATCATCACCATCATCATCACAGACATCATTATCATCACCATTATCATTTACACCATTATTTTTATCATCACCATAATTATCATCACTACATTTCCACCACCACCACCATCATCATCATCATTACCACCACCATTATCACCATCATCCCCATCATCATCATCACCATCATCATCATCACCATTATCACCATCATCATCCCCATCATCATCACCTTTATCATCATCATCATCATCATCATCACCATTATCACCATCACCATCATCCCCATCATCATCACAATCATCATCATCATCATCATTACCACTATCATTACCATCATCACCACCACCACCATTACTACCATCAACATCACCATCCTAGGGGGGGAAGCATCCTTCAAGATTTTCACAAACAAACCTTCAACGACTTCCACCGTAAGTCAATGGCTTACCTAGATAGGGTGCGTTCTTGACCGCCCATGCGTAGGCAAAGAAGCACTCTTCAAAAGCTCTAGGGAAGGGTTGTTCTGGAGCTAATGAGTAGTCTATGGAGACGATAGGTACACCCAAATCCTTGGCCCATGACCTTAGGTAAATCTGTTATGGAAGACAGGAAAGAATCATATCAAATTATGGTTCCATGAGATGTGATCTGCCGACAATTGCTCCGGCGACAATTACTCCAATGAAAAATCTGCACGTTAAGCAAAACTTAAAATCTAACCTCCAAAACTAATTAAACCAAACTTCACGTTATTCTGAAACATAAACTCTATTCCATCCTAACTCTAACCTGATGCCCCCTGAGATATTAAGAATGGAGAATATGTCGCAGGAGCAAATGACATGTTGCCCAAAGAAGAGAATCCAACAGAAGCAAGTACATCCCTCTTGGATATGCTGATTAAAGATAAACTCTGGTCTTGGTTACGACAGAAAAAGAAAAATGTTCAAAACCTACACAGAATTATACAAAAATATGTTAATGATGGCAGCCAAACAATTTTTTCAAGAAAATGCATCTAGAGAGTAATAAGCAAATGAAGGTCTGAAAAATTACTGCAAAAATTGCCCATCCATTTTTAGTGTGGTCGAACATGATGTTTTTATGTGTTAGCTACACCAGGAAAAGCTCATGGTAATGAAATTAATATTATTTCACGCAAGCCTGTATTACTTTATTTTTTTTGTTCTAAATAAGCATTCAGGTACACAAACACTTCAGGGCCCCTTCTTACAAAGAGTTACGATTGATCCCATCAAATCCATCGGCGTCATAATTTTTTCTACAAAAAATTTGCACAAAGTCCATTTTATTCAAAGAGAAGTGCAGTAAATTTTCAAGAAAACAATGACTGCATGAATATACATCATACATGTAGCTAGAAAATATTTTGAACAAACATGTATAATAGATGTTGACGTTGCTGGTCGTCCAAAGTTGCTATTAATCGGATTAATCATAACTCTTTGTAAGAGAGGGTCCAGGATAGCTTCCAACCATTTCCTATCAAATAAGATTTCTATACCTGATCTCAAACCTAGCTTCAAATGAGAATGGAACCCTTGAAACCAGTTGAATTCATATAAAAAGAAAAATCAAAGAAAGTGATCAATGAAAGCTTGTGGACGATTTAATGGATGATAAAGAACAAAAGAATGAGCATTTGAATGTTGAGATCACTATAAATGCTATGAAGATCCTCCTATTGGCAATGCGATCAAGATCTGTGGTGTCACACGCTACAACGTCCAATTACTATAGTACGTATAAGTTGTTAGTTCTGAATTTATGACTATTGGATGGTGGAATGATAGAGATGGAAATTAAAAGGCGAGAAAGAGAGACATGAAGGTATCTTTTGTGAAATATGGCGTCGTCAATGTCATGCTTTAATGGATGAGTCACAAGTCTATCATCTTTGTAGCTCCACCATCTGGCAGTCCTTTTAGCACTTAAGCACATTGTGAACCATGAGCTTCTACGCTATCTGTACCTCCGTTCAAACTGCAATGATCACAAGATTGTGGCTTTGGGGACAAAGTTACTTCTACAACCACAATTGATTTTGATGTTACCATGTACATGTAGGTTTTATAAGCAGAAAAGAATAGAATAGATCAAAATAGGATAGAATAGAATAGTATAGTATAATAATGGTTTATTAGCAATACATGATTGGCAGCCAGTGGCTGAAATATACATGTTTACAAAATATAAGAACATACAAAGATATTATACAAAGAGTAGATAGATTAAAAAAATAACACAAAGATTTTCATTATGACGGATCTAACTAAATAAAGGAGTTCTCTGAGTGTAAGTAAAATTATAAATCGCATTAAATCAAATAATGTACTGTATTGCATAAATAGGCAGGAAAGATGAATAATGAAATCAACTGGAAAAAAACAAAAGAAAAAATAATATTCAATAGGTCAACAAAAAGAAGTAAGAACATTGACCCCAATCACTGAACTAACAGGAGTTAAGTCCCTTCAGGTATATCATAATATCTGGAACATGGTAATTGAGGGAGTTCGCTTCAGGCAGATTTAAATGAACTGTATTACACTCAGTACATGCATAGGGTGTCTCCCTACAGACCCCATTACCGTACGGGACTTGGTGCATAGGGAATATATCTAGAGGCACGTTACGATATAGGACATTGATAATTGATGTGTCCCTCAATGGGAAATGATGCATTGTGTCATTAGGATGATCAAGGGTGTGTTTATGCTTCCATTGCGAGGACAGAATCAGCGATTTCAAACGTCGATTCAAAACGCCGATCGTAAACGTGGTTCTGGGAGTGCTGTTTATGCTTAACTTTTCAGAGCAAATCATGATCTCCAGCTGGCTTCGCATCGTAAAGCGAGGTCAAATTGGGCGCGCCTTTTTTCGAAAGTTTTTTTTTCCGATTGCTGCTATTACGTAGAGATAACATGGAGCAATATGACTGTATTTGCCCGCGGATTTTCATCTCAACGGAAGCATGTACCAAATGACATCATTTAAACACGTTTACGATCGCGGTTGTGTTTATGCTTCCCCAGAAAGCCTGATTCTGGTCAAACGACCTTTACAAACGCACCTTTTTGTGAGTTTACGATCAGCGTTTAAATGAAAGTAAGCATGGACGCAACCGTGTTTTGGACTAATCACGTTTGGAAACGCTGATTCTGGCCTGAAACGTGGAAGCATAAACACGGCCTAAATCAATAAAAAGGTGATTTGGGATACCTATATGTAGAGTAGAGTGTACAAGCATTATCTTTATTCTCCTGTGTAATTCAATGAGCATATTTTCAATCATCAAAATGCCATGGTAACCATGAGGCAAACAATGGTTTCTTTTTTAGCTGGGATATAATGTAAAACTAAACAATTTTTGACAACATTCACAACATGGTGAGATGAATGAAAGAGATCAAATTGCGACTCATTTTCCTGGGCCTCATTTCACAAAGAGCTTTGTTTGATTCGATTGATCATAAGTATGGAAAGCCAGTGATTCCAATATCTTAGAGAATCAGTGACCAAACTTGATACCAGCAAATTAAGAAAAATCATTATAATATTGCAGGGCTATCTATAAAAACCCATTACTACATAAGTATTCTTTTTAAAAATATACAGATATGTGGACATTAAGTAAAGCTCAATTTATATCATAATGGGTATCAAAAGTTAATATTAAAAAAAAATAGACCAACTGACCGTGATTCTCTCCTCTGTTATGCAAACATTTTTTTTATGCCGTTCTGCACAGGAATGCACTTATCTGTAGGCAATGATCATAATGGGTCTTGAGGCAAATCTAGCTCAAGTAGATAATTACCGTGTTTACACATTGACTCGGCTCGCGTGTTGAATCCGCGAGCCGGGTTGAAGACTGCGAAGAAGGAATCAGAGATCGCGTTCATACGTACATATGAAAAGGCGAGTTCAACACGGCTCGCGGATCTCGAACGGAAGAAGAATTATGACGTCGCAAATTAAAGGCGGGAAATTCACCGCCGGAATCGAATCTTGTCCGTGCGAACAACAACAATGCCAAAAGTGAAAGCGCGCGCAGTGACCTAGGTCAAGAGAGTTCGACACGGCTTTCTGTTTACACACGAAAAAATTGCGGGTTGCGGGTTGAAACCTTTGATTTTGTAGGATCGATAAAGCCGTGTTCGACACGGCTCGCGGATCACTCTGATCGCGTTTACACAGCATAAAATTGCCGTGTTGAGCACGGCTCTCGTGTTCAACCCCCGAGCCGAGTCAATGTGTAAACACGGTAAATGTGGAGCGTTGTGGCCCAGTGGATTAGTCTCCAGACTCTCGAGACAGAGGGTCGTGGGTTTGAATCCCAATGGCGTAATTTCCTTCAGAAAGAAATTGATCCACAATGTGCTGCACTCAACCCAGGTGAGGTAAATGGGTACCTGGCAGGAATGTATTCCTTGAAACGCAGCGCGCGTAACAGCTGCACTGCTAAAGCCAGGGTAATTATGCTTCATAAATAGTGTAGAGCGCTTAGAGACTTCTGACAAAGTAAGTATTAAGCACTATTTAAGCAGGTATAATTATTATAACTGCTTGTTCACCTAAATTGGACAACTTTAGAGAAGATGTTTGGTGTTTCTAATGATTCAGTTCACATGCAATGTATAAATTGTTTAGTCCTTTACCTGAAATTCTATATATATCGTTGCAGATTTCAAAAACGGTAAATTTCAACGCCTTTATGATTTTTATCAACTACAAAAAGAAACTTGAATATAAAATAGCAGAGAAAAGAAATCAATTGGGTATTCACTTTAGAAGATGGTCTTTTTCATTTGAAACTACAAGGCCTCAGACTCAGTCCTAATTCTTTGGTATTCTGTACCAGACATATTTTTATCAGTTAGTGTGCTTTTACCATCTACACATTTTACTCTTAAATTTGTGTGTTTTTATGTATTGTCAGTTTATTATTCATTAGTGCATAAGTTTTTTTCGTTATATCATTTATGTAGGCAGTTCTGTATACGCGTTGTGTTTGTATTAACTTGTAAAATATGTTAATAAATATTTAAAAAAAAAATGCTTGTTTGGCATGGCACATGAACCAGTTCTGTTTAGCTCCTGGTAGGCTTAAAATTCAGACCCCATTCCAGTTTCAAGAAATAGAGGACTTGTTCTTTCCAGCACAGGAATGCCAACTCCTCACCAACAAAACTCATTCCCCGAGTCCCGTATTACACAACAGTTTCACAATTGATTTCAACGATTGATTGTATACTGTAGTCGATGCAATCAATCGTTAAAAATATATTCTGTGATCATTGATAGCTTCGTGATATGGGCCCCATATTACTGTACGTTATTTTGAATAGCATAGATAAGGGCTGATATGGAGCTGGTTTTGTTGCTGTGGCTGTAGCATCGAGACTCCAACATGAGAAAGCGTGCCAAGAAAATGGAAGCTATAGGCAGAGCTGCACTATCCCGAGTTTGCTCACTCTCGAGATTTTAGCCTGATCGGCTCTCTTTGCAATTAATCTCGATATTCAAGAAACCCTGTCTCCACCATCGCAAGAAGAATGATTCCTGCTCGAGCGAGGCATCGATGCATTATGGTCTGACGCCGTGAATAGATAATCCTGAATGCACCTGCACCTACGAATAAGCGCGATAATTCGTAAGATAGCGCGCTATTTTGCAAATAATCCCAAGTTGACTTGGGATTGCAATCTTGAGATTAATCCTACGAACCAGCGCGATAAATGCGTCTCCATTGCAAATAATCTCGAGATTGGAACTTCAGATCGGGATAATTTGCCCGATCAGAAATAGCGCGCTACTTTGAAAACTCGGGATGGTGCAGACGGCCCTACAGTAAGGAGAAACTAGGACAACCAAAGCAGTTCACTCAAAAACTAGTTTTCTTACAGTCAAAACAAAAAGTGTACTGGTACATGTAATCCATACTACTATCCTGCCTATGGCATTTTAATCATTACACAATGATTCAACGGATGGGGAGAAGGAGAGAGGAGGACAAATAAATAGACAAAAAGAAATGTGATGGGGAGAAAGTTGAGATAGGACAGACAAAAGACAAAATACAAGTGAAAGGGAGAAAGGAGAGAAAGAACAAAAAAAGCCAAGTGATGGGGAGAAAGGACAAGCAATAAGACAACTAGCACATCAATGATGTGGAGCTCATCCGGCATCTCGCAATGAAATTTAAAACAATTTTAATTTCAACCCAGTTGACACTGTAGTGAATTATATTGGTGACATAAATTGAGGATATAAAATTAAAATCGATGAAGAAAGACATAGAACCATTTTTTGTGATCTATGAATAAATTTCATATAAATAAAGCATAAATAACTTTCTAGTCAAATTTTCTTAACTCTGTGTAGAACCTTGGTGAACCTCATGTAGCTCTCAGATGGAACAAAAATAATCAAAATAGATCAACAGAGAAAGTAGAGATAGGAGGGAAAACAAAAAGACAAGTGATGCAGTGAAAGGAGCGAGAAAGAACAAATGAATAGACAAGAAGTCAAGTGATGGGGAAGAAAGGAGAGTGGACAAAACAAAAAGTGCTGGGGAGAAAGGAGGACAACAAAAAGACAAAAAGACAAGTAATGTGGAGAAAGGACAGACAAAAGAACAAGAAGGAGAGAAAGAGTGTCAAAGACAGATACATTGGTAAAAAAAAAAACCACAACAAAAAACCCCTTAATTTATCTAGGAAGTAATTCCACCCCCTGTGCAGGTATCTTGCCCCCCCCCCCTCCCCTATGAAAAATACCCCGTCATCATTTCATTGCTTCAGACCACCCCCCCAAAAAAAAGGTGTTAGTAATAGTGTAAGACTAAAGGTGTGAACACTAATACCTTTCTATTCCTAAAAAGATGTGTTTCATTAAAATCTTGTTTTAATATCAAGATGAACTCGAAATGACTTTCTACTGATGGTAATTAAGATAAAGTCTCATAAAGGAATATTTCTCTCATGAAGACCAATCTTGGCAACCTTATAAAATGGGGTTAAATATTCCTTGTGCTAGACGAAAAGGAAGATGGGTGTAAATGGACCACTCAAAAACAGGAGAGGTCATTCGGATGCTCAAAACCCAACGCATCACTTACAAGAAGTTGATTATTAGAGGACTGAAATGAAGACTGATGTAAATGCACCACTCAAAAACATGATAAGTCATTTGGATGCAAAAAAACCCGTGTATCACTAACAAGAAGTTGATGAAGAGAACAGAAATGAAGATTGGTGTAAATGCACCACTCAAAAATATGAGAGGTCATTCGGAGGCCAAAAACACATGCATCACCTACAAGAAGTTGATGAAGAGGACTGAAATAAAAAATTGGTGTAAATGCACCACTTAGAAGCATTAGAGGTTAATTGGATGCCCAAAAACGCATGCATCACTTATAAAAAGTTGATGAAGAGGACTGAAATAAAAATTGGTGTAAATGCAACACTTAGAAGCATGAGAGGTCATTCGGACCCCTAAAAACGAATGCATCTCTTACGATAAGGTGATGAAGAAGAGTGAAAGGAAGATGGGTGTGAATGCGCCACTTAGAAGCATGAGAGCTGCATGAGAGATGCACAAAACACACGCATCACTTACAACGAGGCGACGGATAGGGAGGAAATGAAGACAGATCATGAGATGGCATCGAGACGAGAAGATATCTTAATTTCCTTTTAAAACCTGGGTCATCAAGACGGCATTCAGGCATTGTAGATCACCCACTTTCATCCATTAAACATAGCCCAGGAGCAGGTAGGGGTGTGTAAGTACCTATCAGAGGGGTGTTTCGCACAAAGTTAAGTATGACTTAAAGTCAGGCTTATAAAGCCCAGCGCACAGACTATGCGCCTTGTTGCAATCAGAATTTCAAGGAAATTGTAATAACATTTTATATGAACATACCAACCAATAAAATATTAGCGATCTGAGATCAGAATAGTTGTAGGACTACTGAAATCGAATTCATTCTAGTTTGAGCCTCCCTTAAGGAATAAAAGCAAATTCAATTCTGAATCGTAATGACGTCATCATCGGCTGCAACTAGAAGCCGATTTTGAATTTACTCCAACCACAGGGCTTGTCGCGAAGTAAAATTATGATTTTATTATTCCTAACATTATGCCAAACTTAAAATATAATATAATAATTTTCACATTTGATGCAAAATGCAATGTAGCAAAAAATAACATCGTATCAGGGCCCCATCTTACAAAGAGTTGCGATTGGTCCAATCAACGTTCTCGCTACCACGCGTCACGGTTGTCGGGCGCCGACAACCCTGAAAATTTTCAGGGGAAATCCGACAACCGTGAACTTCCCCGACAACCGTGGCCGACAACTGTAAAACAGGCCTAGATCTACAAAAAAAAACTGAATATATTTAATAACACAATCTGCTTTTCAGATCCTAAAATAAACTTGACGATTATTTCGTCCAAGATTTCTTCCCGGGATTTCTTTGACTCACTATACGATACGACCTCGACTCGAGGCCCAATCTCTTTTGTGGGAAGCGCGAAGATGTTTACCTCGCATTTGCGTATCGCATTGCTCACATTATTTACCGGTACGTCTTTAAAATGGTAGTAAATACGCTCAAAAATAAAGTGAGTTGAGAGGGGTACCGTAGGTTACTGGGTTGGGCAATGTAATTATCAGATTATTAGGAATTTCATTTGATATTATCCGCGGATGTATTCACTTATTTTGTCAAAAATAAAGTGTCAAAAATAATATCAAAATTCGATCGGATTTTAATTTCATCTCGTCCAAGCCTTTGCTACATCGGGGCTACATCGACTACGGTACATGAATTCATTGAATGCTTTTCTGATGACACTCCCTAGATCGAGCGAATTGAGAAAATTAATCAAAGATCACGTTGATAATGACAAAGCCAAAGGAATGGATTGACATAATGTCCAACTCATTTACTTACAGCATAATGATTTATTCACATTTATATTCCGATTTTACTCCATAATTTCCAAAGTCTTGATCTCTACATCGATTTTTTTCAAAGTGTTGATTAATTTCGCGACGGTGTGTACCAAGTTCTGTATCACTGCACTAGCGCTCGCAACGACCACATTCAGGAAAAAAAAATCGCACATGGCATATCAAAATCCTTGATCTGGGGATCCGAGTCTTCCAGAATTAGATGGGATCCAAAACTAACTCAGTTTGAATGTTTTTTTTTCAGATATTCATTGAATCTGTTACAATTTTCATAAGCAATGTTCTTTATTAATATCATTCACATCATTACAACTCATCTTTTTAATGTGACTTATACGTACATACAGTGTATTTTCATTTGTATTGAGCGTGATCGGTTCATCATGGACGGACATTTGATAGATTTTGAAAGTTTTGAAGGCTTGTAACAAATTAGGAATAAGATGAACAAGGTTCCTTTGTGTTTTGTAGTGAAGGGTAGGACATAGTATGCTGAATGATGAAAAAAGTTTGTTGCCATGGTTACCTACAAACATAGGTATCCACTAAATGTGCCATATCACGGACGGACATGATAGAAATGTGGTTTTTAGAATTTTTGTACATTTTTATTGTTTCTATCTAAACAGCTTAACATGGACCAATAATTGTTAAGGCAACTAACACTCGGGTATGTTAGCTTCTATGTTCAGCAAATTGAATTCTTAACCAATATCAAAGTTCTGAGAGAATTGCAAATATTTTCCATCACGGACGGACATCCCGGACGGACATCACGGACGGACACAATCAAAATTCATTGGAAGTACCCTGTAAGAAGTTCTTAATACTTTCTTGGGGGAACAAATGCTATTGTATTGATGATTTGTACATATCTTAATATTATCAAACATTATTAGTTGCACAATCGAGTTGCTGCAACTTCAATCAAGTTGCTGCAACTTGATTTAAGATGTATAGCAACTTGTTTTCTATGCTAGACGCACAGTATAATCTAGACATATGATTGCTCTAAACACAGTTCTTGTCAAAATAAGATTTTTTTTTTAAATTGTAGAATACTAGGTTCCAAATCAACAGCTAATTGATCAATGATCATGTTGATACAAGTATTTTTATGATCTTGATGATTTTTAGGCATTAATTTTCCAAGAGCAAAGAGGGGTTTTTTTAAGGTCAAAAATCTCAATTGAAAAGATCAACAGGTCGCTGATCCTTATGCTTGTTTGTTGGATCAACACTTGTCGGGGCTCTCTTTAAATCCATCTTTTGCACATATCAAAGTTGAGACACCCCATAATATCAACAGCCCTCATGTATTTAGGCACTGACCGAATCCAAAATTGAAATTGATATACCAATCCAAAGCTTATTAAAACTTTTAAACACTGCAGTGCAAGCTTTATGCATTTTCACAGTTTACCAGATATTAAGCGATTTGCTTAAAATTAGCTCCATAATGGACTTCAAAAAAGGTATTCATGTAATTTTCACAAGCCTCAAGACTGTGATGTCATGTTCTATTAGAAGCATCGTGAATCCATAGGTTTGAACATGGAAAAATTGATTTTTCTGCTAATATCAGATTATGCATTGCATTCTACTTTCTTCTCCATCACTTTCTGCAAGCTTGAATTGATGAAATCTACAGCTTTGGACTTGTTCTTGCCATATTTTATTACCTGCTTTTTTGGCGTATACATGTACATGTACATGCAGCTTTCCAACCCTATCTGCATTCCAATAATTTGTAAAAATTTTCCTGACAAAAATATAGCCCCAATAACGGCCAAACAAAGATATCACAATAAAATGTGACGAGTTGTAGGTAGTTACTCCATTTGAGTTCTGAATAATTCTCAGAGCCACTTCTCACTGCAATTAGAAGCTAAAATTAAATTCATAATCTGCTCAGCAAAGTTTCTCATTTGCATATATGAATCTTTCCACAAGTATTTCACTTGTCCGTCTGGGATGAAATTAATGTCCGTCCGTGATCATTTTTGATTGATATATTGTATGCATAAAATGTATGGATTTTAGCTATGTTCAAATAAAATGATATACAGTGTCCAGTGAAATACTTCTACACAATTTTATTTCTGTTTCTATTCTGATAAAGAATAAAAAGCTGAATCCATAGACATTATCCTAATAAAAATGATCCCGGACGGACATTAATTTCATCACGGACGGACAGAAATGTTGATATCTACAAGGAAAGTTTACTTCCCATATTTTCTTCCTATTAATTTATGTTTGATGATAGATTAATGTTCAGAGTGCAAGACCACTGAAAAAAATTGGAGTAACTTTGAAAACAATAAAACTAGAGTGAATTGAATTTGAGTGAATTAATTTTGTCCGTCCGTGATGAAATTAATGTCCGTCCGTGATCATTTTTGATTGAGTTTATGATATGGAAAAAATGTATGGATTTCAGCTATGTTCAAATAAAATGATGTACAGTGTTTAGAGAGATACCTCTACACCTTTTTATTTTTTATTTCTATTCTGATAAAGAATAAAAAAACTTTTCATCTTTTTTTCCATCACGGACGGAAATTTCAAAATGGAAATGTTAACACCTACCAAAAAAAATTACTTCCCAATATTTTTTTTCTACTATATTATGTCTGATGATAGAGTAATGTTCAGAGTGCAAGCACATCCAAACCAAATTAGAGTAACTTTAAAAACAATAAAACTAGAGTGAATTTAATTTGAGTAGAAATGTCCGTCCGTGATGAGAGGTAACAGCACCCCCATGAATAAAATGGACTATTCCGGTACTTTCGGAATCATCAATCTTCATGAAACTAAGTTTTTTGAAACCTGAGATATCAAAGATTATTTTAAAAACAAATTTGATAGAAGTACCTAAAAAAAAAAATTTTCACCTCAATGCGAACCCTTAACCGATCATGCTCTATTGTTCTTTATTGCTCATGGCCTGCCAATTGAATAATGAGCGCACCTGTCACGGTCCTGAGAAATGTTTTTAATCATCACAGTGAATGCTTTATGAATTTTGCTTAACAACTACGTTTTAAAATAAAATATTATTTGAAATTGATTTGTGTGAAGGAGAAAGAAAAAAATAAAGGAGGGGGGGGGGTGGTCGTGGGCAAATGATGGGATGTTTGTGACTTTATGGAGGGGATTGGCGAAAAGAAGTCAATGTTCGGAGCGAATGAAATTAATATTCATTTATGGATGTGTCTACTGTGATTGATCATTGTGGCTGCATAATCTTTATGGCGATTGAAAAATCCACCTTGGGTCGGGAGGGGTACGTGATTCAATAGATTTCGATAGAAGTACACAGGGGGATTGACAATTCATTCACGAATTGTGTGAACGTTTTAGAGGATATGTATTTCGTTGTTTACGCCCACAATGAGTTGCTGGTATAATTTGAATATCGTTGGATGAATTTTTCAATTTCACTGATGTTATATTTTCTATCGGAATTGTGCTTTTATACAGTTAGCTTTACAACGTCGTTAGCCTGATTACTGCGAGTGGATGATATTCATGAAATGAGTTAACGAGACGCGCCAAAGCCGATGGCACGTGATCTGATTAGTATTCATTATCTTGGGCTTGAGCCAATCATTGTGCTTGAACGGACTTTCCCGATTTCCCACCCTGGAATGTTTGCCACGTGTGTGACCTTTTAACCTGTTGTTTGAGCGCGAATCAGCTGATTTCGTGACCTCAAATATTCTTCATGTTGTTTACGCTGGATGAGTGCTATACTACGATTAAGAAAATATTTTTACTTTTAATAAACTGTTAAAACGTGAATTTTTGTAAATTTAAAACTACTCACCTAAAGTGATATTTTGATGCAATTTATTGAATCACGTACCTCGATCTTCCCACTCATCATGCAAGAAAATATTTTTTAAATTTAAATGTAAAGAAAGATTATTCAGCCATCATCATCAGTAGAATTCTAAAAAAAATATATTCGCTTCGAATATTGACTTCTTCACCAATCCCACACACACGATCTCCATATCCCCTTGTCATTGTCCACGCCACGACCCCTCCCCTATCGCTCTTTCCCGTCTACAACCCCCCCCCCCCTCTTCCTCTCTCTTTTTTATTTGTACGCTGTATTTGTAGGCCTACATAGTGTATTACCTAAAAATATTTTTCCTATCAATTAACCTATACTTTCAAAACATTATAAATCGCAATTAATAACAAAATCGTAATATTAAAGTTTTATGAATGACTAAAATAATTCTCACGCTCGTGATGAGCACATTCATTATTTTATAGGTGAGTAACGAACAAACACAGCAATAATTGACAGTGATAAAAGAATCTTGATAACAGAGTATAAGTGTAAACATCATCAACAGAAATCTTATGAGAGTTAGTTTCAGAGAGTATCTGAATAAACAAAACAAAAATTCATGCAAATTATATAAGTTAATTGGGGACCCCTTCTCATGAATACCGATGTCCATTACTTGGACTTCCGAGGCTTCCAAACAAAGTCGGAACAATCCTTGGATTTCGTAAGGGCGTGACACGGCGCAAGCTCAAAGGGCTACGCATGCGGTCCGTAGATGTAGTCGGTCATTGACATAAGCAACACGCATTCACAAAATTAATCGCACTTTTACAAGGATGTAGCGGTCTAAACATTGAAATAATGGACTTAATTTATCGATGCCATCAATGTGCATAAATTAATGAACTGTAAGTATAAAATGAGATCGACATTTCCTTTCACCTTTTTAAGTTATAGATCTAAGTAATTGCCTTTCTGCTTCAATCGCAATTCGCGCAACCGTGTGGCCGGAAAAGCATTAAACAGACATAAAATGTGGTGCATTTAGCAGCAATCTAAGCTCGTCGATATTGATATTTTCGATAGCTACCGCGCTTCGCGAAGGAGGGGGGACACCCCCCTCCCGAACCCTCCCCCCGTGCGTGCTTCGCACGCACCGAGGCCGCTGCGCGGCTTGCGTCGCTTCGCGCCGACAACCGTCAGAGTGGACCTGGCGAGAACGTTGGGTCCAATCAATCGTAACTCTATGGAAATCCATCAGTGTCATAATTTTACCTACAGGAAATTTGTACGATGTCTTCTCTAATAATAATAATAGTAATATGCAACATTTTTTTTTTTTGACTTGCGTTTAATCGCAACTCTTTCTGCAACAGACCCCAGATGAATGATAATTCTCTATAGTGTTCATCGTCCGAGATTGATCTCCCCAATGCAGTGATGCACTATAATACAAACCTGGGAATTTAAGTGAGATTTTCAATCTCACTCAGACATTTGTGAAACAACCCCCCCCCCCTATAAAATCTAAGTCACAGTGTCTGAAATATTAGACTAGGCTGGTGGTGTACCACAAGGCTCTTCTTTGACAGTGGGATTGATGATTTTCTCTCAATGCATAAACTTGTAATTGATACCTGCCAAAATAACACAGAAATAAAAAAATGTTTTCATCTCTTTTTCAGATGTGTTCAGGTATTTATTCACAACTACTTGATCAGATACACTATAATTTCAATATCGTCATTGTCATTCACTGTGCCTTATGAAAGGAAAAAAAAATGAATTCAGGATTTTCATTTTTGATAATAGTTCATGTAGTAGCCATTAGTGGTGATAAATCTCCTGCAATTTCCTGCCCCCATTGTAACTGACTTAATCTTGATCTGAAAATCATAAAAGGCTTTCCCTTTAAAATTCAAAATAAAGTCAGTAAAAAAAAATCTGCCTTCGAGCAAAGCACAGAGAAGACCGGAAAGAGTGTTGCTGTCATCATGATGTTGTGATGCTTGTAACGGCCCCAGAGGATGAAATGTTTTCAAGTATCGGCAGAGGAAAATTTGGAATAAACAAACCCATTCGGGAGAGAAAGAAATATGTCGTTGTAACTATCAAGTTAAATCTCATGTGGAAAGGGAGGCAGAGGCAGGTGAAGCTGTTAAGGTTTGAAAATAACACCAATAATTTATTTCTAAAAATAACACAGCAAGTAACAATTACACCAATGGGTGAATTAAACAATGGCGTACAATGATTAGTGTAGTCATCTGTGTACCGTGGATGTAAATTTTTAACACCAATCAGGGGTCAGTGATCACAAATAAAAAGCGGAAGAGTGTTGGACAAAAGCTCAAACTGAAAGAGCTCCCACTATTTTGTACAGAGAAAAGTTAAAATGAGCTGAAATTCAGCTGAAAATCGAAAGAAAAACTAGCTGAAATAAGAATAAGACAGAACTCTCACAACCCTGACCACTTCTGGTTTCCAGGCCCCCATCTTACAAAGAGCTATGATTGATCGGATCATCCCATAAGTATATGGAAATCCATCAATGTCAGAACTTTTTCTCAAGAAAATTTGCACAATGTCTTTTGTCAACAAAGAGAAGCACACTGAATATTCAAGAAAACAATGAATGTATGAATGAATACACAGTATGTAAATCATAACAAGAAAATATATTGAACATGCTTTTTATATGTTGATGCTGCTGGCTTTCCATACTTACATGGGCGGAAATCCCAGGGGGGACGTGTCCCCCTACTAAAAATAGTAGGGGGACACAATATCAAATGTCCCCTCTACTATTTTGGGTCTTTGTTGATGCTAAGATATATATCACTCAAAATGTGAATAAAACGTGTGTTTTCGGATGAGATTACTCCATTTTTTTTTCTTGTCAAATTTTCCAGACCCTTGTCCCCCCTACCTTTTGGGAGAGATTTCCGCCCCTGCATACTTATTGCTGATAGGTTAATAGTAAATGGTGGTGACATTTTATCTGAGTGCTATAAAGAAAGCATAAAGGCTCGTTAGCAAATAACCAGAGGACCGACAGCTTAAGGTCCTCTCTGAGGGATCTGGTCATGAGGATCAATGCCTTACCACAGAGCACTGGCGCACCAAGGGGGAATCTAACAAGGGTGACCAAATTCGGACACCCCGCTCTACTGACAGAGCTGTCCCGCCTCAAACTGGATCAATTGCAGCTCTTTGTAAAACTAGGCCCAGATGGGCATATCATAGTGACCAGCCAAACTCTGGATGTCATTTAAATCCAAAAGGTTTATTTCTTAAATCTCAAACAATGCCAATCAAATCTTGCAAGATTAAAGTTAAGTCCCAATTCAATATTCGGCTGGTCACTCATCAACCACAGCCAAGCAGGATGATGCAGATAGTATCCCAGGAGGAGGAGGGCTCTTAAGTACGTCTGACAGAGTGTTGTTAAGTGCTTTAAGAGGCTTGATACATGATACTAGTTTAAGAGGATGATAGGACCGGAATAGCTCCAGGCTCAAGGGGTAGGTTAACCCTTACCATGCCATTGTTACAAGCAGCTTGTGGTTCTATTCTGTGCATGATCGTCAGAAGGTCATGGTGAAGATCTTGAGGATGGCGATGATGATGATAATAGTGGTGGTGATGATGATGGTGGTGATGATGATGGTGGTGATGATGATGGTGATGATGATGGTGATGATGATGATGTTGGTGATGATGATGATGATTATCATAGTGATGATGATCATTATGATGGTGATGATGGTAATGATGATGATGATGATGATGATGATGGTGATGATGATTATTATAATGATGATGACCATTATGATGGTGATGAAAATGATGATTATGAGAAATTCTGAACATCTGCAGATCAATCCTTTGCAGTTAACTATTTTTTTTACTATAATATTCTTTCTAAATACTGGAAATGTACTTGAAAATCTTTCTTATAATATTAAGGTAGTGGGATGCAGAATTAGGATAGAAATTAGATGGTTTAAAATTTAATCAGCGTGTAGGAGTATAACAGATTAAAACCAAGATGGCAACTTCAGATATTGACATAAATGGATCAATAACAAGATCTGGTTTAATTTTTGTGGGATTTGAAGTCGATAAAAATAGAAGCAAACTTGAAGGCTTTCTTGGTTTCCATGCGGGGGTTTGATAATTACTCCTGTGCTCTGCCTTTGGACAAAATAAACGATTCCCAGCTTTTTGTTTAACTTTTTTTAATGGTCAGACATTTAAGAGTGAATATTTGTTCCTGTGTAAAAAGAGTAAATCCAACTGCATTTTTCTAAATTTTAAAAAGAAAATGAGATATCTAATAATCAAGGTCACCGCATACCTTACGACTAGCCAAAGTTGACAACCTTCCTCTTCTCCCCTTCAGAACCCCTCCCTTTTAAAGTGAAGGGGGAAGGAAAAAAAACCTTTCCCAGATGATCCTATAAAAAAATAAAACAACTTGTCAATGATTCAATATAAATTCAATAGAATGCAATCTTAGCTGATAATTGAAAACAGAGAAATCTTCCCAGGCATGTTGAATCTTGAAATCAAACAGGCAGGGGGGGGGTTCATTTCTGTAAACATTTAGTGAAACTTTTATCAAACAGGAAGAAGGATTTAGGGGCTATATAATCAGACTATCCTAGAATGAAATTTAAACTGTTAATAACACAATTCTGTCATTCCCATAAAACCTATTACTTCAAATATGAAAAAATTTGAGGGCAGCTTAGAAAAGGCTGTATTTTCAAAAATATAGCAATGGTGGCAGTCTCATATTGTCTGAAAACAGAGCTCCTGATACCTGTGAAGAACTCGCTTGAGGCCAAAGGAGGATGCTACACTGTAAAAACTGTGGTGTTAAAACTGACACCAGTTGGTGTTAATAGAGGACCACACCCTGAGGTGTTAAAATAACACCCTAGAGATTGAACATAACACCAAAGAGTGTAAATGTAACAACCATAGGTGTTGTAATAACACCTATAGGTGTAAAACTAACACAACCAATTTAACACTGGTGTAAAATAACTGGTGTGGTCCTCTATGTACACCGGTTAACACCACAGTTTTTGCTGTGTACCCATGTTTATATCTCTAAAGTCTAGCTTATTCTGAGATGTCATCAAAATATTTAGATTTTGAGATACAAGGTTGCACAGCCCAGCCACGATAGGCTTTATAAAGGGATCATCCAGTTAGTTTGAATTGGCAAAAGCTGGCAATGGTTCTAATGGTAATATACAAGTATATTTGACATTCACTTTGAGTTTCAGGTACTTGTCCTGTCATTGGTGGAATGGCAAGTGGATTACAAACAAGGATTATAGAACTTCAAGATTTCTTGACATTTCTTTCTGCTTGTCTTCATTTTCAGCCACATCATGATGTCCTCTTATCAACCCTCACGCTCTTCCTTAAGGCCGACCCCCCCCCTTCCCTCTCTCTCCCCCCTCTCTTTTCCCTCACAATATATATCTTAAACCATTGTAGACTTAAATGATTCTGTGTACTGTTGTGAACAATACACAATGGCCCGTACTAAGCACTTTTAGAAATACACGTCGACATAGAGGACTGGTACGAGATGACGTCCTTTTTTGGCCTGCCATATGCCTCAGGTCCTCACACACGTCCACTATCAAAATTGGTTCTCCTAAATCATAGACGACATGCACGTGAGTGACGTCATTTTAACCGTTCAAGTCCAGCATGAAGATCAACCTTTCCCTTTTAAAGTTTTCAGTGATTTTTCACAAAATTAATGTAAGTTGTACGATGCATCATGTTTATCATATTTGAAATTGCTTTATGATCTCCAAAATATACATTGATATATATCCTAACTCTTGTATCAAAAGGAATCATGGCAAGTGAAAGGGCACATGTGCACAAGTTGCACGTTCGCATCACTCGAGCGGGTCGCCAGGCGATGGTGCGCCAGATCTTCCGGGTCCGGCAGCGTGTCATGACCCGCTGGTTATCGCGCTGTTTCATGTGGACGTACGTACACGTACAAGTCGAGTGAAATGAAGGGCACGTTCACTGCTCCTAAAACTCTATTCTGAATTCCAGTTTGACTTAGACCATGGTCTAACTCTGTGCTAAAATTACGGGAAGGCAAACGTTTCAAAATTTTGTTTACAGTGAATGCTTCTCATGTTTACTGTGCTCTTTAGTAATTCTTCAATGGTGAAGACAACTGTCATTGTCATACTTATCTTGTGAAGCAGTTGTTTTGGGAGTCAAATGAGCTGATACATTGAACCTCTACTGTTAGAGATCTATGTAACAACTGGCTTTCTATAGTTAAACCACAACTTAAAACCAAAGTTTAAAATAAACCCGACTTCATAATACAGTTCTTTGAGAACGTTATCTGATTTGACACTCTTTGTAAACTATCTGGGTTGCATTTTGTATTCATATCTCAATGCAAGTCGACAACCAAGATCAGTCAATTTCATTCCTATTATTCATTAATCAATTTTTGCACTTATATTTTGTGGGATGGAGATGTGTTAACTAGAGGCCTAATATAAATCTAAACCATTTCTATACTCTATTCTATTCTATTATGTTGCAGGATAAAATCTGGAACATTTTAATGGATTTAAAGCTTAAGGGGGAGGACTCCTGGCTAAAGTAATCCCAATAAATTGATAAGTTGATGGCATCTAGGATACATGCAGGCACATGAGATCCCTGGCCTGTTTGAAGAACTGTAGAAAACCAGTTTACACCACTTTCAACCAGTAAGAACCAGTACGAACCAGTAAACCCAAATCTACTATCTACTGAAGATGTGAATATACCAGAGGATGTTATAATGAAGCAGTAATCAACATTTTCCCCTGATATTCACTAAAAATCTATTAAATATTTTGAAGGTTTCTGACTAGTTTTTGCTTTATAAAGGTAAAAGGTTGTTGTTGCAGCAAACAATTATTTCTGGAGAAAGTCTTTCAAACCAATGTTAATTGTCAAAATATTATCATACATCTAGATCTTGTACATTAATGTAAACTTATCTTTGTACAAATCATGAAATCTTAGCTCAAATTGATGATTCTGATGATCACTCACACAGGAAAGCATAATGTGGGACAGTGTATAAATATTGCTTTGAAAAATATTTGACATTTGATGGAATTCCATGCTTATCTTTTCTCATTTCTCAGTAATTACGCATTTACTTCCTGAGCTATTTAGCACATATATTTTTCATCTACATACAAACACTTTGAGGGTAATTTTATTGGATTCTATAGACTCATTTTGAGATCGTTACCACTACTAGTATTCATCTTTGAATTTGAGTGAGTCCATGACAATTAACAGTGGTTCAAATAAAACCCCATGAAATTTGATATATTTCTGGTACCTGTGTGCCCGCCTAAAAAACAATCAAGCAAGGGTTCCTGGGAAGCGTTTCATCAACATTTTTGTCTGACAAGTTGTCAGATCTGACAAATTTCCTTGATTTTCATTGGCCGAGAGAACTGGTACTGCAGAAACTGTCAGATAAGACAAGACTCGTCAGCTAAAATGACCAACAAGTCCTTTCATGAAACACTTTATCGCAGAATTCAGAAAATCGACAGCCATGCTGGTGTTACTCTATATATGGAGTGAAGTGCTGTGGCATAAACCCCGACACCTGGGAAGAATTAGCAGAGGACCGTTCGGCCGAAGGCACCATGGTTAGGGCTAGTGTGTCGGGCAACGAGTCAAGAAATGTGGACAGGCAAGTACAAAAACGCCAGCATCCTTAAGACAAAACAAGCACCATTGTTGCACCTGCCCCACTGTCGCCTTTTGCTTGCCCACATTGCAACAGACTTTTTCTGGCGAAGATTGGTTTATTCAGCCAACTTCGAACCCACAGGAATTGTTGAAGTTGTGGTCATCTTCGCTAGCGAAGGATGAACATCATCATTATCATGAGACATGTACAACTGATATTTAATTAAGGTACAACTGCATACATGTACTTCCACATAATCGCCACAAACTAAGGCGCGAATAGGACTATATGTAATACATACCTCGTGTGATTTTGAAGTATGTGCTACGAAGCCACCTCCATGTATGTGAATTAGAAGACCCTTTGACATTGGACTGGGTGGCTTCTCTATTTTCTGTTTTGTTTTCTTGGAGTTCTTCCCCATCTGTTGGAATGCCATCTCTTCAGCTTCATTCAACCAACCCTGGAGAGAGACAAATAGAGAGAGGAAGAAGAGGGAGCGAGTGAGAGACAGATGGAGAGGTAAAAGAATTAGAGCACAGAGAGAAAAAAATAGATATAGAAAGATAAGTGTGGGAGGGAATGAGATGTAAAGATAGAAAAAGAGAAAGGGATGGAGAGAAATGGGAGAAAATAAATGAAACCAGGAAAAGAAAGGAGAGAGAGCGGAGACATAGAGAAGAGATATAGAAAGACAGGTGGGGAAGCGAATGAGCGATGTAAAAAGAGATAGAGAAAGGGAAGGAGAGAAATGGGAGAAAATAAATGAAACCAGGAAAAGAAAGGAGAGAGAGCGGAGACATAGAGAAGAGATATAGAAAGACAGGTGGGGAAGTGAATGAGCGATGTAAAAAGAGATAGAGAAAGGGAAGGAGAGAAATGGGGGAAAATAAACAAACAAAAAACAGAAAAGGAAAAGACACAAAGAGGATGAAGAGAGAGTAAGAGAGAAGGGAGATATAGAAAGAGAGGGGGAGTAAATAAAGAAAGGGAATGATAGAAGACAAATGGGAATAATAAAAAGAAGACGGGGAAAATAAGGAAATGAGAAAGGGAGCGCAGAAAAGGAATAAAAGTAAGGCAGGGGAAAAGAGATAGGATGTGATAGAAAGAGACAGGATGTGAAAGAGAGAGCAAGAGAAATTTAACATTGCACAAAATTAACATACAATGATAAATCGTAGCTGACTAGCTGGAATATAAACCTTTGATATGTAGAATAGAGCAATGTAATAATTGCCTCAAAAGAACACATTTTACAAAGATATTAAATTATCTAGAGTAATGCCAATAGTGAATACAATATACATGTAGGTTTTTTTTTTTTGGGGGGGGGTCAATATCTCATTGCCTATTCTATTAAAGGTCAGTCAATATCATTACAAAAAAAACACAGTTTCCTAGCTTCACTATTAAAACATAAAAGAAGATGAATGTAATGAAAAGAAATTCTTTCACTATAGGAATTAAGGACACCCACACGTCTGATATGCCTATCCCCTCCAATGGTAGACATAAAAACAGACATTGGCTTTTATGGCTTGATTTTGATTGATTGGGCATCCTTTTCAAAGCCAAGTAGAAAGTACCTTTTAAAACCTCCCCCCCCCCCGTCTTACAAAGAGTTACGATTGATCCAATCAATCGTAACTCTATGGAAATCCAGTGGTGTCATAATATTTTTCTACAGGAAATTTGCACAACGTACTTGGTAAACAAAGAGAAGCACAGTGAATTTTCAAGAAATCAATGAATGCATGAATATAAATCAGAGTTAGAAAATATGTTGAACAAACATGCATATAATAGATATTGACGTTGCTGGCCGTCCATAGTTATGATTGATCAGATCAATCGCAACTCTTTGCAAGACAGGCCCCAGACCTGCTCAGATGACTTTATATAGAGTTAATAATTGGATAATTTCTTTGCTTCAGGCTCTCTACTCAGTGTGATGTTATTGTTTGGGCATCACCTGTGCCCAAAGGGCGCTCAAGGTCTATCTGACCATCGCATCTCTCCCAATCTATAACATGCACCTTAAAATAATATATTGTGCAAAAAGTAATATGGGTATTAATATTGAGGACTGTAAATTCCACTCATAAAGAACTACAGAGCCTCTGGTGGTGATTTATACATTCATGGAGGTTTCATGATTTATATCATAGATTCAATCAAAAAGATATGTAAAGAATATAACAATTTCAATAGTTGGTAGCACATATACTTTTATGTTTATTCAATATTTTATTTCTATTTTATTTCTATCATTATCATCATCATCATCAATATTATAATCCCCCTCCTCATCATCATTATCATCCATCATCCTCACCATCATCATCATCATCATCACCATCATCATCACCATCATCATCATCATCGTCATCATCATCACCATCATCATCATCATCATCATCGTCATCACCAACATCATTTCATATTATTATGACTTTGTTTTGTTAGGAAGGGGAGGAGAAGGAGATTCTTTTTCCACTGATAAGCCATTCTCATTTGTTATATTTACACATGTAGATCAACTTCATCTTTCACATTTCATGGATTTAAACTATTATCAATACACAAATATAATGTTCCCTTGCATCTCCACTTTACACAAATAAAATAGATAGCCATAATTTAATGAAGAGCTTTCTACTCTGTCATGCTTTCTGAAAAAAAGAATGAGCACTTCTTATTAACTTCTTAAATAAAGCTGTTATTTTTCCCCATCATGGTCAATATCGTCCTAGAAATGTGCTCTCTCTGTGTCTCTCTCACGGTGTACATAACTTCAATCCAACAGACAATCCAGTGCTCTGACGCTCATTTAGCACGTACACCGAGACTGTTATTGTTAGCGGTTACCATGGCGACAAGTCAGCAATAAATTACGGAAAGAGCCAGCCAAGCATGCACACGCCGAGTCTCATTTGCCTAATTGAAATAAAGCGTGTGGCATCTTACGCATAGACATCTAGGATTGATGCGTTTCGATTTCCAAGTTTGATGCTACTTTTCCGGTGCCTGTATTTCATCAACTTCAGTGGCTTCAGTAGGTGTATTGTTGAAAGTATTTAAAACTGATTCTATAATTATTGAGGAAATGCAGGCAAATGGTGAAAATAATGGAAGATTTACCATCAAGTGGAAACAGATTGAGGAGAAACGTGTCCATGAGAAGTGCATTTAGTAGACAGAGGACTTATTCTTTGGTGGATACAGGGTTTGTAAATAAAGGGGGCGCGCACAGAGTGAATGTGGAAAAAAAAATAGAGCTGGCAAATGACAATTTTCCAATATCTTAGCTAAAATTAAAGTATAGAGGGGACGCGCATCGTTTGCGCTCCCCCCCTGGATCTGATGCTGTCTGGTAATACTCAATACATCAGAAAATGGAGATCAATATTCCGGCTCTGTTTTGCAATAATGAGAATAGAACACGATTACACTTCAAAAAAATATATAGTCTCTCAATCATTATGATATGAAGAGGAGGCTATAAACTGTTTAAAAAAATATAATTGTAAATTCTATTTTTAGCACAGCTTTTATAGTGACTGTACATGGGTCATTAGTAAGAACATTCGTCTCAAAATTTCTTGCATTTTATTATTTTTCAAAATATTCAGTTATTTCCAGCCGATGAGGGACAAAAAAAAACCTTGCAAATGTTGGGAAGTACTACTGAAGTGAAGATGTATGGGCAAATGCAAGAATATGCTTGAGAAATACCTCAGCAATACCCGAAAATATTCAAGAAGTCTATTTCGTAGTATTTCCCTATATTTCCAATGATTTCCCATTTCACCCAAAAAAATTACAGAGGCATTATTTACCTAGTCTACAAATGTAGACCCACATCTGCAGTGTATGTATTCAAGGAGTCTGCATAGCAGACTAGGTTTTCTGTGGCTGCAGATTCGCTCGCCCTTTCAGGATGGTTTGCTTTGCGAACCAGCAGCAGCGCACTTTGCACGCTGAGATCCGGCTTCACAAGCCATTCAGAGAGTCTGCATAGCAGACTGGTATTTACCAGAATTTACCTGATTTCATACAGCCTTGGGTATCTCCCCCCTCCCCCCCCCCCCCGCCATTACAAGATGGACACTATGCTTGTCCAAAAAGCACCCCAAAACATGTAAAAAGACAGACAAGATTTTTATCAATGCGTTCTCCTCCGTCTCTTGATTAAAGTAGCTCAATTAAACTAGCTTATGCTACCACAGCCAAGGTATAAAACGAAGGTAATTACATTTATATATTATCATCATTACATCCAAGCAATGACGTATTTAGTGACAATTAAACTGTCATTAGTCGCAAACAAAGGGAGTGATTGATGTGAAGTATTGGTTTCAAGCAAGGGTGACTTCATCAAAACGATAATTGGTGGTGCTCTAGATTCACCCGATGAGAGAATATGAGGCTCATTATCTGCTCTTGCCAGCTATTTTGCAAAAAACTTCTGCCTGATCATCTTGGAATACCATCTTACTCTAAACGCTGTTATTTCGCGAAAATTTCCACTTTTACAATAACCAGACAAAGTTAAAGGGGAAGTTCACCCAAACTAACAGCTAATTGCACAATTTATTAATTTTGCACAGGTGCGTTGCACAAAAATATGGGATTAAGGGGTTCTTGCACTGACACTAGGACATCCTCCAATGATGTAAAACTTTTTAGATTCTTCACACAAAATGTAAAAACATATTTTGTGTTTGATTCGTGAAATTTTGAGAATTCTGCGTTCTTTCCTTTTTATCTTTGTGGAGAGCTGTGGCCCAGTGGATTAATCTCCAGCCTTTCAAACAGAGGGTCGCCTGGAGGGTTGTGGGTTCAAATCTCAGCCATGGCAGAATTTCACTTCAACAAGAATTGATCAACATTTTACTCTATTTAACCAGGGAGAGGCAAATGGGTACCTGGGAAGAGTCTGCCAGCTATTCAATCCTTGAAATGCTTGTGTGCTGTGAAGTGTAGAAGGCTTGCTGGGCTAAAGCCAGGGTAATGATATTCAAGTTCCTTTGGAGGAGACATTAAATGGCATGCAGTGGCGTACCTAGGATTTTCCACAGGGGGGGGGGGCAAATTCGTCCGCCAAAAAATTTGACAAGCCCCCCCCCCAAAAAAAAGGTCATCAACCACAAATAAAGGGATTTCGTACCAGAAAAAAAATTGACAAGCAAAAAAAAAAGTCTTTAAGTTAAAATAAGCGGGCCAAAGATCATTTGTGACTCGTGGGGGGGAGGGCAGTCTGCCCCCCTTCCCCCCCATAGGTACACTAGTGATGACATGTGATTTTCACTATAAAAGAACTGCATTATTCTAAATTAAAAGCACAAACATTGTGTAGTGTGTGTATGCCTTGGTGTATGTGTGTGTACAGCATGATGTAACCCAAAGGAAAAGGCACTATATCAAATAACTATTGGATTGGATTGGAATACCATTGTTAATATTTCTACTAAATTATTATTTCCAAATTCTGTACGATTTTTTTCACTTTCCATATTGTGGAAAAGTGGGAATGTTTTTGTAGGGTAACATACCTGTCCTTCTCTCTCCACAAAGCATAGTAATCTAATCTGAACCGGTGCTGGTCCCGTATGGGCGCAGGGTGGGGTAATTGTTGCCGTCTCGCCCTCCCCATCGCTGCGTTCCATCTCAAAGTTATGAGGCTGAATCTGGATTAGTTTATTGACTGCTACCGACCCCGCCATCAGGTTACACATCTCCTGTAAAGAAGGGAGAAAGGGAAAAGCAAAGAAAAATTAAGAGATTGTCAATGGAACCGTAACAATGATGACGAAAAAAAGGAACAAATAGCGATGAAATATGCTATGAGGAAAATAATTTCATTATAATGCTATGAATGATGATGATGATAATGTTAGTGATGATGATGGAGATGGTGATGACAATAATGATGATGATGATGGTGATGATGATAATGATGACAACGATGATGATGATGGTGATGATGATAATGATGATGATGACAACGATGATGGTGATGGTGGTGATGATAATGATGATGATGATGGTGATGATGATGATGATGGTGATAATTATGATGATGATGGTGGTGATGATGATGCTTATGATGCTGCTGCTGATAATGATGAAGATAAAAGTGGCGATGGTGAAGATGATGAAAATGGTTGGTAGTGGTTATGATTATGGTGAGGGTGAACTCCTTTTTTAAATAGGAACAAATAGCGATGTAATATGCTATGAGGAAAATGATTTCATTATAATGCTATGAATGATGATAATGTTAGTGATGATGAAGAAGATGGTGATGACGGTGGTGATAATACTGATGATGATGATGATGGTGTTGATGATGGTGATGATGGTAATTATGATTTTTGACATTGTTTTCTTCCCTTCACCTCCTTTTCATAATTTACAAGTCCCCCCCCCTCAGTTTACATTGAAATCAATCAACATATCCCAATATTTTTGTGTTTTATCAGTCATTCTATTTTCTCTTCATATAGCATTATCCCCTTAATTATATTTCTGAACCTCGAGTGCAATATTTAACCTATTATGTTCTTATTATATTTTGTTAATTCGTAGGTATATAATTTAATGTATTTTTCCTTTTTTCTGTTAACTTTGTATGTGTCAGTCTTCGGACTGTTTTACAATGTCTTTCATAATAAACCGAATTGAATGAATGACTGATTGTGATGATGGTGATGATGTTTATGATGCTGCTGCTGATAACGATGAAGGTAATGGTGGTGATGATGATGATGATGAAGATGGTTGGTAGTGGTTATGGTGAGGATTAACTCTTTTCTTCACACAACTTGTTTTCAATCAAAGTCATCCCTTTCCTACCATGAGTTGCAGAAAGAAAATAAATCAATAATATATGTAAATGTTCTTTTCACAAAATTGAGTAAAAAATGCAGTATCATTTACTAAAAAACAACAGAAAATGGAGATTAAAAAACATCAATGCAATCCTTATCACATGATCCTATTCTAAAAAGGATATCATAGACTTTTTTCTTCATAATTCATAGCAACTTATCTGTCAATATCTTTTAGACATTAAAAAACAGAGCTGCAGAAAAGAGAGAAAAGAGTCAATAATAAATCATCCGCTTATATTAGAGGGTAATCTACTTTCTCCACCAATCTTGTTTTCAATACAACTTGTTTTAACATGAGTTGCTGAAAAAGATCAGTAATAAATGGTCCTTTTAAGAGGACAAACTCTCTTTTTTTTCACAAATCTTGTTTTCAATACAATCCATCAATTTCTAGTGGTTTATAACGACAGTGGGTGTGAAAAACAAATGCACAGCTTTTATGGTAAAGCCGCAGTCTCTTACATTATCACCATAGCAACATCCACTAACCTACCATTCTAATGGGAATTAAGACAATAAATGTACAAATTAAAACCTTTCTTTATACCTACTATAAAGTGAATAGGCTGTTCCGTAAATTTTATGTGGTAAATGGAGTCTATTTTTTATGTTTAGTATGCTTTTCGTAGGTTAGAAAAGAAAACAACACATAATTGTGGAAATACACAGAGAGAAAATTTGCTTTGTGGCTATGGCTTCTTTATTTCTGTGAATATTACTGATTCCATTTTACACAGAAATCATGAGCGGTCTCCGGATCAGCACTCTTCTGCACCTTACAAGAACTTTGGTGCTACATACATGCATGTGCAGTGTAAGCAAACACCAAGCTGATTTCTATTGGTGTTAAATTGACACCCGTTGGTGTCAGTTCAAAATAAATTGTTTTTGCAGGGTAAATTACTTATCTGTTAACTACATGTACTTGATGTTGAAAATATATTGTGATCACCTAAATTGTGGTTTGAACATAGCCTTCTTAGTGGACTGTGAAAAGACTGCAATAAACATTAGCTCGATCGCAGCCTTATCAGTGGACTATGATATGATCGCATTCAAGATCTAGCTGAGCGTTAGCTTAAATGTAGCCTTATTTGTGAACTGAGATATAATCGCATTTACATGCACTGTTCAACTAAACATTAGTTTGAACACAGCCTTTATAACGGACAGCATATATGTGCTGCGATGGAGTTTGAACACAGCCTTTTTAGTTTGCGGACTGTGATGATCCTTAGAAATTCTCACAATTGCCATCAACACAAATTACATTTCTTTTTCTGAATTGCCTTTCAACTCGGTAATTCTAATCAATTGCATGAATAACTAATGAGGATCAGCTTACAATGTATAGTCTCTGATCAATCCTGAATGATTAATTATTCATTTTTGCAAAAAGAATTGGGGAATTTTAATCAGTTGTTACTTTATACGCAAAGTGCAGTGCCTTCTTTCATAAATTTGCAGGTGAAAAAAAATGCACTGCACTTCCATGTACAAGGATTTCTCTATTTGAAATCCCTTCGGAATAATTCACAAGTATGAAATATTCATACTTGGTATTGCATAATAGACTTCCATGTAACTGGCAAAGTCAAACCAGGAGAGAACTAGAGTGTCGCTATAAAGGCAAGCACATAATACGCCAGTCTGTAACGCGGAAAATGGAGTTATCAGTCAAGCAAGAAAAGTGGAAGGTGGCGACTTCACCTTTGACCTTATGGCCTCAAAATCAATAGAATTGCTAGGATCTATGTTGGTAGTATCACACACACCAAATTATATGAACCTGGGTTAAGTTAAACTGAAGTTATCGCTTAAACAAGGACTTCAGAAGGGTAAGATGAAAACATGTCACTGTGACCTTGACCTTTTGACCTCAAACAATAGGATTCCTTGGATCCATGCTAGTATCATATACACCAAATTATATGTGCCTAGGTTGATTCAAACTGAAGTTATTGAATTTTCAAGGAAAAGTTAACGGACGGACAGATGGACACCGAGTGTGATAGTAATACGTCCTGTCCGAGGACTGGCATACAAAAATGAATTAAAAAACTTTCTGGGCATTACAAGTACCTCTTTAGCCTAAATTCACAAAGGTGGTTTTGAAAACCCACGGTAAATCAATGGTTTATGCAGATTTCCTGTATGAATTACGCTATAAGAGTGTGTATCGGGCATGTGTATCAAAAATGTCCAATGCCGATGAACGCTACTGTCACAGTGCACCAAACTGATGCCTGTTGTCATGATTAGATACGCTATTTTATTCATGAGTCCACTGTTTGAAGAGTGGACTCATTACTTAAAAACAGTGGACTCATGAATAAAATAGCATGGATTACCACTGCAACAGGCGTCAATTTGGCGCACTGTGACAAAAGCATGTTTCAGCAATGGACAGTTTTGATACACTTGGTAAATTAAGCATAATTTTTACAGGAAATTTGCATAAACCGTGGACTCAACCAAGGGTTTTAAAACCCACCTTTGTTAATTCTGATCTTAGAGTTCACCAATCAAAATTTGCTACATTTCATTACAGTTTGCATCGGACCCTAAAAGAATTTGAGGGGCTATTTTTTTCTAGTGCTCTTTGGAGCATTCCAGGGATTCCAAGCCCCCATGTAATCATTTTCTCCCTGTTCCAAACATTTGTTCAGGTCCCATGTGTTCAATTTGAAGTTCATTGCAAAACATTAGTGTTAACTCTACACCGCCAGTGTTTAAAGAGCACCACACCAATTATTTTACAACGCTAAAATTTACGGTGTTACATGCATGCGCATGTCGTTCAACACCCATTGGTGTCAGAACACTTTCTGTAGTTTTTAACACCATTTGGTGCGATGAGAAGTTCGATGGTGTATTTTTAACACCTCATGTTGTTCTTAACGCTAGCACCACTCAACACCATAGCTTTCCCCCTGTGTTTGCATCTCAATTTGAAAACAACACTTTGGTAAACCAAAATCATGGTAGACCACAATGAGACAGTCTAGGATTCTACTCTAAATATTTATAATCCAAGGCGTACTATTAAAATGTCAGTATGTGGGAGTCGGATATCACAACAAAATCTCTACCCACATCCCCAAGGCATGTAAGTATCTCTTCATCAGAAGAGGAGATATGTTTCACTAGAGATTTCAAAATAGCATAGAGATTCAAGAGGAATCAATACAGCTTCATCATGCATGTTATCAATTAAGCCTGATAAACCAAAAGTTACTGGCAACATTTTTTTCCCAAAACACTAGGGTGTTACACAAGAGCAATTACGTCAGTGTATAATAAAGGAAACATGAAGTTAAGCAGCAGTTAATCTCGCTATCAATAGTACCATGAAGGAAATTTGAATACTATATGCAGCCATGAACAGCGGTACTCATACAAAGTAAGTCAACCCCACCAGAAAAGGAACATGAAAAAATAAGGTGTTCAAGTTCTGCCACGAGTTAGATATTCAATTGTGAAGTCAGGTTGATAGGATACTACATTCTTTAAAGTTTCTTTCTCTGGGCTCGCCGAACATTGTAGCATTGGTGTCTTCATGCACATTCAAATGTAACTGGGGTTCACTAACTTTGGAGAGCAATTGTAATTGGCAAAAAAAACTGGGGGATTATCCTTTTTTTCACTGACAAATTTTGACAAAGCTAGAATGCCTAGAAGGGCTATTCATGACATAAATGTAGATGAGAATCTAAAGACTCATGAAACAAAGTACATGTAGACAAATTAAAGGTTAAGTCCACCTCAGAAAATGTTGATTTAAATCAATAGAAAAAAATCAGACAAGCACAATGCAGAAAATTTCATCAAAATCGGATGTAAAATAAGAAAGTTATGACATTTCAAAGTTTCGCTTATTTTTAACAAAATAGTTATATGAACGAGCCAGTTACATCCAAATGAGAGAGTCGATGATGTCACTCACTCACTATTTCTTTTGTTTTTTATTGTTTGAATTATACAATATTTCAATTTTGATGATTAGGACCTCCTTGCCTGAAGCACAAAATGTTAGAATAATGGAACTCCACATGTTCAGGGAGGAATGAAACTTTATTTCACATGACAATGACTAGAAAATCAAAATATTTCCTATTTCATATAATAAAATACAAAAGAAATAGTGAGTGATGTCATCAGTTCCCTCATTTGCATACCCGACCGAGGTGTGCATATAACTGTTTTGTGAAATGAAGCGAAACTTTAAAATGTCATAACTTTCTTATTTTACATCCGATTTTGATGAAATTTTCAGTGTTATGCTTGTTGAATTTTTCTCTTTTTATTCAAATCTAGTTTTTGTTGGGGTGGACTTGTCCTTTAAGTAGATCACACATAGAAATCTGCCCGGTGCAACTACATCTTACATCTATCTTTTCAGTTTGCTTTCTAGTCAGAAATGAATGCGTCTTGTCTAGTACATATGGCTTTGTTTTAATATACTTCCACTGAAAAGACCGAATTTATAAGCGTTTTTGAAAAGCCATTCCAGAATGAATTTTGCTGAGGCAAAATCACGTCATCGCACGTTTTATTGACCCAGATGGAAAGACTGGTAGGAAAAGGTCTTAAAAATAAAGGGATTCAAGTTTGGTGTTGACCTCAAGGTGTTGGTGTTTAATACATCAATGTTGACATGTATCAGGTTTAACACCAACTCAAAACGAAGCTCACTAGATAGCTGAGCTGTCAGATTAATTTTTGGAGCTAGCGAACGCAATCTAAATTGTGCTTCTAACAATGAAGAGATTCATCAGTATGGCAGTTCTAAAGATAAAGAAATTTTCATTGTTTCACAACCAATTTGATCCTTCCAAGTCAGATGTCGGAGGTACATATATACATTCCTATTCTCTCGGACTGGCAATAGTCCAATACCCCCATCAGCAGCTGGCCAGCGCTAGTCTGAAGCCTGTATAAAAACCAGGAGGCAAAACCTAATTGATTTAGAAAAGATCTGCCTGCTTGTGCTTCGAACACCAATAACACCAAACTTGAAATCATACATTACATGTAGGTACACTAATCAACTTCATCCAGCCAGAATATGCACACTCGGCAAAACATTCATGTTGCGAAAACATTATGTACATCAAGGAGATATTCACCTCTTCCCAGCGGTGAATAACATTTTGATCAACCACAATCTTTAAAAAGAAAATGAGCAACATTTCAAACATCTTAATGAACGTGTGCTGCTACAAAAACGTCACCATGTGGGAGAGATTGTTTATACCGAAAAAAATATAAGTTCAGTACATTCATGTGAATTCTTTCTACAAGTATCCCCAGGCAAATCATTATTTGACGACAGATAAAGCTTGACTGAATTTGGACGGATCAACGATGAAGATTTATTCTCGACTCTAACCAGATATCGGGATCTATACAATAAAGATCCGTTCCTGTTTTGGAAGGGAGGTCTCGGTCTCCTATCCGTCATGGTCCTGGACCAGCCCTGGTCTCAGATATTGATCAATCAACCATCCATCTTAATTACAGTCCTCACATTGACTAGTCAAGTTTCATTTCACATTTAATAATTTTTTTTTCAATTTGATGAGCCATATATTTTCTAAGATATTTTTAAGCTAAAATTTTTTTTTCAATTGAATCAAGATCAAATAAAATTTACTTTAAGTAGCATTGTTATCATCATGAAAATGTTTCTGGGATGATGGTGATAATTGAAAGAGACCACTGGATAAATTTCATTGGATGGGTTGCCACTTGCCAGACATTTTTACCAAAAAGTTTGCCCACAGTTGCAAGTATTCTAGTAGCTTCTCCAATTTCAATCTAATCACTGAATTCATGAAACACTCTCGTTTCTGTGAAGGATGTTTGATGTTTATAGCTCTATGTTGTCACGTCTAATGGGAATGTCTCCTCTGATAGGTGGGAAAACACAAGTGATTTGTTTCTCTCTCAAAGCCATTAAATGCCTTGGTAAGTGGGATGTAAATCATGTATATCAATCAAGACACAACCTAGAGAGACAATCTTAACCCGTTCGCGACGGCATAGTAGAATAGGTTCTAACACCCCAAACGAGATTAATCAGCCGGCCATGTCAAGTTCGAACAGCTCCATTGTTCCGTGCGTGCGAGCTGGATCGTTGATTACAAAAGCGTGTGTGCGATCCACGATGAGTGAATTGATCGATCGATAGTTTTCGCGCATGCGTAGTTCATTTCCTGTTTTGGCTGCACGGAGTTCAGAGCTCACCTGTCGCTCCAGTGCTATAATTATGTCCGTACAGAGTGACTTCTTTGAGAATGTATTGTTGGTGATGTGGGTTTTGAAGTTCTTCTTGGACTTCTTCTTTTTCGATATTACTATTATCATAATATTCTCATAATGTTACTATTATCATAATATTCTCCCTTCCTTTCTTCTTCCTTTTCTTCTTTTTCGATCTTCTTATTATTATCAAAATTATTATTCTCATTTCTTTTCTTCTCATATTCTTCTTTTTCGATATTCTTCTTATCTTATCATCCTCATTTCCTTTCTTCTTTTGTTCGATCTCTGTCTCATCTTTTTGTTCTTATACTTCCTATTTATAGACCCCCCCTTCTCCCTTGATATAGTCTTGCTTTGTTTCCTCTTGCAAATGAAATCCTCCTTGTTTTTTCTTCCTTTTTTATAATGCTCCCTTTTCATTTTCTCCTCCTTCTTCTTCACTGATAATTGTGTAATCCTACACCTCCTCCATCTCCTAAGTTTTCTCTTTCTATTTCCCTTCTATTTATTCTTGTTATGAATTTGCTTGTGCTTCTTTTTTTCGCCTTTTTTCTTCGTCGTCTTATCTTCTCTTTATACCTATTCTCATTCTTTTACTCCCGTCGTCCTATTTTGCTTAATTTTGTTCTCTCTGTTTTTCTCTTCATGCAAAATGAAAAAAAAAATGAAGAATATGATATTTCCTTTTAAAAGTATGCCCCCAAAACATGAATCTTCAAAATATCGTTATAATGCATACAAGTAATAATTTCTGAACAAGAAATCATAATCTTCTCGATTAAAATTTGCAAGGTGGTATGCGACAATTATTATGAAGATTATTTATCATTTATCATCCAATTACTTAAGTTAGCCCACCCCATCCCCCATGATCACCATTATCTTCTCCCTTCATCTTTTTTTCTGTTTCGTCTGCTTTTTTATTTTATCTTTTTCTTTGTCTTATCATTATTATATTCATAATCTTAACCATTGTTGTTATTATTATCAATATTATTATTATTATTTTATTATCCGATTGTTATATTTTCTTTTATTATTTGTTATTATCATTGTTAGTGTTGATAGTAATGTTTATAATTGTTATCATTGATATTATGTAAACATTTGAATATTTTACATGTAAAGAATAAAAAAAAAATTAGTTTAATTCGATTGAAAAATATTATTGTTATTGTCATGAATGCCATCCCCTCTACTCTCTCTAATCCCCTTACCTCTAGTCAACCTCTACTTATATTCTCTCTCTCTTCTATTTTCCCTTTCCCTTTCCCTTCTATTCAATCAGTAGCTTACGCAGGGGGGGGGGAGGGTTCAATTTCATACGAGGCGCTTTTAATCGAAAAAAATGTACTACAACACTGCGCAGACAAGTGGGTTATGCTCTCTCTCTCTTCTTCATCTCCTGTTCCGTGCCCCCCGGCCCTCTCTCTATTTTTTCCCTTCTGAGTATATTCTCGTCATCACAGAAATATGTCCAAACCCGGCCCTCCAAGCCCAACCCATACTAAAAAATAGAACCTACATTAGGATAGGTGCCCGGCATATTCGGCCCATAATCAATTTCAAATGATTTCTAGATTTTATACGTCGTCGAGAAATGTTCAACAAAAACCTCCAAATTATTTCCTTAATTCAAAATCCAACGGAGACGTTGCCATGTATTTGTGTAAAAAAATGAATATTATGTATCAAATGATTCTAGTAATTAAAATTGTATTAAAAACAAGACATTCTGCCTTTCTTTCATTATCCAAGAATATACAATAAGTCCCTGCAAACCGTTTTATTTATTGTGAACTTACTCAATTCTCAGTTTATTTCACTAGTTTAGAACGTGTGTGGTTATTTTCTTGACATTTATGTGCAAAGGATTTAATGATCAACAAATGATTAGTAATTCCTGGAAAATGCAAGAAAAAAATAACTTAAGTATATGTTGGACAATTTAAAATGGAAAAAAAATGAGTGTGACCAGAAAGACATTTTCGGTTTTGCTGGTAATCTAGTTGTCAGAGATCGGCGGTGAACCAAGGAATTCTTGGTGGAGGGGACTATAAATGCGCTACTTTTTCTTTACTTTTTTTCTGACAAGCAAAGGGGGGGGGGAGAAATAGAGGTCAGCAATGAAATCGCAACCCAAGTTACACCATTACTATATTTTATACCCTTTTTTTTATTCTAGTGCATAGAAATTATATTCCATCATTTAACCCCCCCCATTTGTTTCGCCACACTCACTGTCAAATTTTCGGACAATATATGATTTGATTAACATTTTAGGAACTTTCCGTTCGGAAATTATTATTTCCTGCGTTCAGTTTGTTTTAATATCCAATTTCGTCAAGATGAAAAAGGACTCTGAAAATAATAACCTGCATTGCCAAAGTATAATTCTAAAATGTCGTAAGTGTATATAATTTCTCACCCGGTACATTCACCTTTACAGAATTTCGATGTATTAAAATAATTCTTATGTTTTATTTCTCCACTTCCTTTTTCCTTTTAGCCAACAATCCATAAGAGCTCCGATGAAAATACAAATGTAGCACGCTCTTACGAGTTAATTAGAGAACTGTAAGAGGAAGAGCGTGCTTCAAAAGAGATACATAGAAAGGCCATTCTCGCCTGCCTAAATATCATATTCCAGCTCATATTAAGTGATATATATTATCTCTAATTAATTAATTAATTGTCTTTATTAATCAATTCATGTACTGATTGCTTTATCTCATATTTATCTTTATCAAAGTTGAACGTCTGTTATATTCTATGGAGTACGGCCAAAAATGAAACAAATAACTGAATGGACGTATATGGAATCACAATATGCTTTATGCCGTTTTTCTCGCACCCTTCTAACAAGCAATTAAAAAAAAATTAAACGAGCCGCATGATGATAATGATTAATAATTCATATAATATCCACTAAACATTGTGATCAAGGCGCTCTACTTATTCATTACCCGGCTTACATCATTTGTTCCGTGAAAAGCATTATAGGCCTGTTTGCAGACATAAACATAAATATTTTATTTTAATATATTCTGCTTTTCATTCCCTCTATCTTCTCGAATAATATATCCATGGAATGCATATTTACTCCATGCTCTGGATTCCTATCGCATCACATTTTTTTATATGCAGGTCAAACCAAACCACGATAACATACTCAATCAGAATAAAATCAATTGGGGAAACCTTAGATTTTTTTTCGAAAATTCATATGAGATTACTGATATGGATAAAACATGCTTCATATACTTTGTACGTCGTAAATAACACATATTAGTCTTCATTAGCATGATTATGCCTATGTCACGGCGTTTATCACTCTTTGGTGTTAAACCAAACTGACAAAGTGTGAATTCATCCGTACATCCTTCCCTTTCAAGTCACTCTTTTACATTGTTAGTAAGTGGCAACTTTATTGACCTTCGCTGGATGCCCTTTTGTGATTTTCAAAGGAAAGGGGGCCATGCCTCCATCAGTTACCACATCCGTATCGTTAGAACAAAATAGAGTGTACGTACGATCCGAGGTATTCTCAATAGCCAGCTGTATACACTTTTTGTTTAGGATTATAGAAATCGATATCAACTTAAAGTCGTGTACTCTCTTCTAGTTTGATCTAGCTTGATCAGTTCATGAAGTTGAATATTATGACAGCCATTTTCAAGAGGCAAAATAATGCACCTAATTGAAAGAAGAAAACAAAAATCGATGTGTTATAAACTGAAACCATGATTTTTCTTCTTCCTATATTTTATCAACGGCGCCATTTTTTAAAAAAGAAGTGCACACCTAGTTAGCAGTAATGCATATAGCATTTTCATTTATTTGAAAGCAGGATAAAAGAGCATTGTAGATTAAATGCCTTGCTCACGGGCATAGGTGCCGCGGCCGGGATCGAACCCCGGACTTTTTGAAACCTCACAAGCAATCTTATAAAGTATCGATCGTTTTCGATCTATCGTTGATCATATCAGCGCACGCACGCAGCTATGCGTGCGTTTTGGGTTGCATTTCGCTGCTCCCATTGTTTTCCCTCACTTTTATTGATTACGGTATATACGTGGTTCTGCGAAACTGAAAATCGTTGAAATCAAGCTTCCATCGCGGCAATGCCCACTGTACGCCAATATTGGACTCTCTTCAAAGCATAACTCGTTTTATAATGCTTTATAAACTATAGAAACAAAAGGTAAAAACGTATGACTTTCTGGAATGTGTAGTTTAATTAATGGACATTGTAATTATAACACAGAAAAGGCAGAAACATAGTATGAAATTGTATTTTTAAAGCCTGCAAATGGATGCGAGTAATAGCCTTTGGGGAACCGACTATATACGGCTCCCGTACATGAATAAGTTTTAGGGAACCGTATATATCCGGCTCCCGTTGGCAACGGGTTAATAGTCAAGCCATTTCGAAACAGGAACATGCAAGTCACTAAACTGGTGATATATTTGCCACTTTCATCCTTGATATTAGGAGATTTGTTACACATGTCGTCGGCATTCATCCAAACCATCGTATCAGTCAATTTGGTTTTCAAAAAAATCTATTTTGAGATTTTTTCAAAAATGAAAGTACAAGTCCTATTCTATTCATAACTTAATTTCTATGCAGCAGTTTCTTTCAGGTTCTGAGATATGAGGGGATTTTCACGGCAATGCCAAACAAATTTTTAATGCACAAATCCCATTGTAAATGTGTACTGTAACAGAGCCATAGGTTTTGACTGACCGCAATTTCAATGCGCGTGGTCAGCCAAACCATTGCATCGGCACTGGGCATGCATGGACTTTGCACTTGAAAAGCGATACAATGTTTTGACTGATCGTGCGCATTGGAATCGCGGTCAATCAAAACGTATCACCTTTTCCCTACATGGCGTTTTTGTATGGGGAAAATCTCAGCTTCTCAAACCGCATGTACCGCTACAAGCATGTAGCTCTTTTGCGATATTTTTTCCAATCTTTAGTTTTGTGTAGAAATAAGGATACCAATGCCAAGCAATTGTCTTGGTCTTTCCAACCATGTATTTTTCTAGCAATGAATATGCTGTAAGACTGGGGCATAAGGATGTGTAAATTATCGTAAACTTTGAAGTCGATTTTCTCTGAAATGGGTTTGCACCGTCGTATGTGTGATATGACCGTTCGGATGACAACCGACGATGTGTTTAGTTTGACTGCTTTACTGACAAAAATGTGTTAAAATGTTTACTCGTATATCTATAAAGGGATTTTTGAAAATAGGAAAAAAATGTTTTTGACAAGGATGGGAGTTACACTGTATAGAATACATGTATCTTTTTCTGATACAGAAATCAACAATATGTAATTGTTTTAAATAACAAGAACATGAAAGGGATTAAAATTCATCTGTTCCAAATATAAGAATATCTCATATCTTTGGAAGATATGAAGTCCTTCTGGCCAATCAAATGAGTTGGCATAGATAACATCCAAAGGCCTCCCATTTTTATAGACAAATAACAGAATAAGAGTGTTAGATTTCAAAGGTCACATGACTTCACAGCCTAATGACTTAAAATGATTTTTTTTATTTCTCCAAAAAGATAAGATTAAGCATTAATTGATCAGTCTCATTATATTTCTTGTATAGGAGAGCAAGTCGTGGCTGGGCTAAAAAAATCCATGTTTTACACGTCAAACTTTGAAAAAATTGAGGGCAGCTTTAAAAAAAGGCTGTATTTGAAAAATAAAGCAATGGTGACCGTCTCACATTGTCTGAAAACGTGATACCTGTGATGAACTCTTTTGAGGCAAAGAAAGTTGCTACCCATGGAACAAATTCTCTAAAATCTAGCTTATTCTGAGCTGTCATCAAATTATTGATATTTAGAAATACAAGGTTTTATCAGCCATGCAGCGATGTACATCAACACAAAAATCAGCACGTCATCTTCAGTAGATATGAAGTTCTTCTGGCCAATCAAATTCAAAATCAAAGGCCACGCCCCCACCACACCCACTACAGCCTCAACATCCCAAAAGGTATACAAATCAGTGGTTCATAAGCATTCTCAATTTGCAATATATTGTGTGATCTTTTATTTTCCTGTTATTCTTCTTTAACTTTCTTCTTTTTCTTCTTCTCCTCTTCATTTCCCCTTCTCCTTTTCTCTTGTTCTTCTTCGTCTTCTTATTTTCCATCTTCTTCTCCTTCTTCTTCCATTCTCCTCATTATTTTTCTTCTCTTCTTTTTCTTTTCTTCTTCTTTTTCTTATTCTTCTTCCTTCCCTCCTCTTCTTCTTCTTTTTGTCTTCTTTGTTTTAACCGTTTGCACGCTGAATTAATTTTTGGGGGGATAATAAAGACAATTGTTTCCATTTTATTTTCTTTGAATCAAGATTTATTTTTTAATCATTGATACTGATAAGAACTTTTTGCCATTTGTCAGGTCCTCTAATATGAAGGTAGGGGAGAAAACTAATTATTACGATTGTTGAATTTAATTGTCCAAATGTGCAAAATTGCAACATCAGTGTGCAAAGGGTTAATTATGGGTGTGTTTTACATTACTCTTTTATCGTAAATATATGTATGGTTTAATACGCAGTAATATGTTATTTATTGCATTCAGTCTGTTATCTATGTGTACTTTTTAATTATGTAAATAATTCCACTGATTTGAGACTGTACATTTCTAATACTGTATCCATGTGCAATTCAGTCTTTGTTACTGCGATGCATGACTTCATAAATACCATACCATACAATAAGACAGATATAAATGCTGTGATACACTGAACAAAAATATTATGGTTGTTTTACCCATTTTTTTTTCAAATGCCATGAGGATATTGTAATTTGCTGCCGAGTCCTGTAACCTTGTAATTTATTCATCTTAGACAAAATTATCAACATTTTGTGGATTTAAATTTTTATGAGAGCCAAACTGATAGGGGAAAAAAACTTTAAAATCCAGAGATTTTTTATCAATACTGTTTCTATCAATACAATAGCATGCTCTCATAATGCATTCAAAATATGACTAAAATCAAAGAATAATAATAGATATAAAAATATCAAAAAATATTTCATAGGGCCTAAACCACTGAAAAACTGTCTCTATTCAAGAACGGGTATTATAAGGAAATATTTTGCCCAAATTAGACTGAAAAAAAAGGAATCTACATGTAAACATGAAGATCATGTCCATAACAAAAATGTCGATATCACTATCAAATTGTCAATTCAAAATATATAAAAGATGATTCCACGAGGCATGAGTCTAATCCATGCAGCCTATATTAATTCCAAACCATGCTAAAAATTGAAAGGTATCCTGTTGATATGAATTTATTCAATTCAATCTCCATACATCCATGAACTTGCTATGCAATACGATCTGTAAGATTAAATGCTCATACCAAATCTTGTCTGCCATCTGTCATGGTTTATTCATAATCTGAACCACAAATCTTCCTCAAGATTTACTACTTGGGGATCATCTTTAGGTACATTAAGTACGTAGAGGTGTCGTGGCTCAGTGGATATCTCCGGACATTGAACCACAAGGTCCAGGATTCAAATCCCACCGCAGCACTCGCATCATTTGGCAAGGCATTTATCTACATTTGCCACTCTCCACCCAGGTGTAGTAAATGGGTACCCCATAGGAAGGAATTCCTTGAATGCTCGGATGTCTAATCAGGATAGCCGTGCTAAAACTGGGGTAATAATAGTATGCAGCGCTTAGAAACATAAATTTGTATTAAGCGCTACATGTACATAATTTTTTTATATTTTCATTACATTATCACACTTCCACAGGGGCAATGTAGGCCTACAAAATTGTTCCTCAATTCAATGTACAAAACTACTATATTGTTTTTCCAATAGAAAAATAGCAAAAGCACTATAAAATTGAACAAAATATTATTACCACTAATTTCATCATCATCCTAGCGCCATCTTCCCATCTCAGGGGCAGGTTTCATAACACACAATTACATGTATGCTAACTTTACCATGGAAACAGTGCTCAGAGGCCAATCAAATTCAAGGTTGGCCAGTATGGCAAAATTTCCATAATCATCATTTGTCTATTATGAAACAAGCTCCAGAACAAACAGACAACAAAGAGAAAACAAAACAAAAGACATTAAAGCCCTTGCTTGTTCTTTGCACCATTCAATACTTAAATTTTCCCCCTCTCTCTAGTAGTTGTAGGTTGGCGTATATGGAAGTGAACATCTTTGCTTTGTTTATTTTTTAATCTGTGATTCCATTCATCTATAGTCAGAAAATTATGAGGTTAGAAATGTCATTCAGGGAATAATTGTGTGTGCTTTAAAGGGGAATGAAACCTTTGGAACAAGTAGGCTTGTGTCGAAACAGAAAAATCAAAGAATAAGAACAAAGAAAGTTTGAGAAAAATCGGACAAATAATGAGAAAGTTATGAGCATTTGAATATTGCAATCTCTAATGCTATGGAGATCCTCCCATTGGCAACGCGACAAGGATGTGTGATGTCACACATGAACAACTTTCCCTTTGATGGACTATAAAATACCCTGAAAATGTGTCTTTTTGCTTTTTTGTATGGTGATACAAACTCTTTATCCATGATGTATTCTTTAAAAATCTGTATTACATGCCCTCCTATAGAAAGAATACATGTTCTACTGATAGATGTAATAAAAGAGGCAATTTAAGTGAAATATATACTAAAGTAATGGGGAGAGTTGTTCAAGAGTGACATCACACATCTTTGTCGCATTGCCATTGATTGCGCATTTTTTTATTTTTCTGTTTTCACACAAGCTATCTTGGTCCAAAGGTTTCATTCTCCTTTAAAGGGGAAGTTCACCCTGAAGAAAACTTTGTTGTAAAAATAGCAGAAAAAATAGTAAAAATTATTGGTGAAGGTTTGAGGAAAATCCGTTAAAGAGTAAGAAAGTTATTAGAGTTTAAAATTCTGGATTTGTGACGTCATAAACGAGCAGCTGCCCCATGTGTTATGTAATATAAAATGTATGAAATTCAAATTTTGTATGGTTCCTGATGACTTAATTTTATTTTCTTTTCATGATCGGGTGTGAAAAGATTTGTCTATTGATATACAAAAGTTACAGTGAAAACTATTTTCAATTTTCTGAGAAAATGACATTTCATTGATTTTTTACCATTCGCTATGTAGGAATGCTGCTCGCATATGACGTCACAAATCAAATAATTGAAATTCTAATAACTTTGTAATTATTTGATGAAATTTTCTCAAACCTTCGGCAATATTTTTTATTATTTTTTCTGCTATTTTTACAATAAACTTTTTGTCAGGGTGAACTTCCCCTTTAAATACCAAATTCGATTTAAAGGTCCTACATTCCGTAAATTCTTTTAAAAAAAATCTGTTACACAAAGGACTTTTTGTGTCTTGGTCTAGAAAAACAAATGTGAAGCAATAACAGGAAATTTATTCCCCGTCAGTATAAAGCGCCTTACAAATGTTTCAATTATTTTTTACCAATTCCTTTTTATCATCATATGAAATTTGTAAACATGGGGGAGAAAATAAAAACTGCCCTTCCAGTCTTGCCATGAGATGATCTCATAAATGTTTGCTCATATTACATCAATCTTAGAAGCTACTTATATGCCAGCTGCACAGGTGCACGGCTTTATTTACAGCATCACTTTCACTCTCCTCAAATTCATTACTTCTAGGCTGCGTTCATACAGTGTGGTTTTCTGTCGCCAGATAACCAGAATCACCATTCAAACCGTAATAATAACAAAAATGATAACAAAAATAATAATAAAAAATAACAATGATAAAATAATAATTACATATTTTAGTTTTACCCAGGATAGCCACTCCAGTTCGGAACACTGTTCTACCAGTGGGCCCTGCTTAACATGATAATGTCCTTATTACCCTGGCTTCAGCCATGTCATTTAAGCCAGCCGCACTCCCTCCACATTACCCCTAGGCTGCATTCATACGGTGCGGTTTCTATAGCTAGAATCACACCTCGTCATTAAAGCAAGCCTGAGACTATAGTACACAATCTGAAAGGCTGTGTTCATAAAGTATGGTTTCTGTTGATTACATGTACAGCTAGAATCACAAATCAAACCTTGTCATTTAAGTCAGCCACACACTATGCAATCTGAT